>NC_090845.1:113545839-113848870 GCF_028021215.1 Eschrichtius robustus | reverse complement strand
GGCTCTAGAGTGCAGGCTCAGTAGTTGTGGCGCACAGACTTAGTTGCTCCGCGGCATGTGGGATCTTCCTGGACCAGGGCTCGAACCCATGTCCCCTGCATTGGCAGACGGATTCTTAACCACTGTGCCACCAGGGAAGCCCAACTCATTTGATTTTTTTCAAAATTATTTATTTATTTATTTATATTTTTGGCTGCGTAGGGTCTTAGTTGCAGCACGCGGGATCTTTTCGTTTCAGTGCGTGGGCTTCTTTCTAGTTGTGGCTCACAGGTTTCTCTCTAGTTGTGGCACACGGGCTTCTCTCTAGTTGTGGCGTGTGGGCTCCAGAGTGCACAGGCTCAGTAGTTGCGGCACAAGGGCTCTCTAGTTGTGACGTGCAGGCTCCAAAGCGTGTGGGCTCTGTAGTGTGGCACACGGGCTCCAGAGCACGTGGGCTCAGTAGTTGCAGCACGCGGGCTTAGTTGCCCCGCAGATGTGGGATCTTAGTTCCCCGACCAGGGATCAAACTCGCGTCCCCTTCATTGGAAGGTGGATCCTTGACCACTGGACCACCAGGGAAGTCCCTCATTTGATTTTCTTGATGAAAACTATAAGCCTCTTCATAAAAATATTCTTATATGCATCACATACATACAATTTTGGATATAATTTCAGGGATTCATAGATCTTTTGAGGCACATGAGTGGGTTTCTAACCAAGAATTCCTGCTGTAGGGGAACACACAAGATGAGAGGGGACAGGAACCATTGGGAATTCTAGGAATGGTAAAGGAAGTGGTTACAGGCTAATCACAGTACAGTCTGCAGCTCAGGGTAGGGCTCTTTGGGACAGAAATGAAGAGCTACACTAACCAGGAGCCAGGGTGCCTTCATGAATTGAAGCAGAGCATCCCAGGACTCGAGGAGGGGAGCTCCTGGGAGACTCCTGGAGCTCACACTGGGAAAGAAGGCTCTGATGCCAGTTCTAGGAGGGACTGGGAGCCCACCAGATCCGACAGTGGTGCCTACCTAAATTGTTCTCAAATCTGGTACCCAAGTAGCTAGAGTCAGCATCCAGGCCACGTACAGTAGAAGAAAGGGACCCAGGACTTGTAAGACGAAAAGCTGTACCAGTGGAGCACCAATCTGTGGTTAGCCTTTAGTTCTTTCAGGTGCTTTGTTGTTGTTGTTTGTTTGTTGGGATTTTAATATTTTATTGAATTAAAAAGACACAAACACATTGGGGTTCTAATAGGTATTATATTTATATATTATTTTTGAGAGAATTTACATTTGTATAATTATTATGTATAATTATCTCCAAGAAGATAGTACATCTTTCTGTATTTTTAGACTGAATTTTGTGCCCTTTAATAGAATTTTTATACTTTTTTTTTAACATAGTTTCTATACTTCTCATATTGAGTTTATTCCTGTTTATATGCATGCTATTGTCAAGGAAATATTTTCTCCCAGTTCTAGTTGGTTTCTTTTTTTCCCCCACAGTTTTATTGAGATATAATTGGCATATGACATTGTGTAAGTTTAAGGTGTACAACGTTTTGATTTGATACTTTTTCAGGTTGCTTTGAAGGCTTCCAGCTTTTGTATTTCTTTTGTTTATTTAGCTGTGTTTATTTAGCTTCTTAGTGGATTTCTTTTTGAAAAATTTCAGCCTGTTTTAGTTGCAGTAAGGGGACATAGATTTGTGCACATCTGAGCTCAGACTACTTAGGGGTGGGGAGAGGGTGGGAATTGTGGGAAGGAAACAGAGGCGAGGTGTGTTGGCGCAGCTGGAGTTGGGGGAGACCTGGACTAGTTAGGAGCAAGATAGGAAGGGACAGTTGTGAGTGTAGTCTTTTCTCTCTCTGGGTTAGTCTTTTGTCGTCCTCTTTCCATCACGTATAGAGAAACTGAAGGTCAAGGCAGTGCCTTGACTTGATCTTGCCTCTCACAGCAGGCTGTTAGCAAGGTTAGCTCTGTTTTGCCAGATTGCTGGGCCCAGGGCCCAGGCTTGAGCTGTCAGGTTGTTACCTCTGCATTTAGCATGTTTCTCTCAATAGTAGAGTGCGTTCTTGAGTTCATACGTATGTTTATGTTAGCAAGTTTTTGTCAACTTACATTCAGCCCTGTACTGGGTATGCTGTGGGTAGGGGCTGGGTGGGGGAGAGAAGAAGGCATGTGGTTGGTTCCCTTGCATCATAGCGTGCCTCATGGGGAGGGAGAGCCTTGAACTCTCTCCCAGGTGCCCTCATGTAAAGCACATGCAGAGGAATGTTAGGGTGGCATGCTGGTACTTATATCATCCTCTAATGAATAGCTATCCCCATTCTTTTAAGACTTGTGTCACACTGTTATTGTTTGATTTCACAGCATCCACCCCACTCCGCAAAAAAAGGAAAAAAGTTCCATATGGCAGATATTTTTAAAATCAAAGTGAATTGAAAAAATATTCTGTTTTTAGAATTATCCTGCACAGCAAGGGTGCAATGAGACAGGCACTCTCATATGCTGCAGATGGGCAGCTGTGCAAATTGATACAATCTGTCTCGGAAGCAGTTTCGCAATAAGTGATATGGGCTTTAAGGGTTCATACCCTTTGAGCCAGTAATTTCACTTCTCTCAGGATTAGCTAAAGGAAATAATCAGAGGTTTACACAAATACTTGTAGAAGGATTTTTAATGCATCATTTTTTCTTTTTCCTAGCTATTTTAATGCCAGCAACTTCATATATTACTGCTCAGACTTCAACATGCTTTTCTTTTTTTCTTTGTGTTTTAGAAATTAATTTTAACACATGAACATATTCTTGAGGAAGGGAGGAGGGGACTGGGATTAGGGTGGAGATCAAAGGGGACTTAAGCTTTGTCTGTAATGTTTTAAGTTTTTGCATGCAGCATCATTTAAATAGCAAAATACCAGAGGCAACTTAAATGCCCAATAACATGAATTGGTTAAATAAGTTACAGTACATGCATATGATAGAACACTGTATTGCCAATAATGATGTTTTCGGAAAAAAAATTAACAGCCATGGAAAAATGCTTACTGTATAACGTTAAGTGAAAAATACAAGGTATAAAATTGTATCTAAAATATAATCTCAAATTTAAAAAATCATGAGTGTTTATTTATTTGTTAAGAGTAGAAGGAAAGGGACTTCCCTGGTGGCACAGTGGTTAAGAATCCGGGTGCCAATGCAGGGGACACGGGTTTGAGCCCTGGTCCGGGAAGATCCTACATGCCGTGGAGCAACAAAGCCCGTACGCCACAACTACTGAGCCTGCGCTCTAGAGCCCGCGAGCCACAACTACTGAAGCCCACGCGACTAGAGCCCGTGCTCTGCAACAAGAGAGGCCACTGCAATGAGCAGCCCACGCACCGCAACGAGGAGTAGCCCCCGCTCACCGCAACTAGAGAAAGCCCGCGTGCAGCAACGAAGACCCAGTGCAGCCAAAAATAAATAAATAAATAAGTAAAAATTTATTTTAAAAAAAAGAGTAGAAGGAAATATACCAAAATGCATAAATATCCCTGAGTTGAGAGACCATCAGTGATTTTTTTGTCTTCTATTCATATTTTCTGTTGTTTCCAAATTTTTTACAATAAGCATGTATTACTCTTATTTTTAGATAATTGTTTTTCTGATTCTAAATATTACCAGTCTTTTTTCATGCATATATTTTACTTTTGCAAGGTAAAATCCTTTATACATGCTTCTTTTTAGCGTACATTTTCATTTTTCAGTATGCTGTGAATATTTTCCTGTCATCATTTAAAATGTGTACATCATTTGAAATGGCTGCATAATATTCCATCCCATGCATGTATCATAATGTACTTAACCAACCTCCTATTATGATATTGAGGTTATTTTCAGTCTTTCACTATTAAAAGTGACTTCTGTGACAAATATCCTGTGTTACCATCTTTTGTACATCTCTTTGTAATTTTGATAAGTTCCTAGAAGTAGAACGGGTGGGTCAAAAGTATACACATTTAAGGGCTTCCCTGGTGGCGCAGTGGTTGAGGATCTGCCTGCCAATGCAGGGGACACGGGTTCGAGCCCTGGTCTGGGAAGATCCCACATGCCGCGGAGCACCTAAGCCCGTGTGCCACAACTACTGAGCCTGCGCTCTAGAGCCCGCGAGCCACAACTACTGAGCCCATGTGCCACAACCACCGAAACCTGCGCACCTAGAGCCCATGCTCCGCAACAAGAGAGGCCACCGCAATGAGAAGCCCACACACTGCAACGAAGAGTGGCCTCCGCTTGCCGCCACTAGAGAAAGCCCGTGCGCAGCAACGAAGACCCAATTCAGCCAAAAATAAATAAATTAATTAAGTTTTTAAAAAAGTATACACATTTAAAATTTTGGTAGTCACTGCCATATTGCTTACGGGTAATGTATAAAAATACCTTCTCCCCATCCTTGCCAACACTGGGTATTTTTATTCCTTTTTTTTTAACACTTTATTGGAGTGTAATTGCTTTACAATGGTGTGTTAGTGTCTGCTTTATAACAAAGTGAATCAGCTATACATATACATCCATCCCCATGTCTCCTCCCTCTTGCGTCTCCCTCCCATCCTCCCTATCCCACCCCTCTAGGTGGTCACAAAGCACCGAGCTGATCTCCCTGTGCTATGCGGCTGCTTCCCACTAGCTATCTCTTTTACATTTGGTAGTGTATATATGTCCATGCCACTCTCTCACTTCGTCCCAGCTTACCCTTCCACCTCCCCATGTCCTCAAGTCCATTCTCTACGTCTGCGTCTTTATTCCTGTCCTGCCCCTAGGTTCTTCTTTTTAATACTTGTTAATATAGAAGGTGGAAATGGTATCTTTATGTTAATTTTTATTTCTTTGATTATCAGTAAAGTTGTATGTTTTCATTTCATATGTTTTTTAGCCATTTTTATTTCTTCTTTTATGAATGTTTTTCTTTGTAATCAGCCAAAAAGCTTGAAGAACACTTTTTTACATGTGCACAAAATAATTGCATGGCACTCAGTGGAATTTGGGGAGGATACTCTGTGATGTTGAGAGTCTAGTCTGGAAATGCCAGCCTGGGGGTGACAGTGGGCCTAGGGAACGTTTGATTACTCCCATTGCTCTTGGAGAGGTGGTAAGACTTTTGGTCTCAAATAATGGCTAGCAGTGGTGTTAACTGTCTTTACTGATCTACAGAAGCTACCAATGGTGCAGTACCCCAAGGCCAGCGACCACCCCCTCGTATCAAGAATTTCCAGATAAACAACCAGATTGTGAAGCTGAAATACTGTTACACATGTAAGATCTTCCGGCCTCCCCGGGCCTCTCATTGCAGCATCTGTGACAACTGTGTGGGTGAGTAAAACCAGAGAGACGTTGCCTGGGGGAAAGGCTGAGTTGAAGAAGAGGGTCAGGGTGATTTTTCTCAGGAAAAATCAGTGGGGGTGGGAAGATAGATTTAGATAGGAAACAAGCTAGATTTTTAGTTAAGAAACTTTAGATGGGAAGCAAGCTTCCGAACAATTGTAAATCTACTGTACTTCTGTAGATCAAATCATAATTTAAATATCCTCTAGTTTAAAAAAAAAAAAAACAACCTCTTTGGTAAATAAAGAAATAAACTTTACCTGTTTTTCAAATCTAGATTTTCTTCTACTGGATCTGTTTCAAGTGGAACCCACCTTACATAGGGGGAGGAGAATCCTAGTCCACTGGAGGGCAGCATCGGGGAAGGAAGGGCTAAATGAGAAGTGGTATTCCCAGGAAGAAAAAAATTGCTAGCATTTATTGAATTCCTAATATATACTAGGCACGTGCTAAGTGCTTTCCCTTTCTCTCATTTAAGACTCATAAGAACCCCATAAGATAGGTATTATCCCCATTTTACAGATGAAGAAATAGATGAAGCACCTTTGTTAGGTTCATATAATTAAATTAGTATGAGATGAAGCTGGAACAGCTCTGATTCCAAAACCCTCATTTGTTCTTTCTCTGCTTCTGCTGCAAGGGTGGGGGGTGTATGTGTGCATAATACAGAGGTCTGTGCTTCTATCTGCATATATGTGACTTAGTTGTAATCACTGCCTAGTGTATGCTGAGCCCTGGGAAAGATCAAAAACAGGCAGTAATTATGTCTGTTGATAGGCAGATATGTGTAATTCCTTATATTATCAATAGGCATACTTCCAGCATTCTTTATATATGCCATGGAGCATGCCTGAGTACATTGCTTTCCTCTCATTAGCCAATTCTTTTTAGGTTAAGGTTGGGAAGATATATCTTACTTTATATGGTAAAAGCTATATGTAGATAGGATTTTTATAAATTGAGACTCATTTTAAATGAGCCAGGAAACTTGATATTTCAAGAAAGTGTGATGTGAAGGTTTTCAAAAAGTATTCCCTCTCCTTATTAATATTCTTAAACATAAAGAACTCATGCAAATTGATTTTTTTAAAAAAGAAGCAATAACATTTCAGTAGAAATATGGACAGCAGATAAAACAGGAAATGCAATTACTTAGTTAACATGAAAAAAAGGTTCATCTCTACTAAAAAGCAAAAAAATAAAAATTAAAACAAGATCTTTTTAAACCTAGAAATTTAGCAAGGAAAACCTGATAACGCTTAGTCCTACACTGGTAGGAGTGTAAATTGGAACAAACTTTTTGGAAGGCAACCTAATAAACTTCATGAAAACCTTAAAACATGTATAACCCTTTGATGCCAGTGACTTGCCTTCTAGGGATCTATCCCAAGAAAATAATTAGGGATGTGGTAAAGATTTAGGTATGGACATATTTACCTCCAGATTATTATAGTAATGAAAAATTGGAAAGAAACTAACTGTCCACCAGTAGATAAATGGTCAAATAAATTGTGGGACGTAACATACAGTGGACTTCTCTGGGTAAAGCTCATACCAGAAAGCTAAATGAAATAAAAAAGCTAAAATAAATTAAAAAGCTAAAAAATAGAAGATAGGCTACATTTATAGTGTGATCTCAGTTACACATTTAAAAAAATATAAGTATGTATAAAGAATTATGCAAGGAAGTACTCTAGAATGCTTACTGTCTATTATCTATAGGTTGTGGGGTAATAAGGGATTTTGTTTCCTTCATTAGAAAAAAATTATTTTCAAGTTTTCTACAATGAGCATGTATTACCTGTATCAATATTATCAGAAAAAAGTGTGATTTATAATATACTGATGGTAAAAATATTGAATATATCTGTATAAATCTGCATTTTTCAGTGTTTTCTATATGGCAGGTTTGCTTAAAGTAAGGCTATCTTCCTTCCCTTTTCTGAAAAGATATAGCCCTTTAACTAGGAGATGCACCTGTTTTTACAGCCTTATTTTTTGACTGGTACACAGCTCACTGGGCCTTAAAAATGATGTATTTTATTCTTTGTGCTTTTTTCATTCATTAAAATAATACATGTTCATTGTAGAAAATATGAGAAGTACAGGTATTAATAAAACTTAATCCCAAACTCACTCTCCATTTTGCTGTATTTCCTTCTAGTCTCTCTCTTGTTTGTGAAATTGGATCATACTAGAGTTTTTAGTCCTGCCTTTGTCACTTACCACTATATCCTGAGCATTTTTCTACATCTTTAATAAATGTTTTTTGAATATATTATTTTAATGACTGCATAATCCATCATATGGCTATATTCTGGTTTATTTAGGTGGTCTCCTATCAGTAGATATTATTCATGATCCTGTTTTATTCATTATTATAAAACTGCAATCAAAATTACTAAATTAAAAAAAATTATTAAATTTAAGGATGTGGCGAAATTGGAACCTTCATACATTGCTGGTGGGAATGTAAAATGGTGCAGCTGCTGTGGAGAGCATTTTGGCAGCTCTTCAGAAAGTTAACATAGAATTAGATGACCCAGCAATTCCACTCTTGGGTAATACCTGTATTACCCAGTGTGCTCGGGCTGCCAACAAAATACCACAGACTGAGTAGCTTAAATAACAGAAATTTAATTTCTCACAGGGCTGGAGGTTAGAAGCCCAAAATCACAGTGCCGACTGGGTTGATTTCTGGTGAGGCTTGCAGGTGGCCACCTTCTTGCCGTGTCCTCATATGGCCTTTTCTCTGTGCTCGCGCACTTCTGGTATCTCTTCCTTTTCTTCTTATAAGGATACCAGTTGTTTTGGATTAGGGCCCCACCCTTATGACCTCATTTAACTTTAGTTACCTCCTTAGAGGCCCTATCTGCAAATACAGTCACACTGGGGTTAGGGCTTCAACATATGAATTTTAGGGGGGACACAATTCTGTCCATAACAATACCAAAAAATAATTGCAAACAGGAATTCAAACATACTTATACATCAGTGTTCACATCAGCACTGTTCACGATAGCCAAAAGATGGAGACAATCCAAGCGGTGGTTTGGGGGTGATGAAAATTTTTGGAAATAGGTAGTTGTGATGGTTGTACAGCATTGTGAATGTAATTAATGCCAGTGAATTTTACACTTAAAATGGCAAATTGTATGTTTTATATATTTTACCACAATAAAAAATTTAATAAAAAAGTATTGAACTTAAATTTCTGTGCACATCTCTATTTCCTTATGAGAAATTATTAAAAATGGATTTATTCTGCCGAAGGGGTGTGAGCATTATTAAGGCTCTTGATACATACGGGCAAGTTGCTTTCCAGAAAGGTTCTCTCAATTTGTACTTCCACAAACAGTATATTAGAGTGTACATTTTACCGTGTTCTCACTAGCACTGAATATTATTTTTTATATTCTTATTTTGACAGGCAGAAAAGTGTCTTATTGTTGTATTAGTATTGCGATGAGTTAGTGAATCTGAAAACGTTTAAATATATGTTTATATGGT
The DNA here is from genome assembly GCF_028021215.1 of Eschrichtius robustus. Lineage (NCBI taxonomy): Eukaryota > Metazoa > Chordata > Mammalia > Artiodactyla > Eschrichtiidae > Eschrichtius > Eschrichtius robustus. Next base: position 113,840,019 of record NC_090845.1, on the reverse strand, counting down.
ATTTATTAACTGTTTTGCTTTTTGACTATTTTTGAAGGAGTATTTGTATTTTGTTATTGATTTGTAAGGACTTTTCATAGACTAAGTTACAAAATTCACATACTTTCTCGGGGTTTTTTTCCTCTTTAATTTTCTTTATAGTATTTTTAACATATATGAAATATTTTTTAAAGTGTATGGAATCAAATCTATTTTTCTTTGTCATCTGTGGTTTTCTTCCATTACGTTTATGCTTAGAAAGTCCTTCTCCATACAGGAGACAAATGTTCACCTATTCTTTATGGTTACTTTAAGGTTTCACTTTGTTTTTACATTTAACTCTTTAATTCATCTGGAATTAATTTTGGTAAATAGTGTGAGGGAAAAAGATCTAACCTTATTTTCAATCAAGTAACCAATTGTCTCTGAGTTGTTGATGGAATGATACTTCCTTTCTCTACTGGTTTTGAAGCACTACCATTCTCAGACAGTAAATTTTTATATATTCTGTTTCTGGGTGATTTCCATTCCATTGAGCTATGCCACACCATTTCAGGTATGTAGGTTTATAATTTTTTTACTAACTGGAGTTTAAGAAAAACCACACTACTCATTTTTCAAAATTTCCTTGACTATTTACACCTATTTATTCTTCCTGCGCTTAGTAGACACACTTACTAAGACTTTTCTTTGGAAAAGCAAGGTCTCTGCTGTTAACTGACAGTGAGACAGATCACTTAACCCCTCAGTGTCTCAGTTTTCTCATCTGTAAAATGGAGAAAAGAATATCTTCTTTTGCCCAACTTCCAGGATGATTGTGGGGATCAAATGAAATGGCTGTGAAAACATTGTGGAAAAGTGAAAAATAAAAACCAGTGTTGTTTGTGTTTTTTAAAATTTATTTTGGAAGGAAATAGTTTTTTTTGGTTTTATTTATTTATTTATTTGAATTTTATTTTATTTATTTTTTTATACAGCAGGTTCTTATTAGTCATCCATTTTATACACATCAGTGTATACAAAACCAGTGTTTTTTACAGTTGAAATAGGCAGCGATCCTAGGGGTCTTGGACTTAGGTATTAAGTGGATGGCAGGGTTGTGCTTAGTTTTGGAGGTTTTGGCACTGGACTCTCTCTTTCTCCCACAGAACGCTTCGACCATCACTGCCCCTGGGTGGGGAATTGTGTTGGAAAGAGGAACTACCGCTACTTCTACCTCTTCATCCTTTCTCTGTCCCTCCTCACGATCTATGTCTTTGCCTTCAACATCGTCTACGTGGCCCTCAGTGAGTATACAGGGCAGTGTATGTTGCTGGAGGGGTGGGTGGTGGGAGAAGGCTTGAGGACAGCTTAGGGGAGTGGTTCCGTATCCTGGTGGGACTTTACCATTGCGAAGGCACCTTAGGACCAGTTAGAAGTGAGCACTACTATCCGCTCCTGAACAGAGCTCCAAACCTCAGCTCACATCAGTTAGGATTTACCAGTGTGCTGGCCTTCTCAGTGGCCCTCTGCTGGAGACCAGCACCATAATTACTGGTCTGTACCTAGAGTACTGGGCATTTCTGAGGTGATCCCAAAGGTTGGGGATGTATTTTTGGCTGTGTCACCTCTTTTGCCTCATAAGACCTGCCCTTGTGTCAGGTGGTAGAAGGGCTTATACCAGAGAAATGTCTTTTAGTGGCTCATGGTCTACTTTGGAAGATAGAAAATATACACCTGTGTGTGTGTGTGTGTGTGTCCACGTGCACACATACACACACATAAAACAGCCCAAGGGCAGATGGGACGCGGAGTTAAAGGAGTGGTCTTAATCAAGACAGCTTCCTGGGGAGAGATGAGTCCTGAGCTGGATTTTGAACAGTGAAGAGATATGGATTGATGAAGAGAGAGGATTTTTCTTGGATATTTCTGATTTCTTTCATCGATGAATGAATATCCCCCTCCATGGCCATAGCTGGAGGCTAGGGAAAAGGGAGGGGAGCCAGATGCTTGGTTTGTGGCCGACTCTCTAGTCCAGTGTTGGGTCCTGTATTGAGAAGGTGAACCCTTTAGTCAAGAGAGTACCAGCTTGGAGGTGTGAGTCCCTTGCCTGAAAGAGGGCTTATCTCTTGCCAGCTTGTAACAAGGGGTAGGGAGGGAAGAAAGTGAGTAGGCACTAGGGTATGTGTGTATTTTTTACTAAAGTTACTAATCTTTCTCTCTACTCCTCCTCCCAATTTTACAGAATCCTTGAAAATTGGCTTCCTGGAGACATTGAAAGAAACTCCTGGAACATATCCTCCCCTGGCAGGATGTCCCTGTGAAGCCCTCTTAAACTACTTTTCAGCATGCTTTCTGTCTGCAGTTCTCCACCATCTCATTTTTCAGACATCAGAGAGTGCCAACGTCTAAAATTTTTAAATGTAGCCTTAGTGGTAGTGACTAGAATGGAGGATGGCCAGGTCTTAAAGGGAGTTCTTTCCTTCACCTCTGTGTCCACTGCCTCCCTCCCAAGTCCCTCTGATCCCAGGCTCAGCCTTGCCTTCTCTAGTGGGCTATACTTTGCTCTCAATAGACCTCTTGTGTCACTTACTAGAAGTCCCACCTTCCTGTTACAGCTAAGGCTTATTTTGTACAGCAGTTACATTTCTGAAAAGGAGATTCAGATGGGATTTCTAGAAATCACATTCTGGTTTCTTTCCCACCAATCTTTTCGTCTATAAAGTTTATTTTTGGATGTGTTTTCCATTGGCAGTGATGGCCAACATTGTTTAGCTTTGGACCCCTCCTAAATGTCCCCTTTGAAGAGCCAATGATGAATAAACAGACAAACACCTAAATAGACTAGATCTGTTAGAGAGCTACTTGTAGTGAATAAACAGGCGTCCTTTACCTTTCATGAGGGATATAGCCAGCAAGTTTAGAATTCACCCGTTGTTATGTATGGATATATTTGTGATACATGTTCCAAGGGGTAAAGATGGTGTGACTGGTGTCATGAGTATGGGCTGCGGCATCAAGTCCCCTGGTGTGGCTTCTTCAACGTTCCTTAACAACACCTCACTGTTCTAGAAGTACTCATTTGCTTCTTCACACTCTGGTCCGTCGTGGGACTGACTGGATTCCACACTTTCCTTGTGGCTCTCAACCAGACAACCAATGAAGATGTGAGTCAACTTTTCCTCTCCTCATTACATGTGCTTCTACCAAAAGCCTATTCTCTAATTACCTGCTGGAGAACTGAGTCTCCAGGGCCTGGGAGGTTGAGGCAGGCAGAAGCCAGGTGTGGGAGATTGTTAAACCAGGTGTGTAGAAGAAAAAGCAGACTCCTTTGTTTGGAGCTGAATGCCTGTAGGGAATTAGGAAGAAGAGATTGAATGGTTGGATGAGCACAAGGTCTTTAGCTGTTCATAGGTCCTTAAAAGCTAACTGGTACCTCTGGGTTTGGAATGGAGAGGGACAGTTGCATTGAATAAGTCCTTGCTTTTAAAAAGTTACCGATTGGGACTTCCCTGGTGTCGCAGTGGTTAAGAATCCGCCTGCCAATGCAGGGGACACCGGTTCGAGCCCTGGTCTGGGAAGATCCCACATGCCACGGAGCAACGAAGCCCGTGCGCCACAACAACTGAGCCTGCGTGCCACACCTACTGAAGCCCGCGCGCCTAGAGCCCATGCTCCGCAACAAGAGAAGCCACTGCAATGGGAAGCCCGTGCACTGCGACAGAGTGGCCCCCGCTCGCCGCAACTAGAGAAAGCCCACGCGCAGCAACGAAGACCCAACATAGCCTAAAATAAATAAATTAATGAATTAAAAACAAAAAGTTACCGATTAATCCATATTCATTGTAGAAAATCAGGAAATACAGATGAGCAAAAAATAGCAAATAAGTCCCTGTAATTTTACCTCCTAGGCATCACCATTGTTAATGGTATGATCTATAGTCTTCTAGACTTGTCTAGACTTGTTCCCACGTTTGTTTATGTGAATATATTATGTATTTTTAAATGGAAATAATAACGCTCAGGTATCTATCTGCTTTTTTACTCTATCGTGAATATTTTTCCGTGGGTATGCATGTATTTCTTTTTTTTTTTCTGTTGTGGTAAAAGACACATAAAATGCACCATCTTTTTTTTTTTTTTTTGGCTGTGCTGGGTCTTCGTTGCTGCGCACGGGCTTTCTCTAGTTGCGGTGAGCGGGGGCTGCTCTTCGTTGCAGTGCGTGGGCTTCTCGTTGTGGTGGCTTCTCTTGTTGCGGAGCACGGGCTCTAGGCGCGTGGGCTCAGTAGCTGTGGCGCAGGGGCTTAGTTGTTCCGCGGCATGTGGGATCTTCCCGGACCAGGGATCGAACCCGTGTCCCCTGCAGTGGCAGGTGGATTCTTAACCACTGGACCACCAGGGAAGTCCTTATAATGTACCATCTTAAACCATTTTTTAAGTTTACAGTTCAGTGGCATTAGTACATTCACATTGTTGTGCAACCATCACCACCATCCATCTCCAGAACTTTTTCATCTTCCTGTGCTGCATGTATTTCTTCAACATAATGTTTAATGTAAGCCTTGGCTTTTATCTTGCAGATCAAAGGCTCATGGACAGGGAAGAATCGTGTCCAGAATCCCTACAGCCATGGCAATATTGTGAAGAACTGCTGTGAAGTGCTGTGTGGCCCTTTGCCCCCCAGGTACTCAGAGGACTACAAGATCCTGGAACTCTTGGGACAAGCAGTTTGACCTGATCCTGGCACCTGGTCTGATGCATTCTTCTGAACATGGCCTCTTCGTGTCAAAAGAGGTCTTCCCGGGGATTGTCCCTTGGTGCCATATCTACATGGACCATAGGCCATGGGCTGGTTGTTTTGAAGGGATAACCTTTCATTCTTATTTTATCTATTTGTTCCCTTGTTAATGTGGTATTCCCTGGTTTGTGGAAGAAAAAGTGAATGGAAGGTAGGAGATGTGTGCTAGGATCAGACTAGACTGCCAAAGGGCAGGTTTATATTTTCCAGCACACACAGGAAGATTCAGTGGGGTGGGTGGATGGAGAGGTGGATGCAAAGTGCTTTGTTAACTCTCCTGTCTCCTTCAGTGTGCTGGATCGAAGGGGTATTTTGCCACTGGAGGAAAGTGGAAGTCGACCTCCCAGTACTCAAGAGGCCAGTACCAGCCTCTTGCCTCAGAGCCCAGTAAGTGTTCCTGACTTTTTAAGGCTTTTAGACTTTAAGACTGAGTCGGGGATAGAGGGTGTAGACTAAATTTACACCTTAGAGATATAATTAGGCAATTTTGTGTCCAATCACTCCAGCTTCCCTGTCTCTGCTTCTGCCCTGACATTGCCTTAAGATCTTTGTGCCCTTGACATAGATTAAGATCTAGTCATTTCTTCAACATTCTGTGCCAGCCAATGTGCTAGGTGCTAGGGATACACCAGTGAACAAGTCACACGATGCGTCTGCTCTTAGGGAGCTCATTGTCTAGTGGGGACGAGAGAAAACAGGTTATTAGTCCGTGTAGTGAAAAGTGCCTTGATGAGGGAAGCATAAAATGCTATAGGAGCAATGACAGGGGTCAGGGGGGTGGGTTGGAGTTAGTGGTGTGGTTACCTTGGTAGAAGAGGGCTTCCTCACTGGAATATGCAGATGTGGAAACTCTCCCAGCTATACTGATCACATATGCTTTAACAAAGTATGTTCCTAAAAAGTTATTAGTTGAACTTTCTTTTTTTTGTAATAGCTCTGTTGGAGATATAATTCAGATACCATAAAATACCTGTTTAAAATGTAGGACTCACTGGTTTGTAATATGTTCACAGAATTGTGCTATCATCACAACAATCCATTTTGAAACATTTTCATTGCCCCCCAAAAAAACCCCTGTACCCATTAGCAGTCACTCTCCCTTTCCCCCCAGTTCCCTCAGCCCCATCCCCAGGGAACTATTAATCTACTTTCTTTTGCTGTAGGCTTCTTCTGTACATTTCATATAAATAGAATCATATTATATGTGGTCTTTTGTGACTGGCTTCTTTCATTTAGCCTTGTATTTTCAAGGTTCATCTATGTTGTAGCATGTAGCAGTACTTCTTTCCTTTATATGGCTGAATAATATTCTGTTATATAGATAGACTACATTTTATTTATCCATTCATCAATTGATAGACATTTAGGTTGTTTCCACCTTTTGGTTATTATGAATAATGCTGTAATGAACATGTGTATGCAAGTTTTTACATAGACATATGTTTTCATTTCTCTTGGCTATGTACATGGAATTGAAATTGCTGGGTCATATAGTAACTTTATGTTTAACCTTTTGAGGAACTGCTGTACTGTTTTCCAAAGTGGCTGTACCATTTTTCATCCCCGCCAGTCACATATGAGGGTTCCAATTTCTCCATATCCTGGGCAACACTTGTTATTATCATCCACCAGTTTGATTCTAGCCATCCATCCTAGTGTGTGTGAAGTCGTATTTCACTGTAATCTTGATTTGCATCTCCCTGATGAATAATGATGTCGAGCATCTTTTCATGATTTTATTGGCCATTTCTGTATCTTCTTTGGAGAAGTGTCTATTCAGATCCTTTGTCAATTTTTAAATTGGGTTGTTTGGGTTTTTTTATTGTTGAGTTGTAACAGTTCTTAATTCTGTATGTAAGTCCCTTATCAGAGAAAGGATTCTTCTAAGAGTTTTAGAGTTTTAGCTCTTACATTTAGGTCTTTGATCCATTTTGAGTTAAGTTTTATATATTGTGTGAGGTAGAGGGTTCAAATTCTTTCTTTTGTTTAATTAATTTTTTTTAAATTTATTTTTGGCTGCATTGGGCCTTCGTTGCTGTGCATGGGCTTTCTCCAGTTGTGGCGAGCAGGGGCTACTCTCCGTTGTGATGCGTGGGCTTCTCACTGTGGTGGCTTCTCTTGTTGCAGAGCACGGGCTCTAGGCGCACGGGCTTCAGTAGTTGTGGCACACGAGCTCAGTAGTTGTGGCTCACGGGCTCTAGGCGCGCAGGCTCAGTAGTTGTGGTGCACGGGCTTCGTTGCTCCGCAGCATGTGGGATCTTCCCGGACCAAGGCTCGAACCCGTGTCCCCTGCATTGGCAGGCGAATTCTTAACCACTGCGCCACCAGGGAAGTCCCAAATTCTTTCTTTTGCATGTGGATAGCCAGTTGTCTCAGCACAGTTGGTTGAAGATTATTCTTACTCCGTTGAATTGTCTTGGCACCATTGTCAAAAATCAATTGAGCGTAAACATGAGAGTTTGTTTCTGGACTCTCAGTCCTATTCCACTGATCAGTAAATTTATTCTTTTTTTTTTTTTTCTTTTTTCTTTTTTAAAAAATGTATTTATTTATTTATTTTTGGCTGAGTTGGGTCTTTGTTGCTGCTCGCGGGCTTTCTCTAGTTGCCGTGAGCGGGGGCTAGTCTTCCTTGCGGTGCAAGGACTTCTCATCGTGGTGGCCTCTCTTGCTGCGGAACATGGACTCTAGGCGTGCAGGCTTCAGTAGTTGTGGCGCACGGGCTTAGTTGCTCCGCGGCATGTGGGATCTTCCCGGACCAGGGCACAAACTCGTGACCCCTGCATTGGCAGGCGGATTCTTAACCACTGTGCCACCAGGGAAGCCCCAGTAAGTTTATTCTGAATTCCAGTATCACACTGTCTGGGTTGCTGTAGCATTGTAGTAAGTTTTGAAATTAGGAAGTGTGAGTCCTCCAAATTTATTCTTTATTCAGTTGTTTTGGCTGTGGTCCCTTGTATTTCCATATGAATCCTAGAATCAGCTTGTCAATTTCTGCAACGATGCCAGGTGGAATTTTGATGGGGATTGCATTGAATCTATAGATCAATTTGGGGAGTATTATCATCCTAACAAGATTAAGTCTCCTGAGCCATTAACACATGGACTGTCTTTTCATTTATTTAGGTCTTTTTAAATTTCTGTCAACAATGTTTTGTAGTTTTCAGAGTATAAGTTTTACACTTCTTTTGTTACACCTATTCATAAACATTTTTTTCTTTTTGATGTTATTATGAATGAAGTTATTTCGGATTGTTCATTGGGAGTATATAGAAATACAATTGGGTTTTTTGTATATTGATTCTGTATCCTGAAACCTTGCTAAACTTTTTTTATTAGTTCTAATAGATTTTTAGTAGACTTGAACTTTCTTTTTTTTTTTTTTAAATTACTTAGTAACAACTCTTTTTTTTTTTTTTTCCAATTTTATTTATTTATTTATTTATGGCTGTGTTGGGTCTTCGTTTCTGTGCGAGGGCTTTCTCTAGTTGTGGCAAGTGGGGGCCACTCTTCATCACGGTGCGCGGGCCTTTCACTATTGGCCTCTCTTGTTGCGGAGCACAGGCTCCAGACGCGCAGGCTCAGCAATTGTGGCTCACGGGCCTAGTCGCTCCGCGGCATGTGGGATCCTCCCAGACCAGGGCTCGAACCCGTGTCCCCTGCATTGGCAGGCAGACTCTTGACCACTGCGCCACCAGGGAAGCCCTGAACTTTCTTTTAAAATCAAATTCTCCTGGAATTCCCTGGCGGTCCAGTGGTGAGGACTTAGCACTTTCACTGCCATGGGCCGGGGTTCAATCCCTGGTTGGGGAACTAAGATCTCACAAGCCACGCAGCGCGGCCAAAAAAAAGAAATCGAATCCTACTCTTAGGTGAATGCTATTTGTAAGTTAGATAATTGTTCTCTACTTTGCCTTTCTTAAATTTTTAATTTTCTTTTTTGAAGTACAGCAAACTCATGTTTATATATCATTATCATCATTTTGAATATTGTTTTTCTGATGAGTCTGATCTTAAATCATTACAATATAGGCTAGTGAGTCTCAGTTGAATGTGGGGAAGGGTGGTATTTTAGAATCACTCAGGAGGCATTTTCAAACCAGATATACCATCTGAAGATTTTACCACCCCACCCTCTTTGGTTTAGAATCACTGTTCTAGGGAGGTATGTGTTAGGGCCGAAAGAAGATTGAGAACCACCGTGTCAGGCCTTGTTAGACAACTATTTTATAACATTCTGTTGTGAAGGAGGGAAGGTGGTCTGTGTAATTATTTGTGGTCCCTTTTATTATTATCATGCATAATAATAGAAACATCTGTCCACAACAGACAGTTAAGAATAGAACTCAAATAAACTTCAATTGCCTTCTGCTGAGAAGACAACAGTCTAGTCTTGGTTCTGAGTTTGGTGTTGGTGGCGGCGTATCTGTAGCATCAGTGTGGTTGATGGGTTCAGAGGAAGAGTTCAGTGTCTATGGATTACCTCCATTTGGATTTTGAGGGAGAGCTTTGTATTGAATTTGATATCTTTTCCTTCTCAGGCTCCAACAGACCATCTAAGCTCCGATGAGATGCCGGAGGACACCAGCACTCCTGAAGAGATGCCACCCCCAGAGCCCCCAGAGCCCTCACAGGAGGCCACTGAAGCTGAGAAGTAGCCTATCTATGGAAGAGACTTTTGTTGTGTATGATTAGGGCTGTGAGAGATTTAATGGGAGAAGATAACCTGAGACAGAGAGCAAGTAAGCTGTTCCTATTACTGTTTTTCTTTGGTCTTTATTCACCCAGTTGTAAACTGGCATTTTCTTGCTGCAAGCTTTTTTTAATTTCTGGACTCCAAGCAGTTGCAGAAGATGTGAGTCACCTCTGGTAACTGGACAAATGGGTCCCTTGGGCCCTGGCACTGGTTTTCCATGGCCTCAGCCACAGAGGCTCCTTGGACTCCCCTCTCTTCCCAGATCCCAGCTCTCCTGCTTGGGGTCACTGGCCCAATTCTGGGGTAAAGGTTCTTGAGACTGGCTCAAATCCTCTCAAGCTGCTGCACGTCATGAGTCCAGGGGCAGTCACAGAGAACTCTGGCCAGGGAATTCTAACTGGATTCTTGAGGCCTTCAGAATGGAGGGGGATGGAGAGTGGGGTTGAAAGATTCTCCTGGCTACGAAGTGCCAACATCGCCAGCAAATCCTTTCAGGAATGGAGCAGGCAGTTTCCACTTGTTGTATTTATTCGTGCAGCTTCTCCTTTGTCCCCTGTCCACTCTCTAACACCCAAGCCCCACTCTTTTCCAGTGAGATATATGTAAGTAATTGCAGTATAGATAACAATTCACATTTCTCGTAGACTACCCAGAAACTTTTTAATACCTGTGCTGTTCTCAATAAGAACTTATGAGATGCCAACGGCACGGCCCCTCGCACTCTCTGTCTCATCTCTCCTCCTCTCTCATTAGCCCCTTTTAATTTGTTTTCCTTTTGACTCTTGTTCCCGTTGGGAGCAGGAACGGCAGTAATAAAAGTCTGCACTTTGGTGGTTCCTTTTCCTCAGAGGAAGCCCGAGTGCTCACTTAAACACTACCCCCTCAGACTCCCTGTGTGAGGCCTGCAGAGGCCCTGTATGCACAAATGGGGAAACTAAGGCACAGAGAGGCTCTCCTCTCCTCTCCTCTCCCCCTATGTCCCCTCAAAAAAGAAAAAAAAAAAGAAAAAAAAGGATAACCAGTACTTCCATTAGGCCTCGGCTGAGTGAGGAGGAAAAGCCCCGCACTGCTGCCCTCCTGGGGGACCCACTCCAAGGCCTTGGCCCACCTCGGGCTTGGTAACCACACCGGGGGCTTCCTCCAGGCCCCGCTCTTCCAGCACTTCCACCGGCAGAGTCCCAGAGCCGCTTCACCCTGGGGGTGGGCTGTGGCCCCCAGTCAGCTCTACTCAGGACCTGCTCTATTTCAGGGAAGAAGATTTATGTATTATATGTGGCTATATTTCCTAGAGCACCTGTGTTTTTCTAAGCCAGGGTCCTGTCTGGATGACTTCCGGGGAGGGGGGGAGCGTAAACCAGAACTTTTAATCTATTTGAAGGCGATTAAACTGTGTCTAATGCAAACTGCCTGCCTCCTCCTTCCCCCTTCCATTTCAAGAACCACCGTGGGGGTGTGAATATCTTTGGGGGGTGGGGTGGGGTGGGGGTGGGGGTTGAAGGGGGTGCCTGTTACTACGCATACTTCCATTTTCCAGGGGGCCCTTGGGTTGGAGAGGTAGCTCCCAAACTCTCCATTGACCTATACCACATTCTGGGTTGAAGTTTACCTTATTCTGGACTATGAAAAGAGGCCTTTCAAGGCCATGAACAGTGTTATTAGAAAGATTGGGAGGGTCAGGGGTTATATTAAATTAAGAGAACAAGTTCTTTAATAGGGTATTGTTTTTATGCAGATGGATGCTGTTAATTGCAAATGAGTCTTGGTTATTAAAGCAGGCTCCTCAGGGCCTCCCCTTGGAAATATTTTGTTAGTGATCTTTTACAAGTGATGGTGTATATTTCTTTTTAAATGGTCTGTAATCAAGATTCCTTACCAATTCTTGTCTCGCTCTTCCCAGTTAATCAGAAGTAATGAAATTTGGCCGCTCCTAGCTTTTTCTCTAGGTCTTCCTATTTCTTGTAGCAGGATTTGAGTTTAGCAATCCTTAGACAGAGAGACAGACTGGGACTCTGACTGACTCAGATTCCTGTCCTATCTGCCTCTACTTTCTCATTCTTTTTCTGGCTCTCTCAGTTTTGTCCTTGTAGTTAGATTTTAGTTAGTTCAAGATAAGGCCAAGCCTGGAGAGTTGGGAAGATATTAGGTTTTTCCAGTTAACCTGCCACTCAGATGAACCCATTTGTAGTCAGTTCTCAACCCATCCTGTCTTAGCCCATCTCCTCTCTCCTCCCTCAACTTACCTCAGCCACTCTTCTGTTGACCCTTGGGTCAGTTAGAGAAGCTTTCTTTTTCTGAGGTGAAGGGTCAGAATGGAAACCCCTTATCATTAGTGTGAAATGATTTTTTTTTTAAAAGCTTCTGCTTTTCCCTACTCCCTGCCCTTGTTCTTTTCCTATATAAATCTTCTGCATTTAACACCTGGGCCTGCAGATCTGTCCCGTTCATACCATGCACCAGCTGGGACTGTTCCTCGTCTGAGTTCTGATCAGAGGGGAGATTGAAGAATTGGTCCCTCCCAGGGGAATAGGCTTTAAATTGTTTGCTCTTTTCAATGGCTGACATTCTTTCCACCTCTCCCCTTCCTCCCCATTCCTTAAGTTTCCTATGCACCCCACTTCCCCAGACCAGGATGGTTGGCACAGATCCAAAACCTCTGGGGGTTGGTGGAATTTGGCTCTTTGAGGCCTCTTTTTTTTCTTTCATGTCCCTTTGGCCCTGGGGCCCTGCTTGCCACAGTGGAGAACACCATCTCCCCCTTTGCTTTTTTCACCAGTGGCAGCAGTGGGTTCTAACTCTATAGCAGCTAAACTCCATTCTTCCTGCCCTGACCTTCCTGCGTTTACCCTTAAGGCCCCTTTTCCTGCTGACCAAATCTCTTTACCTTGTTGGGGGAAAAAGAAGTATTTTGTTTTTAAATCTATTTTCTAACTTAAATGCAATTTAATATGTAAATCTCTGCACTTTTGTGTGAGCCTACAAATGTGTATGTGTGCTGGGTTTTTCACTCTCTGGTGTTTCGTAATAAAGAAATCCTTCTTTTCGGGGGGGAAGCCAATTAATGAAGGAGACTTGAATGGTTTTAGAAATACAGGGATGTCTGTTTCTTTGTGCTTCTGTCTCATTTCTTTACTTGTGCCTAGCGTGCGTGACCGGACCCCTCCCCCACCTTTTGACCCCCTTCTTTTGAGAGGGCCCTCAGCCTAGTGGGGCAGAGAGAGGGACCTGAACTGTGTGTCTGGTACCCCTCTGGGACCACTTGGATTGGCTCAAGTGGTAACCTAGCAACCTAGCCCCCCTCCCTCTCCCCATAGCCTGGCCCTGTTAGTCCTTTTCTTCTAGCTCAGTTCATTTTGTACCCCTTGAGGCTTGGGGCCAGGCTAGGGAAAATCACCAAGGGATCACAGTAATTTTTTTTTTAATGATAATTTGCTCTTGTGCCTTGGTGATACTAAAGAAGACCAATACTTCCAATAATTCAAAAAGCATTTGTGTCAGTTTTGAGAATACATTCTAGGAATTGCTTGCTGTTCTTCAGCAATGGGTTTTAGAAACAGTATCAAAGGCTAAAACTGCAAATATCATTAGTTTTAAAGGATGCAAGCCCAACTCACAAAAGAGGGAGTCATTGTGGATTTCATGTTTTGGATAAATATGAAAGGGGAATGGGAACTAACATATTTTTACAGTTTTAATATCATACACTGAATTTCCAGTAATGCAACAATTGTGTAAATTGAGTGAAGATGGTACTTTATTTTATTCAGAAGTTTACCAAGAGTTGTGACTTTTGAAAATCATGTCGCCAGTAGCAATGCCATTCATGGATTTTTAAGTTGACAATACTTAGTCTTCCTTTGTAGCAGCTGCATTTGCAGTGAATCTAAATATATAAGTGGAAGCATCTGACTGTTAGATCTTTTAGTATAGTCTTGTGCAGGCATTTGCGTACTGAAATATCTATTATCTGATTATAAATGACTTTCCTTTTATTTCTCCTTTATACTATAGTTAGTGTATTATATTGCTATTCTGGAAATTATGTGTATAAGCAGTTTATATTAACTATGAAATTCATTTCAGGGTGGCAAAGGATACATTGCAAAATATTGTATATACCAATGGAGGGTTGGGGCTGATAGGGTTGAGAGCTGTTGGACTAGATTATCTCAAAGGTCCCTTTCTACCTCTAAATATTTGGAAAATTTAGAAAATCAACAAACACCCCCCCATCCCCTTATACCTTTAATGTGCTTTTTAAATTTTAAAAGTAACACATGTTCATCAAATTTAAAAGTAGCGCATGTTGAAAATTTTGAAAGTACAGGAAAGTAAGAAGATTGAAAAATCACTCATAAACACATCACCAAATATAATAATCACCGTTAATGTTTTGGTGTATTTCTTTCTGGTCTTTCTTCTGTGAATATATATTTTTGAACATAACTGGAATTCAAGTATAAATATAGTTTTGTAATCTTGCTTTTTTTACTTAGCATTTTGCATATCATTAGAAGTTGTTTGAAAATACTTCTTAATGACTCCATAATATGTGCATAACCTTTTCCCTATTGTCAGACATTTAGGTGTCTCCAATTTTTCATTATTATGAATATTGCTGTGATGAACTTCCGTATATATGGGCATATCTTATTTCCTTAGGATAGATTCCTAGAGGTGGAATTACTGAGTCAAAGGGAGCGCTCTTTTAAAGGCTCTTGATAAATATGGCCAAATTGCTTTACAGAAAGGCTGTCCCAGTTTGTCCTACCAGCTTTGTATCAGAGAGCCTCCTTCAACAGACCTCATTTAAACATTTGGTAATTTAGTAGCTAGCGGTAAACTGGTATCTTGATGCCTTCATTTCTTAATTTCTATTTCTTCCGTTAATAATGAGGTTAAACATTTTCCACACCTCCCCTCTGCTTTATGTTTCTTTCTATTTGTATTCTGCGAATTGGCCGTCCAAGTCCTTTATCTTTCTTCTGGTATTAGGGGTTTTTCTACTCAATTAATAAGTGAAAGCTTGGAGCTCACCCTCCACCATGGGCCAGGAAGTGAAGGGGCCTTGATTTAGAAGTGGTTTTACAACTCTGGAGCACGGCATTGAATTACTTCCCTAACGTTCCATGTCCCTTCGCTTTCTTCAAGCCCCCCTCACACTGCCTTTTCTGCCAGCCACTGCCCATCTTCAGCTATCTGACTGTTCCAACTTGGCCAAGTGGGTGATAGTTTTGTGCCCCAAATTAGAGACGTGGTTGTCATGAAACCTGGCCTCTGTCCATGACACCCCTGAAAGGAAAACACTGATCACGTGGTCCACGTCGCTTGTGCTCACTCTGGCTCTCTCTCTCTCATCAGAAAATTAAGTACTGTGACGTATCTAAGGTCACATGGACAGTTACTGGTAAAGCAGAGACCAGAATCCAGATGTCCTCACTCCCAGTCCAGAGAGTTTTCTGGCATAACCCCCTGCCCCTCAGTCGAGCAGGTGTAGACAGAGAAAGGAGTTTGAATAATTCCAAGTGTCACTTGAATGAAATGAGCCTTTCCTTCATTTAACATTCAATAAATACTTATTGAAAACTTGTTGACCATGTGCCTAGGGTTAACTTTAGGAGAAATTGCATTGCTGACCCCATTCTCTTGTGAGTTGAGAAACAGCAGTAATTTTAGGATTTTTTTTTGCCATTTTGGATGAATTTTACCAATGATCTCTCCCTTTTAGGCATGCAGAGGGCTGACTATATATAGTCAGACTGATATGGGGGTAGTTGTTGGGTTTTTGTTTTAGACTTAAATCTCTTAAATCTCTCTACAGACCCCTGCACTTAGGTTGAACTGATGGTGGGGTTTCTTTAGCACAGAAAGTCAGGAAGTTGCCTTGCCGAGTTCCCACAGTCGAATCGCCTGTCCCTTTGTGAGGGCCATTGCCCTGGGCTCTCTCTGACGCTATCCCTGGCAGGTCCCAGAGGCAATGGTATACAAATGCTGTATTGGTAACTGTGAAGTTCTAGGAAAAGGTGAAGCCTACATATCAAGTGCTATAGAATTCCGTTTATTTAGGACCTTCCTGGAGGAGGAATGTTGGCTGGGTCTAGAGGGGAGGCAGTTCCTTCCCACTTGATTGTGTTGTTGGCTGAATAATATAGAATGTGGCCGACGTTGTATGAGAAGCCAAGGTAGCCTCTATTGTGAAGGAGAGGTGGGAGAGCCACTTCTTTTCCCTAGCTGGGAAACCTCATACCTCATCCTGAATTTCCTGAGTTGGGAGGGGGGAAGGTGTTGAACCTCACTGAGACTACCATGATCAGTGCCCATTTTCCCCTTTACAAACCTCTTTTAGCTTTTGTTTTAATGCCCTTGGTCTCTAATGGCCCCACTGAGGCCTCCACTTCTGTGAAAAGCCTGGGCGGGGTTTCTATGAGTGAGAGGCAGACCATGATGGTCTAGAGTTTGGGCGGGAGCAGGAGAGGGAATTTGTGGAGGCGGTAGCCGTTTTTGTGGGGGGGAGGTGGGGGAGCTGATCAGGACCTACCTGGGGAAATAAAGGCAAGGAGTGACAGGCAGGGGCGATGGTTTAGCTAGAATGTGCTGATACCCCCAACTGCTTCCCCTGATGGGCTGGGGAGGTATCTCTAATCCTGAACTGGAGAGGAGCTGGCTGGACTCTACACTTTTTCTTTTTGAATCTGGCCTTTATCCTCTTCCTTCTAGCAGCCCATGGATGTCCAGCGGAATTGCCTAAAATAAGTCTGATACCCAGGGCTGATCATCGTACTGTAGGCTGGGCAGAGCTAGGGCTGTCCCAGGCTCTCAGGTGGGCTTTCTCTCCATCACCAGCCTCTCCGGACACCAGAGCTGGCACCCTCTACCCTGAATCCTAGCACCCTCTGGGAGCTTTGATATAGCATGTCTCTGAGCTACAGCAGTTAGTCTGCAGACAAGCACATGTCAGCGTGGCCTTTGTGCCCATTCTTGAGCTCAGTACCTTGGAGGTTACAAAAAAGTTCAAAAAACCCCAGCATTTATTGTCACTATGTGCCAGAAACTTTATACGCTATCTCATTTATTTCTCTGATAACCCCAAGAGGTAGGTATTATTAGCTCATTATTCTTTTTTGTTTAATTTAATTTTTATTTATTTTAAATTATTTTTAAATTGAGATATAATTAACATATAACATTGTGTAAGTTTAAGGTGTGCAATGTGTTCACTTGATACATTTATATATCGCAATATAGATCATTATTCTTATTTTACAGAAAAGAAATATATGTGTATGTAATTACCTCAAATTCTGTAACTAACTAGTAAGTGGTGGAGCCAGGATTTGAAGACACTTTAGAATGCCAAAGCCTTTGCTCTGGGTCACTACACTAGCTAGGGGTCCAAGGTGAGACTAGCCTTGAAGGGAATGAAATGGAGGTTGCAGGGTGGTGACTTGTTATCATTCATTGAGCGTGAATTTTGTGCTTGACACTGTGCTAAGTATTCTACATACACTAGTTCATTCAATCTGTGTAACAACCCCATGAGGCTAGTACTGTTATCCCCACTGTACTGATGTGGAAAGTGAGGCTCAGAGAGGTTAAGCGGCTTGTCCAAAGTGACCCAGCTAGTGAGTGACAGAGCCAAGACTTGAACTCAGGTTGGCCAGAGCTCCTAACTGCTAGTCTTCACCTTCCTGCCCTAGAGGAGCCTCCACTTACTGGAAAGGCCCAAGGGCACAGGAAGAGCCCCATTGCCCTCTTGCACCAGCCCTCCCCCACCTTCCAAGGGGAGCTAGAGGCTACGGCTCCCTGGGCCTCCCTGGGCCTCTGACATCCGAGGCTCGGGTGGGGGTATAGGGTCTCCAGCTGTGAAGACTCAGCCTCATGGACACCAGTCTTCGGTTTGCTGGGCTCAGGACGCCACTTGGCATCTTCTAGATGTCCGTGGGGCTGGACAGGAGCTTCCAGCAGCCCTGCCTGGACAAGGGGCTGCAGGCTTTGTGCTGCAGACCTACAGAGGCACTGCCTTCCTCGCCCTCAGGCCCTGGCCTGTAGTCTACATTTCCTCATTGCCCCTCTTCACTGGCCCCTCCCTAAGTCTGGTGATCATTGGAGCCCTTGCACAACTACCTACTTTCAGCCTGTATTCAGCCTACAGACCAAACTGAAGCCCCGTAGCTCTGAGACACACCCCCGCCCCCACCCAGGGCAGGGGAGGACTTTAAAACATCATTTTCTCAGTCATTCCTCTTTTTCTGAAGTTTTCCTCTCCCCAGCTTGGAGCTAATAGATAGGTATTACCCAGGGGGTTTCAAAGGTTTAGGAATCTCCTCTGATAGGCTCCCCTTGGTGTATGTGGATTTTAAGCACTTTGGGTCTTACTCACCCCCACTCCCCATCTTTCCAAAAGCCTGCATCAAAAGGCAGCAGGATCATGACTTTGCTGCTACCGTAAATTGGAGGCTTAGGCCTATTCATTTAGTTTCATTGTTTTCAAAAATTAAAATATTGTTCCTTTTTATAGATATAAAAATAATACTTTTGAAATTCAAATAAGACAAGAATGTATTAACACTTCTCTTCCTCGCTCCCCTAATCCCACCCACCCCCTCACAAGATCACTGGTAACCATTTGGTGCAGATTTTTCTGGTCTTTATTCTTGTGTATGTTTCCTTTTCTTAAATAAAAATGGAATCACCCTATAAATAAAGTTTATTACTCACTTTTCCCCCATGATATTGCACAGACTTCTTTTTCAAGAACGCTTGTACGTTATTTGTATAATTTTAAAATTTCAATTTAAACAATAAAAATTCACAAAGATTTTCCCCGTGTCATTAAATATTTTTCTACAACGTCATGTTTAATGATACTGTATGAATGAACCATAAGGTATCTAACTAATTCCCCATTTGCGTTGTTTCCAATTTCTTACACAAAGCTGTCGTGAATATCTTTGTCCATATATTTTTGTGGGCACTTGTGTGGCTCTTTGTAGGGATGGAATCCTGGGAAGGGAATGGCTGGGTCAAAGGGTGTCAGAGGTACATCACAGAGTGATAGATTGCCCTCCGGAAGGCTGGCGGGGCTCTGAAAGCTTGTTGGGCTTCCCACTCAACATCTTCAACCTGTCTGAGCCTCAGTTTCCTCCTCTGTAAATTGGGAAGATGATGGTACTACCTCAGGGGGAGGGGACAGCATGAAGATCACAGGAGAGATACATGCAAAGTGCGTGGAGCCCAGCACACGTGTCGCTGCTTACGAAATGACAGCAACTATTCAGTACCACTAGGGCGGTGAGGCCATTTGGGCTGCTGGAAGCCACTAAGGGTAGTGGGACGAGTGCAGCTGAGAACAAAGCTCACACTCCAGTTTGCCCTCCCTAGTGCAGTTAATGCCGGAGAACCAAAGGAAGCCAGGAGTCTCCAGCCCACCTCCCAGGAGATGGTGTAGCTTCAGTGGGCACACGATGGGACCCAGGAAGAGGTGACCTCAGAGGGAAGGTCCTGCTCACTGCAGATCTCCCTCTTGGACAACCCTCGGAGCAGGCCCTTTGTCGCGGGGTGCGGGGGGCTGGGTGGGCAATGAATAGTTCCTATAGGAAGAGGGGAATAGCTACCCCCCACCCTCAGACCCCAGCAAGGCTGGTGGCCATGGGAGCCTGAGCTCTGAGGAGGGCTGGTTAGTGGTCAGCAGGGTCAAGGGCACTGAGCATCTTTGGGGAAGGGACAGACGGCCCTGACAGTGGAGAACATTTTGCTGAGTCCAGCTTTGAAGGAGACTGGTCTGTTCCACCCGCCCCCCGCAACACTCTCTCCATAGGAAAGATAACCGGAGACGGTGATTTAGTTCTACCTGTTTATTGCTACCAACCCATCTCCCTCCACCCCCCTCATATTTACACCCAAACCGCTCCCCCAAGATGGCTTCTACCAGAGTTCCTGGTACTAGGTCCAAGTGTCCACTAAACAGGCAGTCCAAGACATGGCGGGCACTGTTTGCCCTCAGGCCAGTTGGGCCCCGGGAAAGGGTTACTCTGGGAATTCTGGGCATAGACTTGGTACTGGGGTCAAGTACTAGGATACTTGACTCTCCCTCCCCTTCTGGAGCTCAAGGTACAAGAAAACCTTTAGCAGAGTAAAGGTGGGATAGTGGACTCCCCAGTATCAAGCTTTGTGCTTTCTTTGCTTGTAAGGACCCACATGAGAGGCGAAGTCTTGCTTCTGAGGGGCCGGTCTGCCCTTGGAAGCCAGGTCGGGCCATCTGCCATTGGCCTTGGGTGAAGTGTCATTTAAGGGGCTGGAAGTGGAAGGGGAGGGCGCTTGTTGTCTGAGGTGTGGGCATTGTTTTAAGCTGGGGGAGTTGCAGCTTGGCTTGAGTTACATGGGGAAGTATGGAATGGAGGAGCAGGAGGAGACGTTTCATTTGGGAGCCGAAGGCCCCTCCAGCCCCCTTAGTAAACCCCACTGGTGTCCTGGGCCACAGGTAATGGGACAGCAGACGTTTAATATCACAGAATGTCGGAGCTGGCCCTCAGCAACTATCCATTCTTATCCTGACCTGTCCTAGACCCAGATTGAGGAAGGCACTCGGTTCAAGTGGCACAGTGATTTAGTGGCTAAACCTGTAAGAAAATTAAGGTGAAGAAAGTAGGAAAGATACATGTACACGTGGCTTTCTTCAAACCTTATTTAGAGAATCTGGATTCACCTGTGATCAGTTAGAGTTCTTTTCAATGACCAGGTTCCCCAGGGTATTGAGATTGACCTGAACCACCGACTCGGCCCCCTTTCCAGGAGCAGCGCGACAGGGGAGGGTGGTGTGGAGGCAAGGAGGGTTTGGAGGCCTTGGTGGTGAGGGACGTGGACCCGGTGGCCCCTCAGTGCCCCACTTGCTCCGGCCGCAGCTGGAAGGGCTGTGCTGTCCAGTAGCTGGTGGAGGGAGGCGGCCCGGCTTCGGCGGCTTGGCGTGCACTCCAGCAGCGCCTGTAGGGCTCGGCCGGCCTCCACTGCCCTAGGCACCCCTGGGGGAGCGGGGCCGGGCTCGGTGCCGGTCCTCCGGCCCGGGGCCACCGCGGGAGGCTGGGTCCAGCCCCGCGGCCTGGGCTGCTCGGGCCCAGCCTCGGCCCTCACTGCCTCCTCAAGGTGCCCCGGCCAGGGAGAGGCCATGTAGCTGCTCCTCGGCACCCGCCAGCTCTGCCTCGTCGCGCCCGCTCTCTGAGCCCTCGAAGCAGCCCGAGTCACGCGGGATGTCCACCTTGGGCTCTGCCACTGTGTGCGCCACTGGCTCCTGGCCGCTCTCGGCGCCCTCTTCCGCCTCCTCGCTGCCGGCTGCCAGGGGCCAGGGAGGGAGAGGAATGTGGGGGGCTTGGCCCTTAGCTGGGAGGGGCTTCACAAACCCTGGGGGCCCATGTGGGCGGAGGGACCCTGGGAAGCCCGCCGGAGGCCGTCTCTTCTTCTGGTCGCCCACCACCAACCACCCCTGCCCTTTCTCGGCCCTTCTGGTGGGAGTGGTTTCCAGGCCAGCTCTCCCGCCCAGGAGCTCAGACCTCCTCAGCACTGAGCTGGTAGCCAGGACACCTGCTCTTGAATTGTGGCTCTGTCGTTACCCAACGTGGAGGCCTCGAGTCCACGCCTTATCTTCTCTGGCCCTAAGTCTCCCGTTTGATCCCAAAGGGAGTTGAGCCCGATCGTTCCTAAAACCCCTTCTCATCACAAGCTCTGCCCGAGACTGGAATTCAAGTGTGGAAGGTGCCTGCCCGCTGCAGAGGGGCGCCGGGGCAGGGCCAGGCAGGCCTCGCCGCCCAACACCAGCGCTCACGCCCCTCCCCCGCTCCCAAGCCACTCACTGTCGTAGTCCAGCAGCAGCTCGGCAGCCGTGAGCAGCTTGGCCCGATGCTGTGGGTCCATGATATTCAGCTCGTTGAGGTGTGTTTCCCGCAGCTCTTTGAAGTCCTCCAGCGTCTGGTAGCCGTTGAGCAGCAGGGTGGACGTGTGCTCCTGTGGGCAGAAGCAGGCCACCAGCGCGGCCGCTTACAAGCCGCCCCCACCTAGGACCCGTCTCTCCCCGCAGAGCTGACCTGCCCTGGCCCCCATCCCTTGCTCCTAGACACTAGACTAGGCCCCAGCTCAAACCTCAAGGCCGATGCGCTCCAGCAGCTCATGCAGGGTCTTGGGCTTGGGCCTCTTGCCCTTGCTCTGTCGGCGGCTGGGGCGGGCAGGTCCCACAGCCTCCTCGGGCAGCACGTCCACGTAGATGAACTTGAAAGAGCCCAGCCTGCCATTGAGCAGGCCCAGCCACGTGCCCACAGGCGGCTTTTCGATGATCTGGATCACATCTCCTTTCTGTGGGAGGAGAGCAGAGCAGAACAGAGCAGGGGTGAGGTGGCCCCTTGGCCTCCTGTACCCTCTACCTGTACGGGGTACAGCCTGCCAGGCTCAGCAGGGGCCTGGATGCCAACCTTACCTGCAGTTTCAGTGAGTCGTGGTCATAGGGGCTGGGAGTGAAGTCGGTGTGGACTCGTGCCCGGCCACAGAAGGGCCCTGTGTACTGGGGGGCAGGTGGTTCCTCCCCGAAGCTTCCAGAGCCTGGGCTGGGGCCGCAGAGCTCACTGCCTGCAGGAAATGGGGCAGGGAGGAAGGTCACCTTTGTCCCCAGACAGCTGGGGCAGTGCCCAGCAGGTACCTTTCCAGGGGGTCTGGCTAGAAATCCCAAGGATACATGCTGGGGAAGAAAACTGAGCTCTAGTAAGTCTCACACTGCAGAAGGGATTCTGACCCAACCCCTCTGCCACCCTGAAGGAGCATAGCTTCCCTCCTGGCGCCCCAGGCATGAAAATAGTTGACCATAGAAGGAGGAATGGCTCACAGATCAAAGACTGGGCAAATTGGGAGGGTCTCTAGAGACCAACTGGGCCAACACCCCAATGAACAGATGAGGAAAACTGAGGCCAGACAGGCCAAGTGACCTGCCCAAGGCCTCTCACCTTATAATTGGCAGCACTGACTCCAGGCTTCCTGACTCCCACTCCAGTGCTCCTGGAAGCCACCTTCCACCCAGGAAGCCACATCGTGCATCAATATTTTACTTTCTCTACTTAATAAGACTCTGTGTCGAGTTACAACATCACACGGAAACTCAAGACTTTCTCTCTGGGAAGGGCAGGATGAGGGCCTAAGAGGCTTTCAGTGGGGGTAGGGAGGTGTCTTTGGAGCCAGAGAAAGATCAGAGAACTTGGAACTAATCCGAAGGGAGAGAACGGCAGTGCCTCTGTAGGTCTGCAGCACAAAGCCTGCAGCCCCTTGTCGAGGCAGGGCTGCTGGAAGCTCCTGTCCAGCCCCACGGACATCTAGAAGATGCCAAGTGGCGTCCTGAGCCCAGCAAACCGAAGACTGGTGTCCATGAGGCTGAGTCTTCACAGCTGGAGACCCTATACCCCCACCCGAGCCTCGGATGTCAGAGGCCCAGGGAGCCGTAGCCTCTAGCTCCCCTTGGAAGGTGGGGGAGGGCTGGTGCAAGAGGGCAATGGGGCTCTTCCTGTGCCCTTGGGCCCCTCCAGCAAGTGGAGGCTCCTCTAGGGCAGAACTAAGTTCAAGCCTGGGTCACCTTGGGCAAGTCACTTAACCTCCCTGAGCCTCAGTTTTCACATCAATAAAGTGGGGATAATAATAGTACTGGCCCCATGAGATTGTTGTGAAGATTTAACGTTTAGAGGGCTGGGAAAGGTCCCAGCAGGCTAACAGTAAAGGTTCATTTCTCTGTACCACCCTCTCCCAGACAGCCACGTGTATGGCCTTAACCCCGTCCTTTCCTCCAGACTCAGCAGGTGTGCCCCTCCTCCCCTACTCACCTGTGGATGCCTGGCGGCTGAGTGCTGGGAGCTCCCGCTCCTCCTGCTCAGAAAAGGCCAGCGCCATCTTCTCAGGACCGGGGCTGTCCAGGCTGCAGTCTGGAGACGTCGGGGAGGCTGAGCCCTCCTCCAGAGTATCTCCCTGGAGGGCAGGAGAGGCAGCAAGCCCTGAGCAGCCTCGGCTGAGGCGCACATGGGGCAGCCCCGGGTGCAGAGGAAATGGGCCTGGGCTCCAGGGAGAACTGGGGCCTGGCTGGAGCCCCAGCTCTGCCTCTCGCGGGCTGCATGGCGCCCTCTGGGCCCTAGTTTCCTCTTCCGTGAAGTGGGACTGACAGTCCTTGCCCTGCCCACGTCATGGAATGAGGCTCAACGGGGGTGCCGTGTGAATGCACTTTGTCAGCTCAAAGTGCCAACTTACACACAGAAAAGGCCTCAGTGCCAGAATTGAAACTCAGAGCTGTTACTAGGGCGTAGCCAGGCAGACCACGGCGCTGGAGAGTCCCTACTTTTGACTGTGCTCCTATGTGCCAGACAGAGGATTTCATTTAATCCTCACTTGAGGATATGTGCTCGATCGTCCCAAGTTTACAGATGAGAAGTAATGGAGGAACGTTCCCGAGGCCACGCAGGAGCCCACAGACAAGTCGGTCTGACTCTAGAGCTCCTGGGCCTCCCCACACCTCTGTGCGGTGGTAACTTTCACAAATGACTCAATGGCAATAAAAGCCCTGATTTGTAGAAGTTGCCAACTCCTGTATTGTAAATACTCCCCACCGTGGGCAACAGAGAAATACCACTCTGGTGTCACTGAATGAGTACCATCATCGGCTATTTCCAGCCCCAAAGACTGTAGATGCCAGTAACCTCAAGGGCACAGAGAACAGTGAAAGGTAGTACAAGAATTAGGAAATGAGTTTTGAAGACTGACTTTAGTCTTTTTATTTTTAAAATAATAGATTTAATTCTAAGTTGGTAGAAGCTAATTTTCAGTAATGGTTGTATCTCACACCTGGCTCACAAAATCCCTGAAAATTTGACCAACTGCTATCCAGAGCTGGCATGAGCCAGTTAGCACACTGCTGCCAGGGCACCTCCTCCAAGAACCAGGAGCAAACCGGACTCGCTGTGTGACTTTAGCTACTTGGATGTGCCTGCCCCACAGCTGTGTGTTCTGCCCTCCCTCCCTGGGCCAAAGCCAGCCTTGTCGATTTTCTTTCATAGGGCCTCTTGGAATCAAGCCTTCCCAATCACAGGGGCTAGTTCCAAGCAAAAGTTTGCGGTGGATGAATTTGCCCTGTGTGATCTCATCTCCTCAGACCCGCCTGCCCAGGAAGCTTCTGCTACCCACAACTTCATCCCTCCTCAGACCCCACTCCTGCTCCCTCAGGACCACGCCTTCCTGCCATGTCCATGGCCGAGGGAGCTCCCTTCCCAAGGTGCCCCTTCCTGCTTGTATGGGGCCAGGCATCGTTACCTGAGCGTGGCTGTCACAGTGGCCATGCTCAAACCCTACCAGAGCGGTGCCTGTCCTCCCTGCCCCCCCCCCATGGGTCCCAGGCCTCACCATCTCCTCCGACAGTGCCTTCACCATCATCTTGCCCATCTTCCTGTTCATGGTTCGGGAAATCACGGCCCTCCACTTCTTCCCCAGCTTTTTGCTGCTCTTTCCAGCATCCTCTGGGGTCGGAACACCTGAGTCATCTTCTGGAATCTGTGACAATAAATGTGGAGGTCCAGGAACCCTGGTGACCATGTCTGGGTCCAGGACTTGGGAGCTGAAGGCGGCTTTTGGGTCCTGGCAGATGCTGGAAGGGTGCGAAGCAGAGTTCCCCATCCCTTCCCTTTCAGCCCCAGACCTGTCCTAGGCCCTATTCATTTGTATTTAAATTGGCCCTATTCATTTGTATTTAAATCGACAATTAATTTGCAATCGAAAAGAATGCAGGTGAGGTTTTAGGGCCCAGAATTTTAGTGGGTGAGAGACTTGGGCCCATTGTATTTAAAAAGACTTTGCCTCAACAATCCTAAAAGGGTCTTTCCCCCACCCCCACCCCGCCATTCCCCCACCCAGGGCCGGCAGCCAGAGCCCCCAAGGAGGCTCTGAAACTCACATTATCATCCAGATTAAATTCCTTCTCGCTCACCACTGGGGAGCTGGGTTTGGATTTGGCAAAATCTTTGAAGCTGCTGGATCGCTGAAGCGAGAGCTGGAAGAAGCAGAGGTGTTGCCATCAGTGGCACTAAAAATGGTAGTCGAGTAAGGAGCAAAAAGCTGTCCCCGCTCCCAACACACCGCATGCACCCCAGGGCTAGACAGGGCCACGGGGCTAAGGAGGTGAAGCTACAAGACGTCCTTCTGGCTACCGGGCTTCGTCCTGTTCTTTAGCTGTGAGCGGCCCCTAAAGCAGGCCGCAGAGTAAGCTCCTCGCCTCAGGATCCTCCGCCCGGGTCAGGCCTCAGACTAAGCCCAGCTTTCCACCACTACCTGAAGTCTGGTCCCCAGAACCCTGTAGTGAAAGACTAAATGAGTCTGAGTAAACGCGTATCTCCTACTGGAGACATATCTCAGCACGAACCGCCGTGTCACCTTTATTTATATAACAGGGCAAACCCTCCCAAACCCCGCAGCCCGGCCTCCAGGCTCTGTCTTCCCCAAGCACGGTTTCCTGTGACGGTGATCGCGGCAAACACACTGGGGCCTCCAGGCTGATGCATCTGTGTCCCAAGAAGAGGAAGGCAATCCCCCCAGGGACCAGTAAGACCTGGCATTATGCGTTCTGGAAGGCCACAGTAGAGACTGATTCAGAG
Organism: Eschrichtius robustus; assembly: GCF_028021215.1. Classification (NCBI taxonomy): domain Eukaryota; kingdom Metazoa; phylum Chordata; class Mammalia; order Artiodactyla; family Eschrichtiidae; genus Eschrichtius; species Eschrichtius robustus. The sequence continues at coordinate 113,813,921 of NC_090845.1, read as the reverse complement.
AAGGTGCCCGCAGATTTGAGACACAAATGATTGGGTTGAATATGGTAAAAGAAAGCTGCCATTTTGTCTGTCTTCATCTCTGCTTTTAACTTAACTTAGCCGCTAATGCGACGAGCTGGCTACACTAGACGTGTGCCAGTGTTCAGACTTGCGGGCCCGACCTATTGTTTGTGCTGTGAATGAAAAATGTTGCCGGCCGTATCAGCAAACAAAGGATGCTGCGGCCAGCAAGCCATCGGCCATTACCGCTGCCCCGATGGTGAGCCCCGAGGGAACTCAGGATGGAGACAAACGGGCTGCCCACTGCCAAATCCTCAGCCACAGCAGCCACCCCCAGCGGTGCCCCCTGAGGGGACACAGGATGGGAAAGGACAGGATACTAGCCCTTATCTTTGCATAGCAAAGGAATGATTTCAATAAGCCCCGACTCTTGCATCTTCCCATACACAGAAAAGCGCTAAATTCAACTACTTGGGATATCTGGTTTCCTTTAACCAACAGTGATCTTTTGATGTTCCCACTACCTGGCCTTTGCTGCAAAAACCCCTGTATATCCTGCCTTCTCCCTTACCTCTTGGGAGCAGTCCCTCAGAGTTCTCTGAGAGGCTGCCTCCCGGGCTTGAAGTCCTCAGAAAGTCTGCCGAATAAACCATAATTCTCAACTTTTAGGTTATGCATTTTTTTTCAGTCGACAGTGCTGATAAGCCTGTTTTCAGGAAATGAGCTTTCTTAACTGTACATGCAACGCACATGGCAAGACAGCAGGAGAAACCCGGGCCAGGTAAGGAGGGCCGACTTTAGACACAAGAGGTGTAGGCTGAGCCCGAATCAAGATCAACAGTCAAGACCAGAGATACACACAGGAACCAGAGTTCACAGATGGCCAGACAGATAGAGCGGGGTCGGCGGCAGACACCAGAGTTAAGGGCTTGAGGAACCGAAGCCCCAAACCCGCTCAAAGCTGAAAGTTTCACATCCTCTTTCCTACAAAAGGGGGGTCCAGTGACAATCCCCCAGGGCAGGGGCAGTATCACCTGCCCCCTCAGCATACACACAACTGGCCCCAGCTCCTGGGGACTGCAGTGGAACACTTCAATTCTCTTGGTGGGTCTTGACCAAAAGCAAGTCAGCAGTCAGGGACAGCGGCCACACCTTCCTAGAGGTCACGGCAAGCTAGCTGACCAGAAACTAGGTCAGTGGTCAGGCCAAGCAGACACCACCGCCATGAAGGCCTCCTGGGTGAGGCACCTGCAGCCTCAGGGAGAAAGCCTCTTCCGCAGGATGCCGGGGAGCTGGGAAAGGGGGCTGAGGGGTTACAGGGAGGGGAACGCATGGCTGTGGGGTGACCGCTCCTGTTCCCATGCATCTCCTCCATCCTCCTTCCCTGGTTTTCCCTGCCCGCTATTCTTTCCGCTTTTTCTTCCTTGCTTTCCCCTTCTCTCCTCCACCTTCCATTCATTTCCTCCTCTTGTATGGCTAAGATGCAGCTGCCTGGATAACTTCCTCCTTTTATTGCCTGGAAAAGAGGGAACAGAGAGAGGATGGGCACCAGGCTGGCCTGGGCCCAAGAAGGGCAGGCTGGGGTGCTATTTTTAGGCCGATGGGGCCTATTGTGGCCTCCCCTCCATCAATCCCAATCCCAAGAGTCGCCCCTGAAGCCCCAGGGACCAGTGATCCTGGAAAGCCAGCAGGAGGGCAGGCGTGGGGCTGGAAGTGGGCTTTGCTGAGGAAGAGTAAACTCACCGCCAGGCTGCCCTCTAATTGCAGTTCTTTCCTTTTTCTGTCATTAAGCTGCAGTCGGGGTTGGGGGGGTGGCTGGGAAGGTGGCTTTTGGCTCCTGAGACCTTGTGTCAGGGCCCCTCTGTCCCAGCTTTAGCTCAAAATGGGAGAAAACAATCTAAAAGGGCCATGTGGGTGGCGCTGGGACGTGGGCCTGGCCGGCCACTCCTCAGCCCAGGGACGTGGAAAGAACTAGACAAGTTCTTTGGGTGACTAAGGGTGAGGGCCGTTTGCCCTGGGGGGCCTCTTGCCCTGCCCACCTCTAAACTCAGGAGCGGCTCCAAATATCCTGAATGCCTTTCGGTGAGCCTGAAGTGACCCCCCCTCACCCAGGTGTGAGTGGACATCCTTGGGCCCTTTTGGATTTTCTGCCCGGCCTCCCTTTAGGGTGAGACCTTCCTGGGGGTCCTGGGTGGGAGGTAGTACCGAACACTGTCGGCCATTTTTTCACGTCTAAGGGGAGTATATGGGCCTCTTGGAAAGAACTACTTTTTTGGCGTCACACATTGCTGAGTTCAACTCTGGGATGTGTGACCTTCCGTGAGTTATTTAACCTCCCCAAACCTCAGTCTCTTTACTTGTTGTCGGCTAGCGAGAGTTCACATCTTGGTTCTGCCATTGACCAGCTGTGTAAAGCTGGGTCAATTCCTCAACTTCTCTGGGCTTCCGTTTCCTCATGGGTGAAATGAAGACCGGAGCACACACCTCGCTGGGTTGTTGTGCGGATGAGAGGGTGACCGTGTGACACAGCAGCCCCTCGAGGCATGTTCGGGGAGGCTTACTTAGCCTTTCCAACAACCCACCTCCAGGCTCTTACCCCTTGCGTTCCCCACCTGGAACACTCTGCCCTTCTCTCTGTCAACCATAGTTTCTCCCGTCCTTCAGAATCCAGTTTAACTGGAAGCAACTCAAATGCTCATCAGCTGTAGAGGGATTCGTGAATTGTGGCCGAGTCACATGAGGCAAGAGCACATGGCAATGAGCTTCGTGCAACTCTCCCCAACAATACGGTGACTCTCACGGCTACACCGTTGGGCAGAAGGGACCCACCACCAGAGTATATTATATGGTCCTCCGTACAGAAAGTTCAAAACCCGGCAAAACTAATCCATGGAAGTCAGAAGAGTGGTGACCTTTAGGGAAGGGGGTCATGTAGTGACTGGCAGGGGCATGAGGGAAGCTTCTGGAGCATTGGAAGTGTTCTCTTTGATCTGGGTACTGCCTACATGGGGATGTTCACTTAGTGGAACTCCATTGAGTGCTACATTTATGATTTATGCACTTTTTCTACGGATATTATACTTCAATAAAAAGGTTTTTCAAATCCAGTTTTAAAGGCACTGCCCCCTGCAGGAAGCCTTCCCTGATCACCCCCTCAGAGCCGCACCCTGCCCCCACTGGCATCTTCTTCCCCTGCTGCCTAAGACCGAGCGCCCTCTGGGCTCTGGGCACAGGCCTGTGCATGTGTGGCAATCCAGTAACGAGGGGTCAAACACCGCCCCTGTGCCCGGTGCCCTGCCAAGCACTTTGTGTGTGTCCGCTCACTTCAGCTTCACTGCAGCCCTGTCTTTACATCGCACTTCCCATCTGGGGACACTGAGAATCGGAGAAATGAAGCATCCTAGGTGGAGTGGCACAGCTGACGGTGGGAGGAGCAGGGCTTTGAACCCATGTCTGTGACTCTGGAAGCCTGTGCTTGTTCCTGTGCTCAGAGCTCAAGAAGTTGCCCCCTAGTATAGAAGTGGATTAAGGGCAATGGCGACTGCAGGCGCTGTTTGGAGGAAGCTGCCAGGAGAGCAGGTGGGAGCATGGAGGAAGAAGGGCTCCGGAGGGCTTCGTGGAGAAGGAGGCGCATTTGAGCTGGGCTGTAGCAGGGGAGCCAGGATTTCTCCAGGTGGAGTTGGGAAGGGTTTGTCAGGAGCGAGAGTTAGGGATGTTCCAAGCATGGCGAAGGCCACAGAAGGCCCTTGCCAGCCATGGCATTAGCCTGTGGGCAATGAGGAGCCACTGGCAATATGAATTGCATGCTGGTGTGGAGGGGGCTGCCAGATGTGTGCTGTAGGAAGGGAGCCTGGGGGAAGCAGTGTGCTGGGATTGGGGAAGAGAGGAGCAGGGAGAGACTGGAAGGAGGGGACGGCTGCACACTCGAATGGGAGCCTTGATTCCTCTCCATTTCTCCTGGCGAGAGGTCTGGGATGTAGCGAAAAGTAGGGGTGTGATGGGGTAGGACCATCCTTAGGGGAGGTAGGTCCCAGGACAAACCCCTGCCGACTACCTACACTCCAGCAGACCAAAGAGAGTGCAGAGAGACACTTGATGGAGGCAAAAGTCTCCAAAAGGCAGCCAAGGGGTATTGCTCCCCCCAGCCCGGGCGTCTCCCCAATCCTTCATGATGCATAGCAGGTGACACATCCTGACCCCACCATCCTGGAGGGCCTGTTCCCAACTCTGCTCTGCTGCTTTGAAGGTCACTCATTCCATGGCCACCTGGGCCTGCCCTGCAGAGCTCTCCTGCTGATAGGCTGAGTCTTTTATGCTCATCAGACTCTTCCAGTGCTTTTGAGATCAGTAGGGAGACAAGAGAGTAGAGGGAGAAGGGGTCAAGACCCTGGACACTGACAAATCTTGGCTTAGATCCCTGCTCTGCAGTTTACTATCTGTGTGACCTCGGGTAAGTCACTTCGCCTCCCTGAGCCTCGGGCATAAAATGAAGACAATGCCTGCCCCTACTTCACAAGGTTGTCGTGAAGAGCCAGCGGGCTAAGGGATGGGTGGAGCGCACAGCACAGCACCTGGCACCTGCTGAGCTGCTAGGTGTTGTTTTCTCCGCTTCAGGGCTGGGACCGAAGCTTGGTCCTTGCAGTGGGTTCCCCGCCCCCACCCACGCCTGTGGCGTGCACCCTCTCGTGGACACATGTACACATGTGACACAGTGCACTCACACGTATTGTTCCAGGCGATCCACACACCCTCCTGAGGTGGGCAGATCAGGAACTATCCCCCTTTTCCGAGGTGAGGAAACTTAGGCCCAAGGAAGGTGAGTGAACTGTCCAGGGTCCTACAGCTGGAACCCGGTAGGATTCCAACTCTGCTTTCTTGTCCCCTGCCTAGCACATTCTCCACTTGGTAGGCCCGAAAGGAGGAGAGGGACAGGAAAGGGAGGCCTCTCTTGCCTTTGTGCTTTCCCCTCCACCACGTCACCTTGGCCTCTGAGGGAAAGGGACTTGCCCAAGTCACAGTGCTGGAGCCGCGCCGCTGCCTCCGGGCCTGGGGAAGATGCTGTCTCCACCTTCTGGAAAGTTGGCTTTTCTAAGGGCACTTCCATGGGATGGGGCTTGGAGAGTGGCTCTGGAGGCTGGCCCAGGCTCTGCAGGGGTGAGGTAGGCTTTGCCTGGACGATGCTGCCCTAGAGGACATGGTCCTCAGAGTGCCACAATGGCCTTGACTCTCCTGGGAGAGGCCTGTGGGAAATCCCAGAGGCCCAGGCACCAAACACAGAATCTGGATAATGGAAGTGGGGAAAGAAGACGGGATTTCTGGCTTCTGTGAGCCTTCGGGCACCTCCACCTGAGGCGGCACAGGGTGCCAGCGTTGAAGTGTTAGCTCTTTCTCAGGCTCTTTCCTCCAGCTCAGCTCCCCTGTGGTTTGGGGCCCAGCAGTGTGTAGGGCGGTCTCTGCTTCCCACCCCCATCAGCCGGACAGCAAGGGGAAGTGGACCCACTCGCTGAGGAGAGACAGCCAGTGGTAAGTCTGCCGGGGGCTGGCGCCGTGCGGGGCTTGGACAGGGGTGACAGAGCCTGTGTGAAGAATCATGAATCTCTTTCCCACCCGCCCACCTCCACTGCAACCTTAGAGAAGCAGCTGGAGTGGGGAGAGTACAGCCGGAAGTGGCAGCCACCCCAGGACCTGAGATGGGGCAGGATGTACACCCCAGTGCCCCGAGGCTCGGCTTCTCAGCTGGTTCAGTCTCCGTCTGGAAGCTACTCCCCTGACAAAGGGGCTCCCCCACGGAGCACCTGATCTGGGCTCCAGGGGAAACCAGCGGGGCGCCATGAGGGCCTGGAGGCCCTGGACCTTGGCCTGTGGCTACGCCTGGCCTCTTGGACCTGGTTCAGGCCTGCTTTGGGATGGTCCTAGGCTCCTGCTGGATGTGCGGGATGTATTTGCTGATTGCCTGGGAGGATCCGACGATCGAGTCAAAAAATTAAGTCTAGAAATCCTCAGATCCAAATAGAGAAACCTAAATGTGGCAGAGCCTTCAAGGAATCTTCTAGTCTGGCCTCAAGACTCCAGGAAGATGAGCACCTCAGTTGCCCGTGGCAGCTGCTTTTCTTCCTGGCCTTTAAAATCCCCCCTCACAGAAATTTTTCCTCCTCAGCCCTCACTCCTACTCATCATCTCAGCACCTTCATTTCTCATTCTTCACAAATAATTCCTCTCCACCTGGGAAGAAACTGTATGCCCCCAGCATCCCACTGCAGGTTTGGAGGCCCTTTCTTTAAATCTGGAAATCACGCTGGGCCCCATCTTCAGGTGGGCCCCCTCTCCTGTGGGCCCCGGGATCTACAACAGAGCTGAACCAAGTGGGCAGAGCCTGGGCTCTGGCCAAAGGGCGGGGGCCCTGGGAGCATCATGGCTCCTGGCTGGGTGGCCCAGCGGAGCCCTTTGAGTGAGATGGCTCCTGAGACGCAGGCTCAGGAAGAAGCGGTGGCGGGACCGGTGTAGGGCAGAGAGAATTAAGTACGGTCTTAGGGTTCAACTTGAGAACTGTATTTTATAATTCTCGAATTCTAGTCTAGGATTCTAGTCCCCAATTTTAAGTCTTTATCTTATCATCGTAGGGTTGAATCCTACAACTTTTAGACTTCTAAGAATGTATTCTGTAACTCTGTTTCTCTAGAATTTGGAAAGTCTCTTCTGTACTTCTGTTACTCTAGTTACCTTTGGGCCCATGTCCCGTGCCCTTGGGAGAATGGCCCTCACCTACAGACTCAACAGAAGGCCTTTGGCTTTTCCCACTTCCGTGAGTCCCGGAGAGGATGGGCTGAGAGAGCAGAGGGAAGGAAGCAGTGAGTTCCCAAAGATGCTCCTCACCTTTTTCTTCTGAGTGGGCTCCTTCTCGCTGGCGTTGGAGGGCTTACGGCGCAACATGGTCCTCTACCCTGGTGATACTCCGTCCCTGCTCTCCTAGCTATCGAGATGCGGAGGCCTCTCGCTCAGCCTCGCCAGCACCGTCCAGGGGGCACGGCATGGACTGAGCCTCTGGCTGCCACTCTGACTGCTGCACTGGCAGCTTGGGGGTGCGGGCCATGGACACCCGGCGGCAGCGGCATACAGGAAGCCCCGTCACGTGACCTGCTCTTACAGCAATCGCAGCCCCTGCCGGCCCCTAGGGAGGAAGGAAGTCCCAGCTTCAGTCTCCAGAGATTCTGATGCAGACGGCTCTTGGGTTGAACAAGCAGAGAAAAGTCCCTACCTTGCCATCTCATGGCAACAATTGCCAGTCCTTCGGCCAGTCAACCTGACATTATACGGCCTACTCCAGCCCTTTATCTCACTGACCAGAGTCCCGAAACCGGAAGTGGGACCATCTCTCTGCCTGTGGGGCCAATGCTCCCAGTCACCTTGCCTCGCCAAGGTCACCACTGCTATCAGTACCTCTCCCATCACCCCGTAGCCATCACTCCTATCTACAGCCATCAGCCCTGAAGTCATCTCCACTGCTACTGGCACACCTACAGCCAGCACCGCTAGAACAACCATCCCTACGGCCATCACCCCTACGGTTATCATCACTGCTGCTATCACTGTCACAACCGTCATCCTCTCAGGTGTTATCCTTACGGACATTACAGCCAGTCACTCCCATGACACTCTTACCCCACGACCATCATCCCTACAGCCATCACCCCTGCAACCATCACCACACTCCTGCAGCCAACACCTTTCAGCTATCACCCCTGCAGTCTTTCCCACTGCCATTAGCACCACTACAGCCATCACTGCTAAAACAACCACCCCTACAGTCAACACCCCTCGGCCATCTGTCTCTATCTGCCTCACCACTGCCACTATCACCGGTACCGTGATCATCCTCATAGCTATCACCCTTACAGACACTGTCACTATAGCCAGTCATGCCCACTGATGCCCTCACCCCTACAACCATAACTCCTAGAGCCATCTCCCCTCCGCCATCACCCTGCAGCTGTCATCCCCGCTGTCACCGGCACACCTACAGCCATTCTCACCAGAGCAGTCACACCTAGAGTCAACATCCCTTGGCCACCACCACTTATATTTATCACCACCACAGCCATCAACATGAAAAAAAAAGCAATTGCAAGCAACTCCACACCACCAGCAAATGTCCCTTTCAGCAGGCATTTCTCGAATGTCTACGTGCTAAGTTTAGAATGTTCGCTATGTGGATTATCTGTGGCAGATATTTTAATAACCTTAATTACTTATTGCAAAAGCAATTCATATACATCATATACAATTTAGAAAACAAGGATAAACAAAAAGAAAATTCAAAAATTCTCCGTAATTATCTTCCATACTATTTGCATGAATATCCTTTTCTGTTTTTGAGCATTTAACCTCTCTCTCTCTCCGTCTCTCTCTCTCTCTCTGTCTCTCTGTCTCTCTCTCTGTCTCTCTCTCTGCAGCATGATTTGCACAGAAAGCAGATCAGTGGTTTGGGGGGATGGGGAGGGGAGGGAGAAATCAGGAGGGGCACAAGGACCCTTTTGGGGGTGATGGATAGTTCACAATCTTGGTTGTGGTGATGGTTTCATCAGTGTATACATATGTAAAAACTCAACAAATCGTATACTTTTAAAATGTGCAGCTTATTGTAGTTAAGTGATACCTAAATAAAGCTGTTTTAAAATTTTTAAAAATTAAAGTCCCACTTCACACACTGCATCTGCTTGTCAAACTGAACACAGGATCAAGATTTTCTCCTGCCATGAAATGTTCTTCTACGACGTGATTTGTAATGGCCGCCGAGCAGCCCATTGTACGAATGCACCACGATTATTTCACCAGGCCCCTACAGATGAACTTACGTTGCCTTGATATTTTTACTCTTAATTGTACATCCTTAAGGTAAATATTCGTGTACAGCCACGAATTTTTTCTTAGGATAGATTTCCAGAAGGGGAATCCTTGGGTGAAAAGAAAGGTGTGCATCTTTTTAAGGCTTTCCATTCTGGGACACTTGTGAAATCCGAGGCTGTTCCCAAGATGTTCTGGTGACTTCCTCGCCCCTACTCTCCAGCCTGCTCTACGCCCTCCCAGCACCCATCCGTGGGGATGAGCTCAGGAAAGACGAGGTCCTTCTCCCCCAAGCTGAAACCATACTTCTTTGGCTCCGTCCTACTCAGCCTGCCGGGTAGACTCGCGAAAAGACCGGAGCCCCCAGCTCGCCTCCCCGTCCCCTCCCCCCACGCCGGGCCTGCGCTTTCCAGACTGAAAGTCCCTCCCCTGCCGCCCCAGGCGCGGGCGCGGGAACGGCCGAGGCTGCGCGGCGCGGCGTCGGGGACCCGGCGGGCCTTTGGTGGCGGGCGCGATCGGGGGCGCCGGGTTGGGGACGCGGCTGCAGGGCTCGGGGCTCCTGGGGGTCCGGCGGCCGGAGCGGCCGGGGAGGGAGCCGCCGGGCAGAACCTTCCCGGCCTGCGCCGCGACGGCGCGTCCCGGCCCCGCGCAGGATGTGCCGGCTTCCTGTTTGCTCAGTCCCGGCAGCGAGCCGAGCTCACACACTAACCGCAGAGCCTTCAAAGGCAGCCACCTAACCCCAGTGCTGGGCGGCCCCGACCGCCTCGCCGAGGCCTGGGAAAAGGCGGCGGGGTGGGGGCGGGGTGAGGGGCACCTCGAGAGAAGTACAGAGAGGCGACCAGCCCCCGGGACAGAAGGGAGCGGGTGTTTTCAGCCTTTCCCTTCTGGCTTCTTTTCGGATCTGTCGCTTCTGGTCAGAAGTCTCCACTCCGGGGGTCCTGGGCTCCCTCACCCGGACTTGCCTTCCCGGAATTTTCTCTCCCAGCAGATTGCCCTGGCCCCAGTCCCGTTAGGTCAGGCCCCAGCTGGCTAATGGGCCCTAAACACTTTTTTAATAGGTTTCCCTTCCAGGCAACACATTTGCATTTTATAGGTTCTGATCCAGGTACATAAAGCCCTCAACTAAAGAAGCGATCCGGGTCAGTAGTTCAGTGAACAAGGCCACCTCAAACTTGATAATGGGCTGGCAAACAGGACCTAGGAGCTAGCTCTGGGTCCTTGTGCCGGGCACTCGGAGGAGATGCAAGATAAATAGCTGTCAAGGTCCCTTGCACCTGGGAGCTTACATCCTAGGTGGGGCGGCAAGCTTACATTGCCCAGCACTTGCTCTTTGACAAGCACTGCATCAGGCACTTCAAAAACGTTATTTAATCCCGGCACAGGCTCCCCACCCGACCCGGGTAAGTAGTTTAAATTGGGATTATTATGGCAAAGATGTGTCCAGTATAAACGTGGGGCAGGAGAGCCTTGAGTTAACGGCAATACTGCCGGGGTGTGTGTGTGTGTGTGTGTGTGTGTGTGTGTGTGTGTGTGTGTGTGTGTGTGTGTGTGTGTGTGTGTGTGTGTGGTGGGGTAGGGAGGTGTTCCACCGATAGTGAGACCCGGCAATACTGCCGGGGTGTGTGTGTGTGTGTGTGTGTGTGTGTGTGTGTGTGTGTGTGTGTGTGTGTGGTGGGGTAGGGAGGTGTTCCACCGATAGTGAGACCCGTCTGAACCTTCAGAGGGTGGATACCGGGCTTCCAGAGATACAAAGGTCATTGTAGGCATTCACATAGAGCAGCCCCCCACCTGCACCTCCCTGCAAGAGATTCTAATTTGGTAGACGATCATGAGTGGAATATTTGGGCAGATGGGACCCAGACATGTATGAAAGCATCCCTCGCTCTGCGAATGGGTACAATCCTGCGTTGAGAGAGGAAGAGTTCGGATAAGCGATATCTACATTTGGAAAACTTCCTGAATAATTCTTATTCTCACCTCCCCCTGCCACCCACACATATCCAGTCGAAAGTAAGAACACTACGTGGCAGGCGGTGGGCTTTACAACAACCCTATGAAGCAGGCACTGCTGTCATCCTCATTTTCCAGGGAGGAAGCCGAGAATCAGAGGGGTTCAGCAAACTGTGTAAGACCACACAGCTAGGAAGTGACGGGAGCTGAGTTTTGAGCACAGGCTTGGTCTGGGTTCAGGGCCGGTGCTATTAACCACTAGGCTCAAGTGCCTCTGACGCAGAGTTCCTGAACGAGGACGTGAGAGAATCGACACCCTACGCTGATTGGGGTGCCACAGGGCCACCTTGAAGCAGAGGGGAGTGAAGAGGATGGGGAGGGCATCTGGAAGCGGCATCATATACACAACAGCTGGAGAGTTACGGTTGATCAAGTGGGGGCGATCTGTAGGGGATCCCTTGTCAACCTGGGAAGTACTCAACATCTGTAATATCTGGCTTAGAGGGTTGGCGTTAGGAAGCAAGTTGACTTCAAACAGCTGTCGTGTAGAGGAGGGGGATGTATTCTGGGTGGCCAGGAATGACGGGGAAGAGGTAAATGGAAGGTTTGGGTTCATTTCAAGGAAGACATTTTTGATATTCAGATGGTGCTAGCTCAGCCCTGGTAAGTAGTGATCTCCCCGTCTCTAGAAATGTTCAAACAGAGACCACATAGTCCCTTGGAAATACCTGGGCATTTCCAAGGTGAAGTCCATCGTGGTAGCCTGAGCCCTTATCAGACTTCATGGTGGTCATTTTAGGCAGGGAGGGCAAGGAGAGCAGAAGTGCAGGTGGGAGGAGGGCAGAGGAGAGCAAGGGGCCTGGGCAGGAGGCAGCCATTCCCACGCACACAGACAGTACACACGAGCTTGCAGCTCTGGGAACGCTGGGGAGCCCCTGGCAGCAGGGGCTGATGGGAGGGAAAGACAGTCATCTCTGAATCTCTGAATTCATGATAAGGTCTTGGTTTAAAAACAAATGAAAACAAACACCTGCAGGCAGCTGTGGCAATTACCATCAGAAGAGGAGGCTGGGCTTTGGTGCTTGATTAAAAACACACTCGGGACTCACTGGAGGGCCTTTCTATGGGAGACTGGGAGGGACTGGGGATAGCTGCCTAGGGCTCTAGGAGAGGAGGAGCAGGATAACATCTCCAAGAAATGGAGTTAGGCAGAACTGGATTCAAATTCATCGGCACACATCACCTACTGACTGCATGACCTTGGGCAAGTGACTTCGGGCAATGAGCTCTAGATAACGAGGATGATAATGTGGGCCTTGCTTGGGGGGGGGAGGGGGGAGGAGTGCGGTGTGGTGTGCGTGTGCGTGTGCGTGTGTGTGTAAGTGTAACCAGCATTACCCAGATGGCACGTATGGAGAGAGTGCTCTTGGCCCGGTGCCCAGTGCGTGGAAAGTTTGGTCCCTGGTGGGGGACTCCACTGATTTTCACTCCAGCCTCCACTCCTGCCTTGGCACCTGCTTCTACATCTCATCTGGGCCCCAGCTGAATCTCTACTCTGTGACCTGGTGGCCCATATCCTGTGTGTCTCCACCTCGTCAAGGGCAGGGTCCCTCAGCCCAAGCTATTCTAGAACACAGGAGGTGTGACAAGCAAGAGGGCCTAGGACTACTCAGGACCACTGGGAGGGAAATTAGCTTCAGGGCCTTGCCATGGACCACTGGGGCTTTCTCAACCTCCCAGCCTACCTCACTTGAGCTGCTTGCTCAGTTCCTGTTTCACAAAGAAACTAGGAAGTGAGGAGATGGGCCAGCCTCAGGGCCAGGGTTGGCTGGGCAGGGCTGGCGCTGGGGAGCGCCTCCCACTCCCAGCTGAGAGAACCCTGGAGGCCAGAGATGGACAGAGAGGAAACAGTTGCTCTTGACTCTTTCATATTTCTATTTTTTGGCACCAAGAGTGCCCAACCACTGAGGAAGTGCCCAGCGAGTTGGTAAAATTCACTGCTGACGTGGTTTAGCTGGTGAAGAGTAGCGAGCCCCGCCCCTTCTGTGGTCCTAGCCCATGAACAGCTGGAGCAGCTGGCGGGCAAATGAGAGAGAACTGACAGTTATCATTTTGAAAATGAACCATTTAGACTCTTTGTGTACGTATGTGTCATCTTACCCACGCTCTTTCCTATTCCAAAAAGGATTTAAAGGGTCAAAAGTGTAGCTCAATCCCATCGTCACCACTGCTGTCACAGCTGTGTGACATCAAACAGGTCTCCATGGGCCTCAGTTTGCTCATCAGCGCCAGTAAGGGTGTGACAGAGGCACACGCTGAGAGGCACAGGGGAGCCAGCACAGAGCTGAGTCAGGAATGCTGGGGACTTCATCCCAGCTCCTGCCCTAAAGGGCAGTGTCACCTTGGGCAAGTCCCTTCCTTTCTCTGGGCTGCTGTTGCAGTTTCCCCGTCTGGACACTGAAGGGACCAAACCTGGTTTTTGTTTGTTTATTTGGTCCTGGAGCTCCTAGTCAGGACGGCCTGTGGCATTTGTGGGGCCTGGTGCAAAATGAAAGTGCGGGACCCCTTGTTAAAAAATTCTTGGGACTTCCCTGGTGGCGCAGTGGTTGGGACTCCGCCTGCTGATGCAGGGGACCCGGGTTCGGGCCCTGGTCCGGGAGGATCCCGCGTGCCGCGGAGCAGCTAGGCCTGTGTGCCGCGGCTGCTGAGCCTGCGCTCCGGAGCCCGAGAGCCACAACTACTGAGCCCGCACGCAGCAACAAAGACCCAACGCAGCCAAAAAACAAAAAATAAATTTATAAAAAAACAAAAATTCTTAAAGGTTTCAAGATGGTGACAGCAGAACATCACATCAAGAGTGGGGCCCTTCTAAGCACAAGGCCTTGCGCGACTGCACAGGTCAATCACCCAGGAGGTGGCCCTGCAATTGCTTCCAGTACAACTTTATGGGAAGCCCATCCAGCTGCTTATTTTTTTTTTAATTGAAGTATAGTTGATTGACAACATTGCATCATTTTCAGGTGTACTGGGGCTCTGCTTTGCCTTGTGGCATTTCTGAGGAGCCTTTGGCTCTGGGAAGCATAGCTGGGAAAACAGATTAGATACTTGCTCAAAAGCCTGTCTGGTTTTGACAATTTGTATGTAAAATTTTGGTCCCAAACGTTTTCCTTACCTCCGTCCAAAGGTGGGCAGATAATAGCATTTTCATCTCTTGTCTGTGCAGCTTCCTGGCTTACAGAGCGCTGTCACATCTGGATCTTACAGGCCTCTCACCTCATGAGGAAGGAGGTCCAGGTAGTTTACAGAAGGGATAACTGAAGACCAGAGAGGTGCAGTGACTTGAGCAAGGCCACACAGCCGGTACAAGGACCCCAGAATCCTAAGGCCTAGGAGAAGGGAGTTTTCCACATGGCCTGCTCCACAGCGGCAATCAGCAGGCGAGGAGGGGTTTGGTAAGCTCTATCCTCCAGCATAAAAACCAAGGACCAGAGCCCAAAGGGACATTTATTTATCTTCGGTTCCGAATGATGTCTCAAGTGCCCTGCACGTGTTAGGAGCCCTGCTGTGTGTGCCCTGAACGTTTCCCTGCCTGATCCGGAGGGAAGCCCTTGAAGCAGGCTGCTCCGTGTGCCGGGCATCTGAGGCCCTGGAGGGGAGGCGCTCGGGTGGCTGGGGCCCCCTCTGCAGCCAGGCTTCTGAATCCAAAAATGGCGGATTAGAAGAGGCAGTTAAACTGTGGGGAGGAGATGAGGTGCAGCCCTGGGTCTTGCACTAAAGGGAGGAAAGGGGGGCATGTGAGCTGCCCTGGGCTGAAAGGCCTGCGAGTGGGTCTTGGCCAGGCACCCAGGCCCTCCTGCTGCCCAGGAACCCCAGGATCAAGTGTCAGGGGTCAAAGGTAAAGGCCTGGGCGGGAAGGCCCTGGGGAAGCAGGATCATGTGGAGAACATGAGCTAAGTCCTACTCACCAGCCATGTGATCCTGGTTGAGTCTGTTTTCTCATCTGTAAAACAGTGAAAGCCGGATCCCTTGCCCTTTTTTGAGAGAATGGGTCCTGGAGTCATTTGCCTGGTTTGATTCTTGCTTCTTTCATATCCTTGACGAGTGACCTTGAGCGGCTTGGTTAATCTCTATGAGCCTCGCTCTGTTCTCTCACTTGTAAAATGGGAACCATAAGAGTACTTTCTCAGAGGTTGTGGGGATGAAATGGGAAAATGCAATAACGTATGGTACGCTTAAAAATTTCAGAGGGTAGATCTCGTGTTTAATGTTCTTACCACAATAAAATTTTTAAAAATGTAAAAGAATGCATGTAAAGCACAGTGCCTGGAACATAGTAAACACTCAGTGGATGGTAGCTCTGATGATGATGATGATGATGGCGGCGACGATGGCGACTAATTTTATTATGAGCAGCTGTCTTTGTGGGGCGAGCCTGTGGGGGAACAAATGACTCAGCAAACAGAGGCCCACTGTTGGGTGTTACAGGCTCTCAGTGAGGACGGCTCAGAGCTGGCCTTTGGGTGCAAGTATCGGTGGTGATAACTGTCACAGGTCACCCTCACGCTCGGCAAGCTAGGCCTGGTGGGCCCGTCTCTGCCCCAGAGACTTGCTTCTCTCCTCCCCAGACCCTGCTCCCCTTCTGCTGGCCCCAACTTTCCGTGACCACCTTTGCCAAGTCCTCCAGCATGGGGCTCCCCTCATCCGGTCCACGAGGCTACCCGTCCTTTGGCACAGGAGGTGGTTGGCTGGGCGTGGCATTCATGCGAATCCACGTACGCACACGCATGCTCACTTGCACGTTCTCAAACACATGTGCTCCCCAACTGAGCTTCTGGGAGCCTCACATCCCCGCCGCCACCTCAACTCCTCCCCTTCCTCTCCCACCACAAAAGCCACAGGTAACAGCAGTCCCCGGCTGCACAGCAGACAATGCAAAACCCAGAGGCAGGCTTCCTTGCCAGGCTGTTTTAAGCATTCAGCAGGATGTGAGCCCAGGTGGCTAACGGCTGGGCTGGCCAGAGACAGCTGTCCCCCACCCTCCCCCTGCCCCAGCTTGGCGAACTTGGAAGGGGCTGGGAGGTAGGTTAAGGGATTCTGCACGGTGCCAAAGGGCAAAAGAGCTGGACTGCTGACCCATTCTGGCCCCGCCACGTTCCCACCAAACACGGTGTGTCCCTGGGCAAGTCCTGGGGAATTGAACTGAACTGGAGTTCAGTTCTCTTATCTGTAAAATGGGGAAACCAGATTCTGCCCACGCAGGTTAAAGGTCATCCAAGAATGCGGAGGATTTAACAGCCTTGTCCCAGTGGCTGCACTTTGGAAAGCTCAAAGGGTGACACACGTGCCGGAAGTCTGGGATAGTGATTGCGCAGTGTGCCTCAGGTTGTTCCCAACTTTGGGTAGGGCCATATTCCAGAGTGCTCCCCGCGTCCTCTCCTACCCCATGGCCAGATTGCTACGGCTTAACTCCCCATGCTGTCAGCTGGCATGGAGTCTGCCTAGGGTTTAGGAGTGATGGGCTCACACATGGGTGGGTGGGGCGCTGGTGTATGTGCCCCTCACCTGGCTGGTCTCCCTGACCCTGGGGTGGCAGTAACACAGCCAGAGGACTCAGCCACCATCCCTTCCTCTCCCTCTACAGGCACAGCAGGGAGCCCGGAGGCAGCAATTGTTCCTTCAGCCTGTGGGCTGCAGCCAGGAGGCCACTGCAGGGCCAGGGACAGTGGGGGTGGCCAGAGGTGGCCTCAAGGATGCGGGAAGACCAACAAGTCAGGAGCCAGTGTGGGTCTGGCTCTCTCCAGCAGGTGCTGACAAGGTGGGGCTCTCCCAGGGCCATGGAGCCCCCGGGGGGTAGGGCAGTGTCCTATATTGGTCTTGTGGGGGTGGAGAAGACAACAGCCTCTGCCAGGTTACAGGCTAGGCCTACCAGGCTCATGGGAGGAAAGGGACCGGCTGGCTCCTGTATCCTGGGGCTAGGGGTTTGGGGGTGGGGAGCTGAGGGTGAAATGTCAAAGCCCAGGTGTCGGGGGAAGCTGGGGGGGGTGGGGAAGGTGTGACCCAGAAGCCCTGCACCCCTAGGGCTTGGCCCTGCAGAAGGAGGCTAAGGGCGGTGGTTTCCAAGCAATGGGTCAGCAGGGGCTCTTGGGGCACGGGTGGGGGGGGGGTGAGGGGAGCTGAGTGAGAGGGTCAGGAGGGGAGTCTCGAGCTGCTAGACACTCCAGCTGAGGATGGTGAGAGCAGAGACTGTCATCAGAGGGGCCAAGGAGGCGGTGGGCGCTGCCCTGGCGGCCAGGGGCTCCGTGTGCCGCTGCAGCCAGGAGAACTCCTCCAGCAGCTGGCGCCGCTGGAGCTCGGGGCCCACCTTCTCGCGGATGGTCTGGTAGTAGCGGTTCAGGTACTGGAGCTGCAAAAGGTAGAAGGGGTAAGGGCCTCCCCAGGCCAAGCTGTCAAGGTGTGGGAGCTTGGTGCCATCCAGTGTCACTTAGGCCCAGGTCCCCACAGGTCCCCATAGGTCCCCAGCCATCATCAGGTGAGCAGGGGAGGGATGCCCCAGTGTGTGCCTATAGGTGCCATCAGTGTGGACCCTCCCAAGGGAGGGGAAGGGGCAGAGGGTCTTGGCATAGGGGGAGCAGAGGTGAGAGAGGCCCAGGGCTGGGGAGAAGGCAGTTAGTGGCTCGAGGGCTGAAGGGTAAACAGCCCCGAGGGGCGCTCGCTCACCTGCTCGGGGGACAGCAGGCTGATATCGATGAGGTTCCGGTCATAGGGCACCAACGACACCACTTCAAATGTCAGGTAGGTCCCTGGGTACTGGGGCGGGGGCACAGGAAAGGTAGGAAGGCAGGAAGTGAGCGAGGGGGAGGAGCTAGGCTGAAGGGGTGGAGGGAACACTCCACCCAGAAGCCCTGGGCATGGGGAACTGACCTTGTCAAGCCTGAACCCTCCACAGTGCCCTTGGCCACCCCCGTGTCTACCAGTTAGGCACCCGCCTTTGGTGCTTCCCTCATGATTCCTGAAGTTTAGACTTAGGCCTGTGTTTTTCAAAGTGTGTGCCTCCAGAGCGCCAAGGGAGCCTGTTAAACATGTAGATAGATTCTGGGTTCCACACCCCAGATCACTGGAGTGAGAATCTCTAGAGCAGGGCTGGGAACCTACATTTAAATAATTTTAAGGTAAGTATTAGGTTTTTATATCTTTCTATCTGATTTCCATCTCTATCTACATCTCCCTCTCTATCCACGTCTCTATGTTTCTATCCATTGATGTATCTATGGAGATAAATATAAAGAAGAAGAAATAGCCCATAATTCCCATCTCCCAGAGAGCTCTTGCATGTATGTGCTTAGAAAATTCAAACTACAAAAAGATACTCAATAAAAATGGAAAGTCTCCTCCCTGCCCGGTTTCCTTCCTGAAAACATTTTTGGCACATATAGTATATATATGTGTATGTTTTAAAAATTCACGCAAAATGGATCCTACTACACACTTTTCTGCACCTCCCCGCCCCCCTGCCATAGTAAACCTAGAAGAGTGCTCCATATGAGCACAGGGAGGCCTACCTCACTCTTTTTAAGGGTCCATAGTGTGCAGATGATAATTTATTTAACCAATGATGGATATTTAGTCTGCTTCCATTTTTTTAAACTATTACCATCACTGCTACGATCAACATCATCGTATAAACATCTTTACACGAAGTGACGTTTTGGGACTATATCCAGAAGGAATATATCTGGCAGTGGGAATGCTGAGACAAAAGGTATAGGCATTTTCGATATGTATTTTGATAGATATTATCAAACTGCCCCCCCCAAAGGTTGTACCAATTTGTACTCCCCCAGCAATGTATGAGGGTGTTCTTTCCCCCACAAGCTCACAAGCACTGGGTGTCATCAAAGTCTTTCGCTTTTGTCAATCAAATGGTATTCTATTGTCACTTTGATTTGTATTTCTTTAAGAATGAAGTTGAGCATCTTTTCACATTTATGGACCATTTGTGTTGATCTTAGTGAATTGTCTCTTTCCGTCTTTTGCCCATTTTCCCCCCGTTTTCCTTATTTCTGCCTTACTAGATTTTTAAAAGCTTGTGGTAAAGGAAGGACAGTCCCCCTTTCTCTGACATACGTGCTATACTCACCATACATCTTTTGAGTTTGTATATGGTATTGTTCCCATATGGATTTTTTAATTTAATTGAGTCAGAGTTATCAATCTTTTCCTTCATGACTTCTGAGTCTTACATCGAAAGGCCCCTTTCCTCCCTGGGATTATAAATGAATTCAGATAGGTTTCCTTCTAGATCTTTTATGGTTTCACCTTTAAACCTTGATCCATTTGGAATTTTATTTTAGTGTAACAGTGAGGTTCTTCAGTTTAATTCCCCCCACCAAATGATTAGCCATTTGTCCCCCCTGCCCATTTATTAAACAATCTTCCTCTTCTTTACTGTTTTGAAGCACCAGCTTTATAGTAAGCTAAATTCCCATCTTGTTTATGGAAATTAGAGGGTCTATTTCTGGACTATTCTGTTCCACTGTTCCGTCTTTCCCATCTCTGGTGTCTTACTGTTTTAGTGATGGCTGCTTCGTAGTGTGGGCTAATATCTGCATAAGGCTAGTTTCCCTATTGTTCTTTTCCAGAATCTTCCTAGCTATCTAGCTATCTTTGCATGTTTATTTTTACAAATAAACTCTACTATCGTTTTGTGAAGTTACAAAAGCATCCAGTTAGTGTTGAAATTGAGGTTGCCTTGAATTTATAGATTAACTTCGGGAGAAATGACATCTTCATAATATTGAGGCTTATTTCCAGAGACCACCATTTACTTAAATCTTTTTTATGTCCCTCAGTAGAGATTTTCTCTGTGTAAGTCTTTTTAAGTTTATATCTAGGTATTTTATCTTCTTGGTTGTCATTATACAGAATCTTTATACCTAACAGGCTCCCCTGGTGATTATTATGTGCATTGAGAACCAATGATTTAGGGCAGGGATACTGATTCATTTGGTTTGGAGTGGGACCTGGGCGTTAGCATTAAAAAAAAATCTCCAGATGATTCTAATATTCTAATGTGCAAACAGGTTTGAGAAACTGATCTATGGAATTATCCTGGCGCTAAGGAAGACTCCAAATAAATTCATGACCCTACATTAAATTCTCCTTTGACCTTCCTTACCCCCCATGCAGCCCAGAGTCACTGCCACACTGTCCACACCTCCAGCCTGCCTCAGTGGCACTTTACCTTGGTCTTTGCTTCTACCACGAGGGCCACATCTTCAAGACGGATCCCAAATTCTCCATCCTGATAGTAGCCAGGTTCTGGGAGACACAAGGGATGCTGGTGACATTAAGTAGGGGAGGGGACCCAAGCCCAGGTTTCCTACGCTGACTGAGGAGTGACTGGAGGGCCCAGCTGCCCCCGGCTGTTGGCTTGGGCAGACCCAGCACGTGTTAGATGCTCCGTGGCTACTCGGAGGCCACTGCCAGACTTCAGATTCCCCACCCTCCCTGGTAAGGGTCCTGGAGGCACTCCCCTCTCCCTGTGTGCCACCGTCCTATTACCCTGGCACTTGACTGGAGACTCTGGAGTTTGGATGTACAGCTGGAAACCAACTCCCATGGGCAAAGTGAGGGTAGGGGCTGAAGGGGCTTGGGGTTAGAGTGGGACAGCCCATTCGGGACTGGGAGTGGGGAGGTGAGGGAGTGCAGCGGTGGAGCCGGGGCGGGCCTGTGTGGGGTTGTGCTCCTTGAAGGCTGGCGTTCCCTAGACTGCAGTCCTGGAGGAGCCCCGAGAGCCATACCGATGGAAGTGAACATGCCCTTGGCCATGGCAATGTTGCCAGACTGGAATCCCACTGGCCCTGGAAAGGGAGAGTCAGGGACAGTGTCAGCTCTCCTGCACTCACCAGCTTGGAAACTAGCAGGTTCCGGGGAAGAGCAGGTAACTGCAATCCCTAGCAGCGTGTGTCCACCGCATCACCGGCTACCTGCGACTGGTACAGACCAGATTGGCTCTGGCTTTTATTTCTCTGGGGTCTATGCCAGTCAGCCACTGGGCCTTGACCTGCCTCTCCTCTCTCTGGGGCCATCCTAAATGCCAGCGGAGTGGCCAGCTGCCAGCATTTCTCACTTACCCTGTGGAGCACCAACTCCCCACCAGCTGGGAAACCTTGCACGGGCCACTGCACCTCTGTGGGTCCTGGGCATTTCCACACCTGTGAAACGCTCCACCTCTTTCATAAGAGGGGGGACTCCAGGGGAGTGCTGAGGAGATACCTACATTCGTGCACACACAGGAAGTTGCCAATGCCGTGGCCTGTCCCATGACCATAATTGAGGCCAACATCCCACAGGGCTCTGCGGGCAAAGGCCTCCACCATTCGCCCTGGAAGAGAGATGACCTCTGGTCAGCTGGCTGGACCCCAGACTATTGGCTTTGCCCCTTCCTGCTCTCTTTTTCCAGACCAACCACCAGGATGGCGCCTGAGGAGAGGGCCCCCTGAGAGGCAGGTAACCATGCCCTATCTCCAGTATACTGTACGTTGTACCCACTACCTGGACCTCCCCATCTGTGAAGACACCCGCTTCCTCCAGGAATCCTCCCGTGACCGCTGCAGCCCACACTGACCGCCCCCACCTCTGAGCTCCGGCTCCAGCTCCTGAGTTGGACTAGGAGACAGGAGGCCTGGGCTCAAGGCCTGGCTCTCCCACTAACCCTCTGTGTGACCTTGGGCAAGTCACTTTCTCTCTCTGGGCTGGATTTTATCTATACAGTGGATGGGATGATGATATAATCCCTGCCCCACTAGCCTCCCAGGGTCTGAGTGCAGTGAAATCAGGGCCTGAGGTTCTGGGTCCAGCCTGGTTTGCAAAACCCACCTGATGTAGCAGCTGGGAAGACGAGTCTGGAGAGATCAATGTTTCCTATCAACACGCGGGTGTACGCCTCCTGATGGGGAGAGGGCGAGGGAATGCGGTGTGTGGGCCCGGGCCTGGGTGGGGGGATGTTCGGGGGGAGTGCATGCTCATGTGTGGTCACCCAGGTTCTGGAGGATGGCCGGAGGAGACCGAGGGGGACCTGCCCAGAGCCGGGGCTTGGTCCATGCGGTTCTCTTTGGCTGGTCCACAGGGACGCTTGTAGGTGGGGGTGAGCTGAGGCCACAACAGTAGGGATTGGGGAGGCAAGCTCCCTGGGCTGGAATCTTGACATGGCCACTCACAAATTTGACCTTGGGCAAGTGATTTTAACCGCTCTGTGCCTCAGTTTCCTGGTCTGTAATGGGACGGTCATGGTACCAGCTCATAAGGTTGTTGGGAGGACGAGGTAGACTTGTGCATGTCGGGTGTTCCCGACAGACTAAACGCTCAAATAGAGGTCAGCACCCTTCATTGCCATTATCATGATCACCCTTTAGTTTTCTTAAGGCCTTATGGTTGGGTTGAGGCCTGCTCATTGGCAGGTCGGCCTTGCTCTGTCGGGGCTGTTACCTTGTGGTAAGAGGGAGGGAGGTGGGCTGACAGTGGCCTCTTCTCCTGGTCACTCCCTGTGGCGATGTGGTGAGTCCCCTTCACCCCCCCCCCCACACACACACCACACACACACACAGGCTTGTCACCTTGAGCATGATAGCCTGGGGCACTGGATCTAACAGCTAAACTGAGCTCCTTGAGGCCTGACCAGTGTTTGTTTTCTCTCTCTCTCTCTGTCTCTGGCACAATGTCTGAGCCACAGTGCACTTGCTGAATGCACAAACGTGGCCCCCTGCTCTCCAGCCCCCCAGAGGCCCCCAGAGGCACACAGACCATGTCCTTGCCTCGACCCCAAGTGGACCAGCCCTCGCTGCTTCCTGAAAACCGCCAGCTCCTTTCCACCTCTGAGACTTTGCCGGTGCCTTTCTCTCCCCCTGGAATGGAATGCCTGTCTTCCTCTTTTCTGTTCAGCACAGTGCTAGGCTCACAGACAGCACTAAAAAAATATTTGTTCATTGAGTTACTGAAATGGGATGATGATAAGCTTGGGCTGAGGCCCTGTTGGGGGCCTGAAATATCTCTGGGGAAGTAGTTGGGGGCACTGGGTTTTCTGGTACTAATTTGCTGTGTGACCTTGGGCAAACTACTTAACCTCCCTGGGCTTCAGTTTCAGCCTCTGTACAATCAAATGGCTCTTGGCGGAGTGGTTGCTTGGGTGTCCGTTGGGTGAGTGTGGGTAGGGAAATGTGGTCCAATGCCTACCTTTTGGAAAGCAGAGGGGGTGCCCCAGTGGACTGTTCTGGTGATGTCTGTTGTCCCGTCCCTGTGGAGAAGGACAATCAACATGTCCAGCTCTTCTGAACACCTCGGGGCAGGGATCGTGGCCACGTGCTTCCCGAGTGCTTTCCACTGGGGTTTGAGTGGCAGGGCTGGGATGGGGGTGGGGAGGGAGGTGAAAGGAAGAAGATGGCTGCCATCATGCAATTCCCAAACTCAGCATCTATGAATGAAGGGGCTCTGCAAAGCTATCACGTTCAAAATCACTATGTTTTCTGAGAGTCCCAATTCCCCACATACATCTTCTACCCCCATACCAGCCATTTTGGTTGTTTTGTAAATCTGGGTTTCCTTGGGCCAGGCTGGCTCTAAAAGCAAGGCTTCCTCCAGGCTTCCTAGGAGGTAGGAAGGGATGGTTCCATTCTTACCGATGGGGAAACTGAGGTCCAGAGAGATCATAACACTCTCACACATTCATATACTTATTTGCTATTTATAGAAGGGAGGGAGGCAGAGCAGACGTCATTATCCCCATTTCACAGGTGAGGCAATTGAGGCCATGAGGCCATCTCCCTCTCTGAGCCTCAGTGAGGCCAGGTCTGGCGCAAGCACTGACTCCGCACAGTTCTCTCCATTGTAAACATGGATCTGCCCCAGGGATTTGCTCAGAGTCCCAGTGAACCGAAGCTGCCAGAAGCCAAAGAGTCTGACTCCTAACCACCAGCTGCAGCCGTTCCCTCAGGATGCCCGCTGCGGCCACCCCCGGGGGTGGGGGCAGTGAGGAATGATCCCAGGGCCCTAGGGACTCCTCCTTGGGAGCAAGCCACAGGGTGTGGCCGACTTCTTCAGAAGGAGAGAAGAGGAAGTGAGATGGCCATTTCCCCGGCCTCACCCTGCTGAAGCACGCCCCAATCCAGCAACGCCCCAAGAATTCACTTCCCCTTCGCACACTGGCCATCTCAAGTATACACAGTGCCACGCCGGTGACTGCGAAGGCTGCTAGGCTGAGCGCCTGCCAGGCTGGCTCCCAGAGCCCCGTTAAGGCTAAGTGTAGGGCCTTTATCATTAGCACATTCACCGCAGGATAGAGGATGGGAAACTATTCCTTGCTCCTCCATCAGTTCAGCGCACCCCTTTCTGTCCCCCACTCTTAAGTTTCCCACAGTCCACCTGCTTCCTAGATGAGAAGGGAAAATCTTCCAGCCCATCTCAGCTCAGCTCCCATGTGAATGAATGGGCTTAGTCTATTCTGCATGGCTGTCATGTCCAGGTGTTCAGGTTGTGCACTGCACAAAGGTAACACATCTAAAGAAATGCCATTCACCAAATGGGTATATACTAATTTCAGTGAGAACACACAAGTGGACACACAGATTGTGGGGTCCTGGAGCACGGGACAGTGCCCCGCCGCCTAACCCTATCTGTGGCTGTGCACACACTCAGAAGAACACGCACATGTCTACTCGCAGACACATCCCCATGCTGATGGGTGTCCCCTGAGGTTGCTTCACTCACTGCCTACTGCTCTTGAAGGCCTGATCCTGCCCCCGCTCCCCATGACATGGTCACCTCACCGTACAATGAGGGAAGAGGTTGTGAGGACGATGCATCATGCTGGTGGCGTGCGGGACATGTCCAGGGCGTGCATGAGTGGGTGAGAATATGGCCGCTGTGTTTGTGCAGCCAGGCGGGGTTGCTGAGCGTGGCTGTTCGGACTGTGTAACAATGTTCGGGCTTAAAAAACATTTTACTTGCACAAGGGGAGTCTTTTCCTGATTCTCACAGGGCAGCACCTGTGGGCAGCCCCACTGTTTTGGCCTCTGTCTGCTGCCCACCGGGCAGGGACCCCCACATGTGAAAATGGGAAGGATACTCAGGCACATTCAGTCCAGGCCTCTCCTTTCTCAGATGAAGCATCCATGCCCAGGAAGGGGAAGCTTTGGCTGGCTCTTGGCTGAGCTGAGACAGCTGGGCCAGGGCTGGGTGGGGAGTACATACCAGTATTGTCCCCCGGAATCCAGCAGGTACATCTCATCTGAGGACAGCTTGCGGTGCAGCTCCTTGGTGGGGCTGGGAAGGGGAGAGACGCTGAGCAAGGAGCAGCCTAACCCTGAGCTGGGTGAGGTGGGGGTCCTGAGTGAAAGCAGAGGAACCTCCTCCCCCCTGGGGGCCGGCCTTCTAGCTAACTCCTTTGCGGAAGTCATCATCTCCCAAAGGGCCCTGGGAGCC
The DNA here is from genome assembly GCF_028021215.1 of Eschrichtius robustus. NCBI lineage: Eukaryota > Metazoa > Chordata > Mammalia > Artiodactyla > Eschrichtiidae > Eschrichtius > Eschrichtius robustus. The sequence continues at coordinate 113,788,655 of NC_090845.1, read as the reverse complement.
TACTGAGCTTCTGCTGCTAATGTCCTCAGCGCACATCTGTTCATCCTGCACATCTGTTCATCCTGCACCTCCCCAAGCAAGGCCCTGGTCCCCAGGGAGGGGAGAAAGGAAAGAGCCCCAAATGTGGGAGACGGGAGAACTTCAATGAGCAGCCAGCTGAGCTATCTCTTTTTACATCAGGAGAAACAGGTCTGCAGAGAAAGGGCTCACAGAAGGCCCCGAGGGAAAGCCGTGAGGGAGCTGGGCCTGGACCCAGATGCTGAGTCTGGGGCTTTCTCTAACCTCTTGCCACCTCTGGGAGCAGAGGGCCCCAAGAAGCCAGGGCACAGGAAGGGAGGGTACCCGAGGGTGGAGCTGGAGAGCAGGAGTTGGTAGGGCTGAGGAGTTCCTACCCTGTTACTCTCTAGTAGGGAGAAGGGGCTGGGCTAAGGCAGCCGAAGGCTTGGGGACACTGGAGGAGGGAATTCTGGGATGGGTCAGGCCAGCCACTGGAGGGTGTCCGCCCTCTCCCTGCTTTGCCCTTGCCAGGCTGAGGCCTCTGGTTGGCTCGACCCCCCCACTCCCAAATTGCATCAGGCGGGCCTGCAGGTGTTTGTTTTGTACGGAGCCAAACATCTGGCCAGCCTACATCTTGGGCCCACCTTGGTTGGTTCAGGCAGAGTGAATGGGTCCTTCTCCCCATGTGCTTGTGAGCTTTAAGAATTAAATAACTCACAGGAAGCCAAGGAAGAACATCCAGCAGCAGCCCCACCATCTCCCTTCCAGATCCTTCTGCCCAGAGTGCTCACAAAGTCCCAGCCTCTCGAGCAGAGAAATTACTCAAGTCCTTTAATTCAAAGGAGACTCCCAACGCCCGACTGGGCTCCGTTCCCCATCTCCAGCCTCCACAGTGCTAAAGGCCTCAGAGCTTAAATGTGGACTCAGGTCCTCCACAGAGCCCCAGAAAATTCTTTCTTCGGAAGTACCTGTAGTGGGCCAGGGCAGCATTCAGGCCACTAGCAGAGATGGTTTCAAAACTGGATCCAGAGAAGAACTCTTCTTCTCTGGAAAGGACAAGGCAGGGATGGTCAATGAATGGGCCCAGGATATCCAACAAGGGCAAGTGAAGGTGACGGCTGCCTCTACCTCAGCCAGGCTCCACTTGGCCTTCCCAGTCCCACCTCCTGCCGCTTCCCAAGCCCTGACCTGTCACTCATAGACCACTCAAGGTCAGAGAAGCAGAGATTGTAGAGGCCAATTTTTCCTCCTCTACCTCCATTTTATAGATGGGGAAACCAAGGCCTTGTGTCCCAAAGTGAGTTCCTAGTAAAGCAAGAGTGAAGAAACGTAGCTCCCTGTATCCGAAAACTCCCTCAACTCCGGATCAGCACCCTGGGCTAAGTGTGCCCTCAGGGAACCTCCCTCCCCAACCTGGTATTCTCAAGCGGTCCAAGGTCCTACCTGGCCTGAGCTGGCCTGAAGCAGACACTAGGGGGCGCTGGTGGGTTGTGGCCCTTCACGTTGTCCCACTTTCCACAGAGCTGGGGAATGTCATCCAACACCGCTGCCCAGCTTCCCGACCACGACCACCCAAGAACCTGTCACTCCTTGCTCCAGAGGGGCCCTCAGATACAAGGAGGGTCTTCCTTCGCCCATAAGGAGACCAATCCCCCCTCCCTGCCCCCACCCCCACGCTAAGACAGTCAGCCGAAAAGGACGGCTGTGGTCCTTCACCCTCGGAACTTCTCCAGCAGCTCTGCCCCTGAGAACTCATCCACGGTGCCTTTGGGCACGTTCTCCTCCAGCCAGACCAAGTATCGGATCACAGCCACAGCGTCCCGCACCTGGAGCAGGGCAGGCAGAGAGGCGGGCCGAGGAATGGTCTCAGCCGGGGCTCAGGGATGAAGGGGATGGGGGGACTGCTCTGGGAGCTGAACTTTAAAAACATGAGGGTCTTACTGGCTATTCGATGATATTAAGGGATTCTTATTAATGTTTATATATATGATCAGAGTGTGGTCATGTTTTGAAAAGAGTTCTTGTCAGAGATACTGAGATGTTGATAGAAGAAACGATATGATAGATGGGATTTGCTTTAAAATCGTCCAGCAGCCGAGGACGGGGAGTGGAGATAATGAATGTAGGGTTGTAGAGGAAATGAGATTGGCCTTGAGTTGATGATTATTGAAGCTGGGTGATGGTGATGGGGATCATTATGCTATTTCCTCTACTTTTGTATATGCTTAAAATTTTCCGCAAGAAAAGTTTTCAAAAATGAGGCAGCGTATCCTAACTTTAACAGGAATATCCAAAGGGGCAAGCCGTCCTCTCCCTGGGGTGAAGGAATTATTATAGCTAACACTTATTTAAGACTTGGAATGTGCCAGGCAGTGCTCAAAGCAATATATTAAAAATATATAATTACATAATTATACTTACACATATAGAACTATACAATCATTATATAAGTATCATATATTTATGTAATTATTATATATTTATATGTACATATTAGATATACAAATGCATATATGTACACTATATATATTTATATTAATTATGTATTACAATGAATATATTTAAACATACATTATTATTTATACTATACAATGTAGATACGTGTCTTTAATCCTCACAACAACCCTCTGCTATGGGTTATGGTTATGATCCTCATTTTACAGAGGCGGTAACCGAGGCCCAGAGAGGGGAAGTGACTTACCTAAGGTCACCCAGCTAGGAGATGGGTAGAGGAACTAGGATTTGAACTCAGATACCATAGCTCCGGGACCCAGGCTCTAAACCACTGAACCACGCTGGGAACAACAGAGTGGAGCACAAGTGGGTGCCCAGGAGTTTGGCGTCCATGTCTCTGTTTCACTGAGGGCCTTCTTCAGGCTCCTCCGGCAGGGTCTCCCTTCTAGCCCATCAGACCGGGAGCTCCCCAGAGGCTCGTGTGTCTGCCTGCCCGTGGACTTACATGGCTGGCCCTGAGGAGGGTCTGCTCCTTGCTGTTTTTCACCGCCTTGGTTACCATCACTGGGGAGTAGGTGTCTGCTATGAGTTTCTCCTGTGAGGGGCAGAGAGGAAGCGGTCTGGGAGCCCTCTCTAGGGCACGGTGGTGTTTGAAAAAGATTGGCAGGAAATTCCAGCTCAGATGAGACTTGCCGTCTCCTGGAGTGGCAATGCCCTTCCCGCGTGTGCTTTCTGACTACGCAGGGCTTTCCTAGTTTTCCCTTCCAGCCTAACCTTCCCTCTCTCCCTCCCTCCCTCCCTTCCTCCTCCCTCCCTGGTCCTGGATCCCAGCAGCACTCTGGGATGGATCCGAGCCTGGCCCCTGCCAGCCACGGGCTGTTCTGACAGTGTATTTCCTGCACATCTCATATCATGACAGCTACCACTTGTTGAGTGCCTGCCGTGCGTTAGGCACTGGGCTTTACATGCACTGTCTCCTTTAAATCTCCTCAGAGTGACTCTTTTGAGGTTGTGACTCTTAGTGCCATTTTACAGGTGAGGAAACGGAGGCCGGATTGACTAAATCACTTGTCCAGGGTCATGGCACAACCAGTTCTCAGTCTCAGGTTTGGTGACCTCAAAGCCTCTGCTCTACCAGCCTGTACTCCCCCAGCCTCCTTGACAATCTCTGAGCTCTCTGTGGACAGATGTTCTGTCTCTTCCCGGGGAGCCCTAGAAGGGGACTCAGTGTACCACTGCTGACTGACCAACTGCCAGAACGGCCCAGGGGCTGTCCCCCCACCACCCCGCGTTAGGTTGAGACTTATCAGGGCTGTTGGGGGGTGGGGAGGACGGTGCCTGGCAAACCCACCTTGGGTATCACTTCATAGAGCCCATACGAGGTGTAGCTGGTCCCGATCCAGATCTTCACGACTCCTGAGGTGTAAGCCTGGACGCTGTCACGGACTTGGCCGTAATCTTCGAGTTGCACACACATGGAACCCGTGCAGCCAGAGTTCAGGTACTGCAGGGTCTCGGAGCTAAAGCGACTCTTGTTTGCAAATAACCTAGGTGGAGAGGGAAGACCAGGAGGGTCCAGAGAGAATCTAAGGACAGTGCAAAAGACCAGCGGCCCTTTGTTCCTGGAGGTCAGAGGAGGCCTGCGTCAGGCAGCTGAGCAGACCAGATTTGGAGTACGCGGGAACAGAGGTCAAGCGGGTCAGGAAAAGCTGATCGGAGGCTTCCTCGAGGGTCCTGCTGGGGCAGGCACCCCGCTTCTGGGAAGGCTGCATGTTGGGGCAGTGAGGAGTTAGAGGAAGTCCGTGACCGCAAGCCAAGGACAAGCCCTACCTGATGGAGGAGTCAGTGAGCAGCGTGTAGGAATAGAAGAAGGGGTTATAAGGGATGTCACTGCTGCGAAGGTTGAAGAGCCCTGGGGAAGAGAATTGATGGGGACTATTTGAGGCTGACCCGCCTGACGCAAGTACACATGACACCTTTGCCCTACTGTTGGCTTTGGCCTCCAAGGATCCCCAGCCGCACGCCCACATCCTCTGCCCCTGAATGTTTCTCAGTCTTTCCGGAGCGGGGGAGGGTCTTTGAAGCACTAACGAGCGCTAGGGGCACTTTCTCCCAGAAAAAGGCAGATACCCAGCCAGTAGTCTGCACACGGTGTCGGTGGGTTCCCAGAAAATACCTGAAGCCCAGAGCTGGGGTCAGGTGAGAAGCGCTGAGCCACGATGGGATAGAATAGGGCTGCACGGGGTGCTAGAGCCAGGAAGTTGAGTGCCCTGGGCCCATGGCCAGCAGGTTGGGAGGTGTTTGCTGGGCCTCCTCCCCTTCATGAGACAGTAGCCTTTGCTGCTGGGGTTTCCTGGTCCTCTGATGGCCCGGGGGCTGGCCCCAGATTGCACAGGGCTTCCTGGTTTCCTTAGCGAGCAGACGTGAGCTCCTGCCCTCACCTTAGTTCCCGCAGGCCATGACCACGGAGCTCTCAGAACGCATGGGTCAGTGGTCGCTGGGGGAGGAGTCCTGTGCTGCAGGGCCCAGGAGGCTTGGGGGTTGGGGGGAACCCAGGCACCCCCCTGCATCCACAAATCTATACTCACAGGCCGTCTCATCAAGTGCGGACAGAAGCACGGCAGTTGGGGCCTCACGATGCTTCCGCATCCGGCTGCGGATGCCAGATACTTTCTCCTGCCAGCTGCTTCCTAGAAGCAAAAGAGCCAAAAGAAAGCATAAGTGATCTACCTTCTCTTTGGCACTCCGTTCCTGAGAGGGCTCCCTTAGGGCAATAGTTTTCCATTCCTTTAGAAGCAGTAGAACCCTTTCTTTAACCAAACTCTTGCTTGTGTAATCATTAAGGACATGGGCTCTTGACCCAGACTGTCTGTGTTTAAATCCTACCTCTGTCATTACTTGCTGGGTGGCCTAGGGAAAATTAGCCCCTCTGTGTCCTATTTTGCACATCTGTAAAATGGGGACGGATTATAATAATAGTGTCTACCTCAATAGAGTTGTTATGAGGTCCGAATTAACTAATATTTGTAATGTATGTAGAATTGTGTCTGGGTGTATAGAAAATCTGGTATAACTTTCTGATTAATAAATAAGCATGCAAAACAGAGATCAGGAGAGCAGCCCTAGTTGAAGGGCAAAGGGATAGGGCTGGGCCGTGTTTAATCCTCTTCCTCGCAGTAACCCCAGCGCTTACTAAAGCCACTTGGGTCTGGGCTAAGCACTTTGTGTACATTGTTTTAATCCTTACTTGGCCCATTTTACAGATAAGGAAATTGAGGCTTCAGAGAGGTAAAGTGACTTATCTATGGTTTTTATAGCTGGCAAGGGGCGGAACTGAGACTTGAACACAGGTCTGTTTGACTACATGGCTCACACTCTTAATCGGTATAGACATTGGACTATCTTGCTAACCTTGTTAGTCTCCAACCTTGTCCTTAAACTCTGTGTCACAGAGCTGTCCTTTCTGGGATGCTTGTATCCTGGTTCTAGGACTTTGGTTTTCATCTTTTTTTCCTGCTCCCTGTAATCTCTCTAAAGAGTCTGCCCCTAGGCAGGGCTAGGAATTTGCTGGCAGAAGATCATAAGCATTAAGGGTCCTAGTTGGGCTGAGAGATTAGCATAAACAACATAATTCAATTTAAAAAATCTTTATGCAAACAGGTAAAACTGTTCATCAAGAACCAAAGCTTTGGGTGCGATACTTCTTCTAGGTTTATTTTATTTTATTGTGGTAAAATACACATACCATAAAGTGTTATCATTTTAACCATTTTAAAGTGCACAATTCAGTGCCTTTAAGAACATTCACAGGGCTTCCCTGGTGGCGCAGTGGTTAAGAATCCGCCCACCAATGCAGGAGACATGGGTTCGAGCCCTGGTCTGGGAAGATCCCACATGCCGCGGAGCAACTAAGCCCGTGCGCCACAACTACTGAGCCTGTGCTCTAGAGCCCGTGAGCCACAACTACTGAGCCTGTGCTCTAGAGCCCGTGAGCCACAACTACTGAGCCTGTGTGCCACAACTACTGAAGCCCGCGCGGCTAGAGCCCGTGCTCTGCAACAAGAGAAGTCACCGCAACGAGAAGCCTGTGCACCACAATGAAGAGTAGCCCCTGCTCGCCGCATCCAGAGAAAAGCCCGCATGTAGCAACGAAGACACAACACAGCCAAAAATAAAATAAACAAAATAAAATAAATAAATTTATATAAAAAAAAAGAGGATTCACAAAATTGTGCAACTACCACCACTATCTAATTCCAGAACATTTCCATCATCCCAAAAGGAAACTCTGTAGCCATTAGGCAGTCTCTCCCCATTTGCCTCTCCCCCTGGCCCCCGGGCCCCCGGCCACCACTAATCCGCTTTCTGTCTCCATGGATTTGCCTACACTGGATGTTTCACACAAATGGAATTCTACAATATGGGGCCTTCACTGACTTCTTTCACTTAGAATTATGTTTTCAAGGTTCATGGATGTGATACATTTTTGAGACAACAAATGAAAGCCAATTTAAATTGTTTGATACACACAGGTATCTTTGAGTAACTACTTTTCATGTTTTTCCCTTTGCTCTTTGCCCCCTTTAAAACCTGTGAGTGGCTGGAGAGAAAGTCTCTCTTGTCTCTGTGAGCTTAGAGACTCTGTTCTTGGGCTTCCAGGCCCAGTTCTGGCTCTGGATGGCTTTTCCTTGAAGACTAGCAGCCCGTGATGGCTTGGCTTCCTCTCACTTGTGGGAAGTGATAAAACCCATGTGAATTCTCTCCCAGTCCCTGGAAGATTTTCCCCTTTATCCACTCCTCTTCCTGACATAACCGCACCCTTCTTTATCCGAATGGGATGAGTTTTATTTATGATGGAACTGTCTTGGATAGCAAGTTTCTTTAAAAACTGCGTCAAGATGCAGAAAGTCTCTGCAAGTTACATCAGAATGGATAAAGAAAATTGGACACAATTTTGACTTGTTTCATCAGACTCGCTATTTTGAAATTTCTCTCCTGTTTCTGGGATTCCTTTCCAAACAAGAAGTGTGCATAGACCTGTGTGTGGAAAGGGACCTCTCAGATTGCCCAATGTTTCTAGGAATCCAAGTCTATGGGCTTGTTCAGAATTCCTAGGGAGGTAGGGGCTGGTGGTGGCCAAGACATTGATTCATACTCAGTAGCCTGGGTTCGGTCAGTTTAGTTACTACTTATAAGAATTATAGAGCCTATTGTTCTTTTATGACATATTTAGATGGTGTCAACACGGTCAAGATTATCGATGTTAGAATTTTGGGGGTCAGTTAATTTTCCTTTGCGGTCCGGCCAAAACTTGAACCCTAATCTGTGCCACAGACTGAGCTTGAGCTTAGTTTTTGCTTCCTTTGTCCATGCCAGCCCATCTGATCCCGGCCCTCTTACATCTAAATTCCCTATCACAGGAGGACCAGAAGTCAAGGTCTGAATGATTCAATACAAACCAGTCTTCACTACCAGACAAGAAGCTCATATCATGTTTGTTTCTCTCTTTAGAGGGGTAGGTGTTTTTTCATCTTTCTCCGACTCCCTTGTTTCCCCCCTTCCTGTTCCCTCTTGCTTCAAATCCTGACACTCTTTATTCCAGCATTTTCTAAATATGCTTCGAGGAACTTCTGATTCAGACTCTCTGAGGGGATGGGGCGTAGAAACCTGCGTTTTAAGAAAGCATCCCAAGCTATTCAGGCGCACATGAAACCATTGCTTTGGGACCTCTTAGGGAGAATTTTTCAGCCAAAGGAGCAGCAGCGGGGGCCTGTGTTGCTCCAAGGTGGGAAAGAGAACGGGCGTAGGAATCACCTGTGAATGCCTCCTGCAGGGCATAGATGGGCTCACTTGGCACCGGAGGCCTCTCTGACCCCCACAGCAGGTCCACAAGGTTGACGGTGATGGACACCAGCTCTCTGTCAGAGTCTCGGAGGGCCACGTTATATCTCTCCCAGGAATCTGCAGAGGCAGGAAGGAGTCACTTGTCCCTTGCCTGTGTATGCCTCCGGGAAAATTGTGACTCAGGCAAAGCTCCTTCTTGTCCCCTCTGCCTCCTGTTCCGCTCAAGCAGCCTGGGCTGTGCCCTCTCGCCTTCCTCCTTCAGCTTGCCCTGAGCCCGCCCCAGTGCTGCCCACGGTCAATTAGCTAAGCTCGCCCTTTTAAGTGCCAAGGGCTGCGGGGCCCTCTTTTCGGTCCTGTCTGTTTGACTGAACTTCAGTGCCACAGCCCAAAGGAATGGTGAGGTTCAGGCCACTGGAAAGGCTGGCAAAGAAGCCAGATCTGAAGTGGGAGCCTTTCCGTGCATATTCATGAGGACGGCACCCTGGGGGCAGGCTGGCCAGCTGGCGGGGGCACTGGAGCTCAGGGAGCTGTGTTCCTGGACGGGAGGGGAGGGGACTGTGCTTCCTTTTGTAAAAAAATTGTTTGGCCACGCCATGTGCGCCATGAGGGATCTTAGTTCCCCGACCAGGGATCAAACCCACGCCCCCTGCAGTGGGAGCGCAGAGTCTCAACCACTGGACGGCCAGGGAAGTCCCAGGGACTGTGCTTCTTTACTCAGAAACCCTCTCAACTCCTTTGACCCTTCCAAGCTGCCTTCCAGAAGAGGGCTACCAAATGGTTCTAGTGCCCTGATTGTTAGAGTTCCAGGGCACAGAGGATGGTTCTAGGTTTAAGAACATCCCGGCCTACCCACTGGCTAGGTCTTAACGATTCCCTGAGTCTTCTAGGTTGGGTCTCTGCACTCCGGACTTAAAAAAAAAAATCTATGTTTATTCTTTTAAATGTATCTTCATTACACAATCCAGGAATACACCCTTTTTGCAAAATATTCTGCAACTACAAGTTCAAACACTCTATCTTTAGAGTCACCCTGCACCTCCTTCTACCAAGATGTGCTTCTTTACATCCTGAGGGTCTGAGTCTCCCTCGCTGGTGTGGACAAACGCAGGGACTGAGGGAAGAACATACTGATGGAGAAGAGGAAGGGGTCGAAGCCCACACGCCCTCCAACAGGAATCTCGGTGAGGAGCCAGGTGACAACAGGAGTGGTGCCAACTGCGAGAAAGACAAGAAGGGACACTGAGGTTACCCCAGGCCCTCCAGCCGGGCTTCTGTCTGTGACAGTCCTTCCACGTCTGTCCTCCTTGATATCCACCTCAAAGATTAGGGACGGCTGCAAATTTCTTGAGCTTCCCACAGGGGCTCAGCATGGTCTTCCACGCACCCCCTCACCTGTACCTTCCCGAACCCAGTCTGGGCTCCAGGGCTTGGGGAACAAATCCGTGCCATCCTCTTACCTTCCTTATGGAGCTCCCAGATGCAGTCCATCTGCCGCTCAGCCTGGGTCCAGTAGCGGCTGTCGGTCCAGAGAGCGGCTTTCCCCATGGTCACCACGGCGATTCCTGGGGCAGAACAGAGAAACTTGGAGGGGAGGGTGAAGGTGCAGAGCGTGGCTTTGGTTAGCGCTTTAGCAATGCGGTGCTGGCTCTGACAGTGTCACGAGGGGTCTCTGGAAAGAGCTGCTCTCCTCCCTTGGAAGGGAGTGAGGCAGGAGATGTTAAAGAGAGTGTTGGGGGGAAGGTAGCTGGAAGTGTGTCCTGAGCTGGGCATCTCTGCTTTGCCTTGAGGCCCTTTCTTAAGGGGGCATTTAGCAGGACAAGTGGGGTCTGCTTTTGTCCATCCCCAAAAGTCGATGCTACATGTAGGTGCTCTCAGCAAAGATGGTGTGGCAGTCAGCATGAAGATGCGGTGGCTGATGGGAACACTAAGCCAGGGGCTTAGCTGAGGACAGGCAGAGAGGCCAAACCCAGCGACTTCTGCAAAGAGAAGAAGGGCCCGTGATGGGCAAGCCAGGCAGCTTGAAGCCCAGGGGAAGGATGTTTAAGGATCAGCAAGGGAAGCTTAGGTTTCATTCAAGGGGCCAGGATCAAGGTGGGAGGCCGATTCCAAAACTGGGACCCCATAAAGGGCCTCTATGTTTGTGTCTCATTTGGCCACGTGAGGTGATGTTATCCATAAAAGGACCAGCAAAGTAAAACTTTGTCCCCAAACGAGCCATTGTGTGAAGGGAATCAGCGGGCTCCTAGTGGCTAGATATAGAGGTAGCAACTGTCCCAGAAATGGAGCCCAGGGAGTGCCGGCTGGGCCTGGCTGTGGCCGAGGCAGCGAGCACAGGAAAGAAGTCAGGAGGGCCATCTGCCTCATGCAGAAGCGTGGCTGCTGGGCTATGAGATGTGTGCCCTGGTGACCCCTTTTGGAGTGGTGAAGGGGGAGGCAGAGAGAGGAGCAGGGGCCTCTGGACACTCGCTCCTGGGCTCCTGGCTGCTGAGAACTAGCCACACCAGGGCCTCTCTGACCACTCTGGGTCTCCCACCAGAAACAATGAGGGCCGGGTAATGGCTGTCACCTGCAGACCCCGTAAAGCCTGTAATCCACGCACGCCTCTTGTCATAGTCGCTGATGTACTCGCTCTAGGAAATCAACAACACCGTCATTAGCTTTCTTCATGGAGTCACACCCCGCATGGAAGGCCCCCAACCACATCCCGGTTCTTTCTGTCTAGTCAGTTTCAACCAGTCCTACAAGCCCAATGGGTACATCATAAATAACTTGTGCAGAGAGCTTTACACATTATTGTGTTTGGGTTCTCATAACCCTTGGAGACAGATCTCATTATTCCCATTTCGCAGTAGAGGAAACTGAGGCTCAGAGAAGTTCAGACACTTACCCAAGCTTCTTAGCCCTTTTCGGCAGGTGGGAAAATGAATTCAAGTAATCGTATTGACACTGAAAATGCCTTCTCTTCCAACTGGGCTGTTGCTGGGAAGGTGGATGGGGTGGAGGTGGAGCCAGGGTGGGAAAGGGTGGGATGGGTGGGTAGGGGCACTGCTTTGGGAAAAGCAGTTCTGGCTCAGACCATCTTCTTTCCTGTCTGCTCCCCTCTCCCGGCCTACACCCCAAACTTGTGGACTCTTGGATGCTGGATCATTTCAGCACTCCATCCAGCAGCTGATGGGAAGGGCTGAGCCAGAAGGGAGCTCAGGGTTCTTCTAATTCAGTTCCCAGCCCACATTCTAACCTCCTAGGGCAGGGGTATCCTAAACATTCATTCTGGATCCGCCATCTAGGAATTAATCAAAATCGTTCTGAAGTTGTTTATAGTTTCATTGCCTGAGGTCAAGGAGATTTGGCAATGTCTTCTCTCCTATGTAAAGGAATACATTCTTTCAGTTGCCCTAAAACGCCCGTGTCCAAGCTCCCCACTTCCTTCCCTTTGCCTGTCAAATCTTTTTTCTGTCTTCCATCTTCCGATTCTTAACAGCGTCCTGTTTGTGGCCTGTTCTCTTAGGCCAGACCCGGCTCGGGGCGGGGAGGGGGTGGGGGGTTGGTGGGAGGAGCCATCCCTCACCATGTGGGCATCCGTGTCGGGGACGATGTAGGCAGAGAGATTCTGGGTGTGCATCTGCTGGCGGAGGGCTGTGAGCTGCGCTGTGGTATTGACCACAGTAACTGGAAGGTACTGACAGGTGACAGGAAGACACCAAGACACACACACACACAGACACACATTGCTTAGAGAAAATGTCGCCGGGGCCCCCATCCTCTCCTTAGGCAGGGATTGGGGTTGGGTAGGCTGGGCCAGCCTGGAGAGGGATGGGGCAGAAGCTGATGTTATGGATTAGTCTAGATTAAGGTGCCTGGGCTGAGTGGAGATGGAGGTGTTTAAGAGCTTGGAGAGAGACTTTTTGTGACAGTAATGGGACCTGAGTCTGGGATGGGGTAGGGGGTGGGTAAGAACTGCAGGGTCCTGACCCCCAGCAGTTTGGGACATTGTCCAGAAAGATCGTCTCCAAGCCAGACATTTTGTTAAAGGTTATTTTATCTTAAAAATAAAAAGTGTGGGCTTTTTGTTTTGTTTTGCCTTCTACTCCAGGATACATCCATGTTTATTTTAACATAAAAATAATGTGGTTTGCCCACCTACCTGCCTGCCCCAGTGGTCTCATAAAGTGGACGAGGGAAGCAGATGTATCCCATTTGTCCTGAGGCTTTAGTGACCTGCTGGCAGGCCCATGAGCCCTCACCTTCCCTTGAGCCCTCACCTTCTGGCCTGCTCCTGTCTGGAGAAGCTCTTTCACACTCTCATCTAGTTGTGGAAAGAATCCCTCTGGTCTCCAGCTAGGGAGCTGACGACCTTTCAGCTCCAATATGCTGGGCCTTCACACAGTCTTCACACCCGAGGCCTCCCTCTCTTGACCTTCCGCTGGCTCTTCTAGCCCTCTGTCTTCCGCCCTCCTCCCCGTTCCTCTAGAATTGTTGTTTTCTTTCCTCCCATCCTCTTCCTGGCCTCTGCCTAGCTAGCCTCAGCTAAAGGCTGGCTAGGGGCCTCCTCCCTCCTTGCTGCCCCTCCTCCCTCCCTCTCGCAGGGGCTGCCTGGGCTCAGGCCTGGAGGGAAGGAGATGACCTGCCGTGGGAATGGCTGGGAGGGAGGGATAGGGGCGGATGTCAGACACCTGAGAATGCGCCGCCCGCCCCGAGGGAGGTTAATCAGAAACAGTGGCCCCAGAGTCCGGAAATCAGGAGGAAGGCTGGTAGAGGGTGAGGCTAGCAGCTGGGCCCATGGGGGATGGGGAGGAAGGTGGGAGCTGTGGGTCCGGGCGGGGCGGGGGCGGGGGCGGGGCGGAGGCAGGGCCTCACCGGAGGGCTGATTGAACAGTTTCTCACATCCTCTCTCAGGTCCAGTGACTTTGGGCGGCCCCAGGCACAAGCTAGAAACCGGAGAAAAGTCCAGGGTCACTTGGAGACTGGATAGGTCCTAGAGAGCACGGGGACATGTTCCCCCAACCCCGCTCCTGGTCCCCACAGGGCCTGCATCCTTTGAAGCAGGAGATGCTGTCCAACTCTACTTGAGGATAAAAATAATTACATTTCATAGGAAATCAGGCTGAATTGGATGGCACCCTGGGTCACAATCAAAGAAACCTGTTTCATCGACAAGTGATTGCCACTTTTGGATGGGTTTTAGTGCTCATTAAATCAATTTTTTCCTTCTAATCTAATTGGGTCTTTTCAGGATCTACCGAACTGGAAAAGTTGTGTGTAAATTAAATTTTTGTAATCAGATTTTCTCTTAAATGCTCTAGAGGATCTCGCTAAATAATCACCCCACCTTTGTTTTACCCTTCTATAAATCTAATTATATATATATTGGGTTTACTTAAATTCAAGGCCCACTTCTACCATTTCTTACAGTCCAAATATCTGCCTCTCATTCCAGGCTACAGAGGCCAGGCAATCCCAGGCTGACATCGTCCCCTGGTGGGGAAAGGTGGGTTAACATTTAAAGAGCTCCTACTGTGTGCTAGACACCGAACTCAGCAATTTACCTATAGTTTCTCTTTTTTTTTTTATTTTTTTATTTTTAAACGGCTCTGATGTCCTGCTAGCCATCTTTTTTTTTTTTAATTTATTTTATTTATGGCTGTGTTGGGTCTTCGTTTCTGTGCGAGGGCTTTCTCCAGTTGTGGCAAGCGGGGGCCACTCTTCATCGCGGTGCGCGGGCCTCTCGCTATCGCGGCCTCTCTTGTTGCGGAGCACAGGCTCCAGACGCGCAGGCTCAGTAATTGTGGCTCACGGGCCCAGCCGCTCCGTGGCGTGTGGGATCTTCCCAGACCAGGGCTCGAACCCGTGTCCCCTGCATTGGCAGGCGGATTCTCAACCACTGCGCCACCAGGGAAGCCCTAGTTTCTCTTTTGATACTTGCAGCAACCCTGGGAAGTGGGTATTATTGTCTGCTTTCTACAGAAGAGGAAGCTGAGGCCCAGCTACGTTTAGTTACTCGCCCAAGTTTTGCCACAATGAGTCCGTGGCAGAGCAGGAATTTGAACCTAGGCCATCTGAGTACAAAAAAGCCAACCATGGAAGGGTGGTGCCCCAGAAGGGAGAGAATGTATAGAGACTTAGTTTCCAGTTGGGGCTCTGCCCCAAATTTGGTGTGTCCCAAGAAGAGTCGCCCAGTATTCGTTGAGCAAACATTTCCTAAGCCCCTGCTGTGTGCCAGGCACTGGGCTAAGTCCTGCAGGCTCTGGGCCTTCACACCCTGAAAGTCCAGGGGTCTCTGATAGGCCTTCCCTCCAGCCCTCCATCTTTTGCGGGGGAACCTCTCCAGAGGTAATGGGGGTCTGAGTTTGGGGAGACACTCTTCTTTTCCTTTCTGAGTAGGTTGAGCTATAGATGGAAGGAGTACAGCTGGGTTCTAACACCACGAATGCCCTGCCTCACTCTCTCTCCCGGTCCGGTCGCATAAACTCAAGGGAGAGATGAGACCCACCCTGCTGATTTAAGAGAATGAACACTCATTTCTGTAGGAACAGATCTCTGGCAAAATGGTGGCGCTAAAACACCAACATAAGAAGCAAGACACAGCCAACCCATGTCCCTCTAGACACCCCAATTGCTGTTCTCTGAGGTCAGGGCTGTGGCTCCCAAGGGCAGGCTCTGCAGCCGAACCACTCTGTGGTCCCTGGCACGGGGCCTGACACTGGGGAGGTGTCAGGAACTGGGTACTGAATGAATGAGTAGGGTCCTGCCGCCACAGAGCAAAGGGAAGGAGGCCTCCCTAGGGCCAGGGTGGAGAGGATGTGGAGGGTGCTGAGCTGGGCACTTAGCTGTGACTAAAGAGTACAAACAGGACACCATAGGGTGACAAAGACCAAACTTTAGCTAGGCTCCTCCAAGCCCTCTTCTCCATTAGGCCTTGACTTCCAAGTCCATCCCGTCCTTACTGGGCCTGCATCGCCCAGACTTAGCAAGAATCCTGCTAAGTCAGCTTAGAGAGAATTCCCCACCCTTAGTATCTCATCAACCTTGATATCTGATCAAATTCCTCATCATCCATCCTTGATATTTGATCACCCTGCCTTCAGCATGGATCCTATTAAGTCAGTTTAGCAAGAATCTCCTCACCCTTGATGTCTCCTCTTGGCGATTTTCCATCCACTGACCCCCTCACTCTGCTCATTGACAAGAAGTCCTCAGCCATCTTTGCTGTATTCGGAGTTGAGCCTGATCTTTCTCCCCTGCTGCAGCGCCCCTATTGCAATAGTCTTGAATAAAATCTTCCTTACTCTTTTAACAAGTGCCAGAATCATTTTTTCTTTAACAGGTGGGAATGGAAAGAGGCCAAACCAGACTTGAGATGAGTCTTGAGGGTCCCCAGGACTGGCCCTGGGGTTCCTCTTCCTCAAGACAGAGAGAGGGACCAAGAAAAAAAAGAGGCAACCTAGGCCCAGCCTTCACTCCAACCCTTTCTGAGCCCACAGGGGAGAGGCCAGAACTGCTCTCCAGCTGGACCTGCCCTCCCAGCGTGGGAGGGAGAGATGGGGGATGCACATACCACAGAGGAGGACAAGCCAGGGGTAGCAGCCCCAGGGAGCCCAGGCCATGGGGTCTTCAGATGCCGGTGCTGGGTGGATGGAGGGTCAAGGGAGAGTGGGCAGGGCTGTTTCCTTGGTCTCTTCTTCCAGGCCTTTCCGGGGCAGGAGCAGCCAGGGGGTGGGGGCTGGCAATGGGGAGGAGGTGTCCAGCTGGTGGATGGAGAGTCCTCTGGTCTTTGGTTTCTGAGGGTTCCAGGAGTCAGGCTGGGTGGAGAAGACTCGACTGCCCCAGGCAGCCTCTGCTGGCTCCCTGTCACCCAGAATAGGGTGTGCGCCTGCCCCGGGCAGAGTCCAAAGATCTCTGAGACAGAGGAGCAGCAGCTGGTCTCAATCAGCCTGCTTCTCCCAGCCCCCTCTTCAGCAGCCAGCCTCGGCCATTCCCGAATTCTGTCCCCCTCCCTCCAGCAAGCTGTTTCCTATTAGCTCCCTCACCCCAGGCCTGGCTACAGCCTCACTTTTGCTTTGAGATGGATGTTTATCCTTCCGCCTCTTCTGAGCTGGCCTGACTCAGAAAAAGCCAGTGTCCTCTCTGCCCAGTGCCTGTGAAGCCCCACTGCACCCCTCGGAGAAGTTAGTTACAGCCGGAGACTGACTTTCCTGAACTGAGGGCTGGGTCCCCTCAGGAGAGTCCCCTCTGTAAAAGTGGCAGCAGTCACTGGCAGAGGGGAAGACTGCCCTTCTCTTGGGATGGTGGGGACGGCGGAGTCCATTCAGCTGTTAGTGCCATTCGCACCTGAGGGAATGAAAGCCCAAAGGCCCATCTGGAGGGATCGGGGGATGACATTGAAGAGGGAAGAAGACCCAGAAAGGGGAGTTTGGGGGCTCCCAGAAGACAAATTTGGTTAACTGGACATGCCCTTTCTACCATAGCTTCTAGAACAGGTCTTTGTGCCCCTGCGGTGTGGGTCACTCCCAACGGGCATGACTCCCTCTGGGGGAAGTGGGCAAACTGAAGCCAGCCCTATGTCCACCCACTACATCAGAGGGCGGCTCACTGCACCAGCGCCAAAGCAGCCCCCAGTCAGAGCCGTCTACACCCCTAGACCAGAAAGGAATACTTCCCAGAGACAAACAGACCCAATGGACAGGCGCTCCTCCTAGCCTGGAGGGCCCCAGAGGCAAACTACCCATTCCTTTTGATCTTATTTTTAACGTATTTACACTGGGCTTACATCCATAGCAAGTTTAAGGCAGCTTTCAAGTAATCCATCCAAGATCATAAAATAGATCATTTCGAAGAGGGAAGGGGGGCCTTCGTGGAACTCCCTGAAGGAAGGGTGTCTAAATGAGTGAGGAGGTTCAGGGAACTCCACCTCCAGGGATAAAAGTAGAGGCAGAGCCCAGAGCCTCAGAGGACAGCCCAGGACTGGGGATGAAGTTATGCCCAGAGACCAAAGGACTGGGGAAATGTCCCCTCAAAGGCCTTTCCCTCCCCTGTGCACTGTATTAGCCATCCCCAAACGCAAGCAGGTAGACTTGATGGGGTCATGCAGGGGAGGGACCCGGAAGACAGTCTTCTAGGACAAACAGCCCTGCCTTGACCAGTGACCTGGGAGCCAGACTGCCAGGGCTTCAATCCCAGCTCCGTCACCCACTAACCTCACGATCTTGGGCAAATTGAAACAGGAGGGAAGGGGGCAGGACACAACCTTTAAAAGAATGACATAGCCATAGGACATGACAAAAACTGGTTAGAACCAGCTAGGTTCAAGATGGCGGAAGATTTGACTTCCAGTGGACCTTGAGCCTCATTATAAGCTCATTGTTATACATTAGCATAAGCTAAGTGACACACGCACAGGTGCCATGACAGTTCCGAGGCTGACCATCAAAGATCAAAAAGTGGGCGGTAGGGCTTCCCTGGTGGCGCAGTGGTTGAAGAGTCTGCCTGCCAATGCAGGGGACACGGGTTCGAGCCCTGGTCTGGGAAGATCCCACATGCCGCGGAGCAACTGGGCCCATGAGCCACAACTACTGAGCCTGCGCGTCTGGAGCCTGTGCTCCGCAACAAGAGAGGCCGCGATAGTGAGAGGCCCGCGCACCGCGATGAAGAGTGGCCCCCGCTTGCTGCAACTGGAGAAAGCCCTTGCACAGAAACGAAGACCCAACACAGCCAAACATAAATAAATAAATTAATTAATTAAAAAAAAAAGTGGGCGGTAGCCCAGTTCCTGGAAATCTCTGCCCCTTCCCCAAAATACTTGGAATAATCCTCTCGCTCATTAGTCTATGAAATTACCCAGCTGGTAAAAACTAACCACGCCATATTTCGAGGCCTCTTGCCTTCTGAGATGGCCCACACTCTGTCTGTGGAGTGTGTTTCTCTCTAAATAAACCCACTTCTTCCCTATCACTTTGTCTCTCAGTGAATTCTTTCTGCGATGAGACATCAAGAACCTGAGCTTCATTAAGTCCTGAGACCGGGTGTGTGATCTCAATTAAAAGACTATGGGTTCACGTCCCAATCTGAGTTGCACAGTTTCAAAATGATGTCACTTCTTTGAGCCCACAGTTTCCTCACCTGTGAAATGGGTAATAATTGTAGTAACTTCTTAGGAATGTGATGAGGGTTAAATGCATTCATGTTTGTGAAGCTCTCAGAACGTGCTTGCCACAAGGAGTAAAGGCTGTGTGAGTTTGTTAAATCAAATGCATAACTAGAACTCAAACCATTCTCATCTGTACCTGGTTCTTTCTGCCCCGGCATCCAACACTGCTGAAATGGCAGTTAATGTTTTAGCAAAGATCAGCTGGGCTGAAGTGCCAACCCTGGAAAAAAATAACCTGAGCAGACATCCCTCCCCCATCTGCTGGACTCTGCCCTGGGATGGTCTCGGAGGCTGCGCACAGGACTCAGCCCTCTGGTTCTTTCCCCAGGTTCCCTGTCTTGGCCCTGGTGGCAATGATGACCTCACCTCCCTTCGCCCTCAGCTCCTCTCTTACCTCAAAACCAATGTCTTTACTCATCACTCTGGGGGACTTGAACCCAGGTTGGCAACAGGCCTGATGTGGAAAGGAGTGATTCAGTGCAGGAAGGGTGGATGGCCAAGAGTCCTTGTGTCAACGTTGTTTCGATGAACTGTCACTCGCTGAAGCCTGGCCGTGGTGGTGCAGGCAGCCCATCTCTCCAAGGCCAGCCGAAAGGCCAAATTCTGAAACTGGAGAATTTGTTCTTAAGGGCCACTCCTGTCCCTGCCTCTTTTTTGGCACCCTGATCCCATCTTAGGCTTGCCATCCTGCCTTCTGACCTAGGTCTGCCCACTCTGGGTACCCAGGACTGCCTGACTTCATCAGAATGCACCTACCTAACTTGCATTTTCTCCCACTTGGTGAAAACGGATGTCCTGAGTCACCGTGCCGATCACAATCACAGCCCATCTCATGTGTACGACAGAAAATGCATGTAAAGCGACCAGCATGCCAGGAGCTCTAGCACCAGGGCCACAGGCAGCCCTGCTGTGGGACCCTCTGGAAGAGTAGAAGCCAAGGACGGCCTGAGAGGGAAGTGGGAGCCAGCAGGCCAGAGCCGCAGAGGGCATCCTGACAGCCTCGGGGAGTAGCATTGGGGCGAACATTGGCAGGAGAGGCGCAGAAGTGGCACTGCAGGCAATGGTCACGGGGTGGGTTGGGGGCAGATTGGTGGCGTTGACATAAACAGCAGCCCGAGAGAGCATGCGCAGGTGGCACTGTGGCCTGGAGCAGCCTGTGGCAGCAGGAAAGTTGGAGACCCAAGCGTGCTCCGAGCATTGTGAAATACCCCACTGGGGATGTCCCAAGATATTGAGGATGAAACCTCAAAAGGGAGCCTGTGGTCCTGCTGTTCTGCAGGTGGGAGGGGACTTTGAATCTAGCTGTTGACGTGACCTCAAAGGCTGAGAGACCAGCCCCCCCTTGCCATGTGGGCAGAGCACATGTCTGCTGCTTCCAAAGCCCCTTTCTACCCTTCCATCAGGTTAGTCAACCATCCTGGGAGACAGGCAGTCCTCACCTGCAGAAGAGGAGGCAGGCTGGAGAAGAATAGTGGTGTGGCCCAGGTCCAAGCTGATCAGGGGCAGAACTGGGACTCAGACCTGGTTTTGGGGGCTTCAAAGCCTCTGCTCCCTCCATTGGGCCTCACTGTCACCCCCACCTGAAGTTCCTCCACGGCTCCCATTGTCCTCAGGATAGAATTCAATCTCTGGCTCAGCGGTCAAGGCCTTCCTCCCTGATATGTCCCATCACCCATCTCTTCCTGCCCACATTCTCTCCAACCATCAGAATCTAGTTCAAAAGTCACCTTGTCCACCAAGCCCTGACCCCCATCTCAAATTCATCCCTCCACTTTGGAGGCTTCCATAGCATTTTGTTTGAGCTTCTATATCAAAAGCTTGCCTTGACCCTTTGCTTTCCTGACTCTCCCCTCCTAGGTCACCCATCCCTGAGAGCAGGAGCTTGCTATTATAAATGGCTGTATGCACCACAAAATCCAAGACAGAGCCCAGCAAAGAGTGGGCTCAATACAAGCTTGGTGAATTGACACTAAACCCCAACAATGTGTGGACTAGCCCCCCATCCCTAATCTGGAAGGAATGCCCTTTATTGGGTGTCAATTGTCTAGTCCCCAGAAGGCTGCTGTGGTGCTTTTGGGTGCTCCTTCTATCACATCTGCCCCACTTTGACAAAAAGCCAGCCCTGCCTGGGTTGTGTGTGTGTGCGTGCACATGCATGCGTGTGTAGGGGTGGCCACAGGGCTGGAGGTAAGAGTTTGTTTCATAGAAGCTGGCCTTTGGGGCTTCCCTGGTGGCGCAGTGGTTGAGAATCCACCTGCCAGTGCAGGGAACACAGGTTCAATCCTTGGTCCGGGAAGATCCCACAGGCCATGGAGCAACTAAGCCCGTGCGCCACAACTACTGAGCCTGTGCTCTAAAGCCCGCGAGCCACACCTACTGAGTGTTTATTCCTAGGTATTTTATTTTTTGTTGCAATGGTAAATGGGAGCGTTTCCTTAATTTCTCTTTCAGATTTTTCATCATTAGTGTATAGGAACGCAAGAGATTTCTGTGCATTAATTTTGTATCCTGCTACTTTACCAAATTCATTGATTAGCTCTAGTGGTTTTCTGGTAGCATCTTTAGGATTCTCTATGTATAGTATCATGTCACTTGCAAACAGTGACAGTTTTACTTCTTTTCAGATTTGGATTCCTTTTATCTCTTTTTCTTCTCTGATTGCTGTGGCTAAAACTTCCAAAATTATGTTGAATAATAGTGGTGAGAGCGGGCAACCTTGTCTTGTTCCTGATCTTAGTGGAAATGGTTTCAGTTTTTCACCATTGAAAACGATGTTGGGACTTCCCTGGTGGCCCAGTGGTTAAGAATCCACCTGCCAATGCAGGGGACACGGGTTCGAGCCCTGGTCTGGGAAGATCCCACATGCTGCGGAGCAACTAAGCTCATGCATCACAACTACTGAGCCTTCGCTCTAGAGCCTGCAAGCCACAACTACTGAAGCCCGTGCACCTAGAGCCCGTGCTCCGCAACAAGAGAAGCCACCACAATAAGAAGCCCGTGCGCCACAATGAAGAGTAGCCCCCGCTCGATGCAACTAGAGAAAGCCTGTGTGCAGCAATGAAGACCCAATGCAGCCATAAATAAATAAATAAATAAAACGATGTTGGCTGTGGGTTTGTCATATATGGCCTTTATTATGTTGAGGTAAGTTCCCTCTATGCCTACTTCGTGGAGAGTTTTTATCATAAATGGGTGTTCAATTTTGTCAAAAGCTGTTTCTGCATCTATTGAGATGATCATATGGTTTTTCTCCTTCAATTTGTTAATATGGTGTATCATATTGATTGATTTGCATATATTAAAGAATCCTTGCATTCCTGGGATAAACCCCACTTGATCATGGTGTATGATCCTTTTAATGTGCTGTTGGATTCTGTTTGCTAGTATTTTGTTGAGGATTTTTGCATCTTTGTTCATCAGTGATATGGGCCTGTAGTTTTCTTTCTTTCTGACATCTTTGTCTGGTTTTGGTATCAGGGTGATGGTGGCCTTGTAGAATGAGTTTGGGAGTGTTCCTCCCTCTGCTATATTTTGGAAGAGTTTGAGAAGGATGGGTGTTAGCTCTTCTCTAAATGTTTGATAGAATTCGCCTGTGAAGCCATCTGGTCCTGGGCTTTTGTTTGTTGGAAGATACTTAATCACAGTTTCAATTTCAGTGCTTGTGATTGGTCTGTTTATATTTTCTATTTCTTCCTGGTTCAGTCTCGGAAGGTTGTGCTTTTCTAAGAATTTGTCCATTTCTTCCAGGTTGTCCATTTTATCGGCATATAGTTGCTTGTAGTAATCTCTCATGATCCTTTGTATTTCTGCAGTGTCAGTTGTTACCTCTCCTTTTTCATTTCTAATTCTATTGATTTGAGTCTTCTCCCTTTTTCTCTTGATGAGTCTGGCTAATGGTTTATCAATTTTGTTTATCTTCTCAAAGAACCAGCTTTTAGTTTTACTGATCTTTGCTATCGTTTCCTTCATTTCTTTTTATTTATTTCTGATCTGATCTTTATGATTTCTTTCCTTCTGCTGACTTTGGGGTTTTTCGTTCATCTTTCTCTAATTGCTTTAGGTGTAAAGTTAGGTTGTTTATTTGAGATGTTTCTTGTTTCTTGAGGTAGGATTGTATTGCTATAAACTTCCCTCTTAGTACTGCTTTTGCTGCATCCCATAGGTTTTGGGTCGTCATGTTTTCATTGTCATTTGTCTCTAGGTATTTTTAGATTTCCTCTTTGATTTCTTCAGTGATCTCTTGGTTATTTAGTAGCGTATTGTTTAGCCTCCATGTGTTTGTATTTTTTACAGACTTTTTCCTGTAATTGATATCTAGTCTCATAGCACTGCGGTCGGAAAAGGTACTTGATACAATTTCAATTTTCTTAAATTTACCAAGGCTTGATTTGTGACCAGAGTGACTTTTTTTTTAAACATAGCAATAGATAACCAGAACAGCCTTCTAATGACAAAATTGAAAGGACCATTTTAAGGGTAGTGACCTCTCTGTGGTAGTTGATCTAGTAGAACCGTTCCCTCCTCTTGAAACTTTCCCTTTCTTTGACATCCTTGACAATTTTTCCTGGTTTTCCATGGTTGCTTCTTAGTCCTCTACCTACACTCCTTTATATTCTTCACCTTAAATTTTGATGCTCTGGCCTCAGCCTTCTTCTTTTCCTCTTGCAGCTCACTCTCCCTGGAATATCTCACCCATCTACCAAGTTGATGCTAGTCCAGACTTCTTTCCTGAGCTCGAGACTCATAAAACAAATTGCTCACTGACTATCTCCACCTGGATCTCTCACACTCACCATTTCCAAAATGGATCTCTTCATTTCTCCTGTACCCCAACATGTTCCTCATCCAATGATCTCCAAAGTTCCCAACTCCATGATTGGCATCCCTAGCCACCCAGTTGCCCCAGCCAGAATACTGACAGTCATTTCAGACCGTTCCCTCCTCACTGCCCTCACATTCAATAGGTCACCATATTTCGTCAAACCCACCTCCTAAATACATCTAAAGATGTTTGTGGTTGTCTTCTGCAACATCTCCACTCTCCCCTAATCAACACCGGTGCTCGTACAGTCTTCTGTATTCAGACCTGACATATCCAAGCTACAGCTGCTGTGGTCCATGAGCTTGGAGCTGTTTCCTTCAGTGAGGAAGGTGAGCTGCTAGAGCAGCTCCAAAGTCTGTGTTCTCAACCACTGGCCGTGGTGTGGAGGCTAGTTTGGAGGGAAGAGAGTAGAGGCAGACAAACCAGTTAGGGTCTATGGCAATTTTCATGTCTCTGCCACTCCCTGGCTCTGTGACCTTACGCAAGACATTCACTTCTCTGAGCCTCAGTTTCTTCATCTATAAAATGGAGACAATAATAATTTTACCTACTTACAAGGTCGTTGCCAGGATTCATTAAGATAATGCATGTGCAACATTTAACACAGTGCCCTGCACACAGCATATGCTCATGCTCAATAAATGATTGTGGAGTGTTCAAGAAGAAGGAGTAGATGGGAACATGGCTGGCTCTAGCAGCTCGCCTTCTTTGCTGAAGACAACAGCTCCAAACTCATGGACCACACCAGCTGTGGCTTGGGAACATCGTCGGGTCTGAATAGGAAAGACTATGTGTGCATTTGTGTTGATTAGGGTTGAGTGCAAATGTTGCAGAGTACATCAGCGTTGTGTTCCTGCAGTCAGGGTGGCAGCTAGGGGCTGGAGAAACTGACTTAACCTGCCCAACTGGAGCCAGCATGTCTGGAGCCAGACAGCAGAGGGCAGCAGAGGTTGATTCTATTCCAGTTCCCTGGGTTGGAGTGGGGGTGGGGAAGAGAAACCTAAAGGAAGGACTTGTGGTCCTAATTCCAAATTCTGGTGGACTGGGGAAGCTGTTCAGAGAAGAGACATGCTCTTGGGATCACTCACCCTTAGGGTCTGGGGTGAAGATGGTTAAGGAAGTAAGACAGCTTGCGAGGGGCCAAAAGGGCTAGAATTTAGGGGTGGGATCTGAGTGAGTGAGTTGGGATGTTTACAAAGTATATTAAAGAAATGTATATATCCTAGTCGTGTCTCTATTTGGGCCTTCTCACTTTTCTTGGAGTCCCAGTGGTCCTTCTAAGGGCAGAATTATCAACTGGGGACCCTAGAGAGTGGAGATACCCTTATGTGTGTTCAATGATGAATTCGTAGTACAGGTAGGGACCCCATTCCTAAAGTATGGATGAAAAGAAGCCTCAGGCTCACAAGAGGGAAAACCAAAGCCCAGAGAGGGGAAATGACTTGCCTAAGGTCATATAGCTAAGATTCAATGTCAGAGTCAACACTCACTGAGACCCTACAGGTACTGCTGAACACACTACACACATTACCTCACTTCACCCTCACAGCAACCTTATGAGGCAGAATCAGATGTTTTATTATCACATTTTACAGATCAAGAAACTGAAGCTCAGAAAGGCTAAGCCATTTGCCCAAGGTACAGCCAGGATGTAAACCCAGGCAGCCTGATTCTAGGGCCTGTGCTATTAACCACCTCATTCTACTACTTGCCTAGACCAAGGGTTAGGTCTCCAGACTCCCAAATCAGGGCTTTTACCATTATTCGACATTGTCTTGGATGGAAATCCAATTTTAGTAAGTCAAATCCTGGTCTTAAATTAAGTATAATAACAAGGCAGTTTGCTTCTTTAAGTGGATTTTCAGTTAATTCTTTTGTAAGGTAAATACCCCCATTAAAAAAAAAAAATCTCCTCTCATCTATAATTTACCTGCTCTGTGATGTTCCTATATTGTGCGAACTGTCTGGGGGATGTGCTATTTGGTATGCTTCCTGTGGAGCATTAACGCCAATATGTGTTCTGCTTTAAGTGGCTTCTTTCTCAGCCTGCTCTGGCTCTCTCCTGGGATACCTTCCTACATCAGACTGTCAGTGTAGGTCCAGGGACAGTGAAAGTTAGTTAAAGCAATGGGATTTTTTGGATGATCATCTATTTTGTTTTCCTTGTAGTATTGCTTATTGTTGGCCAAGCAAACATTCTTATGCTTATTCAGTATTTGCATGGAGGCATGCATGAATGCATTCATTCATTCAGTCAGTCAATACTTGCTGAGCACCTACTATGTGCCAAACACTATGCTAGATCCTGGGGGTACAGTGATGAGCAAGGTGAGCACGGTCCCCGCCCTCATGGAATTTTGATTCTAGATGGGCAGCACGTGCCCCTCACTGAATTTGGGCAGCGCCCGTCTTCTCCACCCTCACTGCCTCAGCTTGAGCTCTCGCCATCTGTCTCTTCCTTGGGTCACTGCATCTGATCTGCCATCTCTGCTTCCTCTCAACCCCCCCACCACCACCCCAGCCTGCACAGAGCAGACAGCAGCAGACAGACTCCACCTTGGAAAACATCCCTTTCAACATGTCACATCCTTCCCCTGCTCAACCTGCTCAAAATCTTTCAATGACTCCCCATTTCCTGTCAAATGGGATCCAAATTCCTTCACCATCTGGCCAGAGTCAAGCAATTCCATGAACCCATCCTGCCCTATCCCCCACCCCTTATTTTCTACCTGTTCCTCTGTGAGTAGGGAGGGTCTTCTTACCGTCCCTATACACTGCCATCTCATTCCTCATCCGTACTGCACTTCCATCTCTGAGAATCCCACTCGTCCTTCAGAGGTACCACTGCCCGCAGGAAGCTTTCCCTAAAGCACCCCCCCCCCATTTTCTGCTCTCCCTTCTCTGTGATTCCTGGGTCCAAGTCCTGGCTGGTGTGAGAATCAGATGAGAGCCATTGTGGGCAAATGTTTTGTATTGCCTAATGTTAGGCAGTCTTCATATTGATTCCCATAGCTAGCATTTACTGAGCATGTGTTCTCTGCCAGATAGTGGGGCTCAGTGGTTTACAGACTTCATCTCACTGAATTCTCTATGAAATAGATAATATTTATTAAACCCGTCATTTAGATGAGGAAACTGAGGCTCAGAGAAGTTAGAGATCTGGCCCAAGATCGCACTTAGAGATTGGTCCATCTGGGGATCCTGTGCTCTTTCAGGAGATGGTCCATTGGACCGAGCTGGGTTGAATCTCAACTTTGCTCTTTTCAGCTCCCTTAGTTGAACATCATATGGCCTTGAGGGTTTTTTACACTTGGTTTTTTAAAAATTCTATTGATATTTCCCCTGGTCCTGACTCTCTGTTTCTATTTTATCATTATTTTATTGTTGTAAGCCACCTAAAGTCTTTGGGAAACAAGGCATAAGTAATTGAATTCGATGCAAATAAAATGCATCTCTTCTGTGTCCACTCCCAGTGTCCAGGAGAGAGGTGGGTGCCGGTGTTACGGGTGAGCATTGTCTCGCTCCGTGCTCTGTGGGCCCTTGAGGAAAAGGCAATACAAGTCAGGAGCCAAAGGTCAGTTCCTTCTGTGAAATAAAAGGGCAGAGAGTCTGTGCCAGGTCCTCTAGCAAAATGCCAAACTGTGGCATGAACTCTACTTCCTTCCATGGTTTTATTTTTAAGGAGCCATCAGGTGGTGATGGATGATTCATGCTTTACTTACTCTTCTTGTTTATTTCCCTTCCTCGACCTTCACATTTTTTTCCCCTTAATGTTTGTTCCGGGTTTTGACAAAGCACTGAGGTACTTGACTTGCGTTGGTAACTTTTTTTCCCTAATGTCTTCTCAGGAAAAAAGAAATGAAAGGAAGTGACAGTATTCCAAAACCATCTTTTATTCCATCAGTGGATGGATTGCACCTGCTACTCCTAAGGTCACTCTCCTCTTGTTTCCTTTTACAGTAAAACCTCATTAGAAGACACTCCATGAGTACCAGATGGCGATGGCTTGGGCCCTACCTGACCTTACTTTGCCCACTCTCAGCAGAAAGAGTCATCTGAATAAATGGGCTTCATGCACTGAGCTTCCCTACTTCAAGGCAGCAAACTTTGTCACTCCTTTGGCAGCGCTGTTTGCGTACAAATGATTGATGCTGGGGAATCTTTTCATTCAGGCAAGCCTCCTAAGACCTCGATTAGGCTACAGTTTGTTAGCCTACTTGGAGTTACTGTGAATTATTCAAAGCAATAAAGCTTCGTTTCTTTACGAGTAACCTACAATACAAATGGTTCACTAATTTGAAGGGCTACCTCCAATTAGTGTAAGCGAAGTTGGACTGCATTCAGTAGCAATTTATTGATTTCTCTCATCGTAGAAATCACCCTCTCTAGGCAAGAACACTTTCTAACAGCCCCAGCACCGTGGAAAGACTGGAAGAGTGGGTTCCCCCTCAGAGACAAAAATGTGCTGGCCACTCACCTGTCCTTGAGTTGGAACCTTAGTAATAGGGATCCCTTTGAACTGATACATCCATATACTTGTAATCTTATACTTTATGGCTAAAAACATGGTCTGAAATTCATGGTCAGTATATGGCTGGGAGGGAGAACTGGTTCTGTGTGATACTGGCCAAGTTCCTTTACCTCCTTCGGTTCGAGTTACCTCATTCTGCGATTGTATACTTAGCCTGTGAGTATGATTAAGGACCGTCAGTGGCCAAGGTTAGGGCTCAGCCTGTGGATGAAGAACTAAGCAAAGGGGCCTTCCTTTCCCAATTCTTACTGGCTGCTCATAGGTAGCCCGATGCTCTACCCCACTGAGCTAAGATACAAGACACTAGACAGCTAGAGGCGACTGGAATTGCAGGACAAAGACATTTAGGAAGGTGGGGAAAGATAGTGGATAATTTATATTCCCTGTAAAGAAGGCAAGAAGAAGAGGGTCACTTCTGCAGTCACTGGTGTAGCAAGGCATTCTCAGATTCCAAATAAGTACTTGAAATGGGTGACTTTGCTGTGAATTTCTCCCTGGGAGACTCTGGCCATGGGATGCTGCTGGAGTATGTTTCAGCGAAGCTGTCTTTTCTCTGTCTGTAGTAAGCGTGGGGAGGAAAGGAGATGGGCTGGGCCACCTTGGCCATATTTGAGTTACCAGATGACAATAGAATTCCTGCTCAGAATGCTAGGGAAATGGGTTTCTCTGATCTCCTGGGAGGAATTGTAATCACCAAGTGTTGAAAAGCCTAGGGAATCTGTAACTGAAGGCTGCCTTTCATTTGGGACAGGAAGAGACAGACACGGAGGGTGAGACTGATAAGTGCAAGGGCATGAAGCACCGTTTCCCTGGCAGGATGCTGGGGCTGGCCTGGAGAAGAGGAGGTGGTGGTGGTGATGGGGGAACTTACCTTCTTTGACCTAAATGCTCACAACCACCCTATGAGATCATTACCATTATTATCCCCACTTTACAGATCAGGAAACTGAGGCACAGAGAGAAACAGAGGTCACACAGCTGGTGAGTTACAGAGCTGTAACTTGAATGGAGGACTGACTCCAGAGCCTCCAGTTGTGGTTATTGGGAAGAGCAAGTCCTCTTGGAACAACAGGGTGACATGGAGAAGAAAGGATGGAGAGGGCTATGGTAACATGGCACCTCAAAGGCCCTGAGGTGGCCTCCATGCCAAGAGGTAGTATAGTGTAGCAGGGAAGAGCGTACATCAGTGATCCAACAGTCTCCGCCAACAGTCTGGGTTCAAAGCCCAGATCTACTGCTTCCTGGCTTGTGACCTTGGGCAAGTTTACTTGACCTCTCCATACCTCAGCTGCTTCATCTGTGAGATAGGGATGTAGGGGTGATCATAGTACCCGCTTCCTGGGATTGAATGAATCAATACAGGATTGAATGAATCAATGCCTGACACCCAGTGAGGACCACCTAGCTATTTAGCATCTTGTGCGGCAATGAAGTGCACAAGGGCTAGGGCTGTGGTTGGCTGGGAGCCCTTTGAGCCCCAGTTCCTCCCTGCAGCCCACTTTAGGGTTCCTGTGAGAGGCAAATGAGGCAGCCCAGAAAGAGAACTGCACACGGTGATCCCCGCAGCTGTTTTGCATGATTACATCAGCCTCTTGCAACTAACGCTAAAATCCACATTCTCCTGTTGGCCTGGATCTGGGAGTTCACATATTAAATGAGTGGGTCTTTGGCAAGGGATGGGGAACAGCTTTTGCTATGCAAAGAATTTCATTTTTTTAAATTAATTTTTATTGGGGTATAGTTGATTTACAGTGTTGTGTGAGTTTCAGGGGTACAGCAAAGTGAATCAGTTATACATATACATATACCCACTCTTTTTTAGATCCTTTTCCCATATAGGCCATGACAGAGTATTGAGTAGAGTTCCCTGTGCTATACAGTAGGTCCTTATTAGTTATCTATTTTATGTATAGTAGTGTGTATATGTCAGTCCCAATCTCCCAATTTATCCCTCCTCCCCCCTTTACCCCCTGGTAACTATAAGTTTAAGAATTTCGTTTTTAATGCAAGCGACTTTAGGTCCTGCTGACAGACAGTGAAGAGGGAAAGAGGCCATGGCCTCAGGTACCTCTGGGCTCAGATCCAGAGCCCCAAGAATCCAAAGCCTGCAAGGCGGTAGAAGAAGAACTCAGCTTCCAGAGCCAGAACCTCCTGGTCCAGTCCTCACTCTAGCACAGACTGAGTGGCCTGGGGCAAGTAACTTCACCTCTCTGCCTCAGTTTCCCCGTCTGGAAAATGGAGATACGATTTATACCTCACAGGGCTGTTGTAAGGGTTAACTGCATGAACACGTGTAGAGAGCTTAGAGCAGTGCCTGGCACGTAGTATGATTATTGTTGATTTATTTCCCGAGAAACCAGGGAGATGAGAGAAATGAAGGAAGACGGGCACTCCCCCCCACCCTTTCCCCTTCCCCCCTGGCTGGAAGGTGCTCCTGTCCAGGTTCGACATTGACGCCAAAATAGCACAATAAAGGAAAGGAAGCCTCTCAGGGAGCAGATGGGCTCCCACTGCCGCCTCCCAAGGAATGTGCTGACTCTTCAGGAACAGGCCTTTGGCTGTCACTTAACACAATCACGGAGCAAAGGGAAATGATCAAGTTTGTCACCAGGGTCAGTGCCAATTTATTTAAGAAAGTGGTGAGCCTGAAAAGGAGGATGTGGGTAACGGGAGGTCCCATACTTTCCTGGAGCCAGTTTGCAAAACCTTCGGGGCAGCAATCCCAGGTGAATGGGGAACCACCCCTCCACACATGCCCTTCCAAAGTTCCCAAGTGAGCAACGTTGACCAGAGGCTGGGATTGGAGGCTCTGGGCCAAGCCTGAGAGGGGGATTGGTGGCCTGTGTGGGCTGCGTCCAGTTGAGGCTCTCATGCTTTCTTTATTCTGTTCAGCAAACTTGTATCAAGTGTCCAGTCTGTGCCAGGCACTGGGCCAGGAACCACGGGAGATGCTGGGAAGAATGATACAGGTAAGGTCCTTGCCCTGGAAGAACTCACAGAGGGTAGAGCCTATGCTCATTACACCCCAGGAAAGCGTCTGAGAAACACTGAGGGGTCAGGGACGAAATGGCCACCCCTTTTCCAGGGAGTTTACCTGGAAAAAAGAGAATGTCTGGCAAGGATAATGCTTAACACGGAATAACCTCTCTTGGTGGAATTAGCGGGGGAGTTATTTACCGGGGGGTGATGGGGCTACAGCAGACTGTAAACTCATTCAAGGAAAGGCTTATGCCTTTGTCACTCCCTTCACCAGTGACTAGCATGGCTTTAAACCTGAAGAGACTCATAGGCAGAGCATCTAGAATCCGATGCCACCAGCTTTGATTGAGTGCCTACTATGTGCCAGGCACAAGGCCAGGTGCTCTCCCATGCTTGGATATTGTACAAAATCTGAGTTGGATTAATGTAAATACTGAATGATTGGGCATGAATCATAGACAGGAGCATGGGTATAATATAGCCCAGTGGTTCTCAAAGTGTGGCCCCTGGGCCAGTAACATCAGCATCATCTGAGAACTTGTTAGAAAGGCAAATTCTCGGCCCCACCCCATAGGTACTGAATCAGAAACTCAGGTGTCGGGCCCAGCAAGCTGTATTTTAACAAGCCTCCCAGGGGATGCTGACACCCAGTGATCTTTAAAAGGGCATCTCGGCTGCCATGGAGGTTCTGGGGGAAACTCTGGGGAGGGGAGGGGGGCTGGAGCAGCCCTACTTTCTTCTTCTTCTTTTTTTTTGACCGCACCACGCGCCTTGTGGGATCTTAGTTCCCTGACCAGGGATCAAACTCATGCCACTGCAGTGGAAGTGCGGAGTCTTAACCACTGGACCGCCAGGGAAGTCCTGGAGCAGCCCTATTTTCATCTGCTTTACATGTTGAGCTGCTACATCAGACTTTGTTGAAAGAAAGTGTTTCAAACTGAAGAAGTTTGAAAGCTGTGACCCTATCTATCCTGCCTCATCATCTGCACAGATGGAAACACTGAGGCCCAGAAAGGGAAGGCTCTGGGAAGCAGGGATGGACCAGCAGCCAGGCCGCCCAACTTTCAGCCCAGGGTGCTTACCAGCAGCTCAGGCAACCCCCTCATGAGAGAGGAAAGAGGAAGACTAGCCTTTGGGGCCGTCTGTTAGTAAGATCCTGGGGCCTGTCTGCTTCTCTTTCTAGTTATGCCAGGAAAGGCCAGGGGCTTCCGGGGTTCTTGCAGGAAGCCCTCTGGTTTCGTCTTTCCTCCTGTGGCCCAGGGCCTGTAGCCCCGGACTCCCTCCTGGCCAGCCTGACTCTCCCGCCCCCCCCCCCCACCCCAACATTCATCTCAAGGCAGAACATCACGGAGGTCTGCCTGCGCTTCCAGCCTCTCCCTCTATTCCCCATCCCGCCCTCTTAGGCCCACCTGATGTCTGAGACCCTGCCCAAGTCTGCCTTTCCCTGCCCTCCATTCCTTGCCCACCCCAGTCCAGGCAATGCTCCATCATTGGCATCATACTATGAACTGGGGTCACTGCGAGCTCCTCCTGAGAGCTCCTCCTGGGAGGTCACTGCACTCTGTACCATGGCTCCTCCCTTCCCAGCCCCCAACACTGCCAGGCCTATGGTCCCAGCCGGCAGCTCTCAGGGCTTGGTAAATGGGCAGGGGAGATGCTGGTGGGGTGGGGGTCTGCACCACCAGCTGCTGGCTCCTCCCCAGGCCCAAAGACCCAGCTGGCAGGACCTCCCCACCGCTGCCTGTGCCCTTTCAGGGCATCCCCTTTGACTTAGGACTTGAGCTTTTGCCAACCTCTCTGGCTTTCTCCAGGGCCAGAGCACTGAGTGCAGCCAGGTCCACAGCGCAGCGGAGTACGCAGCGGCTCCTCTGGGTGCCAGCTGAGGACAGCGCCCAGGCTGCGGCAGGAGTCTCGAGCCACTGAGCCTACGTGAACAAAGTCAAGACCACTTCAGTGTGGTGTGTGAGTCAGCTGCTTGGCTCTTCCCTTCTGGATGTGTGGGTATGTGTGGGGGGTGGATTCTGGGGGAGGGAGAGAATGAAGAGAAATTGGAAACATGACCACCGAAAGGCTAACATTCATAGACCAAACCAGCTCATGCCCTCTGCCAAAGGGTGTTTGAAACCCTAGCCAGGCCCGCCCCTGTCCGAACTCTTGCCTTCTGTGGACTGGCTTATAGCAGGAATTTCACAGCTGATGGAAGCTGGGCAGTGTGAGGGAAATAGCCCGGGCTCCGGAGTCAGATGGATGGACATTCAAATCTGGGCTCAGCCCCTCACTGGGTGATCAGACTTATGTGAGGGACTCCACCTCCTTGAGCTTTGGTTTCCTCAGCTCCCAAAAAAGGATGGTAATATTAGGTTGAACCATATGAAAATGCTATTTTGTAGGTTAAGAAATGTTGAATAGTGCCAATTTCATATTGGTCCAACCCAATAGCACCTTCCTCCCGGGTTATTGTGCAGATTAAATAAGGCAAGATACAAAATTGTTTATACCAGCACCTGACACATAATAAGTGCCCACTAAAGGATAGTGGTGAGGACGGTGGGTATCTAACCCTTCATGTTGGCCACAGACTGAAGCCCAGGCCTGCCCATCTCACAAATGTGGGTCCTGGATAAACTGAAATACATCAGTGACATAATCTGAGGGGTTAAAATGGAACTTTGGCCACACACTCCTCCTCTCTGGGCTGGGTCAGCTCTTAAAATTTCTTGCTTTTTGCTTCATGCCTTACGCTGAAGCTCTGGGACTACAGCAAAGGCAAGTGCCTGAAGACATACAAGGGCCACAAGAATGAGAAGTACTGCATTTTTTTTTCGCTTGAAAAGCCAATATCTTTATTAAACAAAGGTGACAATGTTCATTTTCCAAAGAAAACTACAAGCAAAAAAAAAAAAAACCAAACCAAAACAAAACTAAGAAGAAATGGGATTTTCCAGATTTACCTTGATGGTTTATGCACATTTTCTCAGTGAACCATACCAGACGTTTACTAAAGGTAAAATATATGAACCTCGTAGTGGAGGAATCTTGCAGAAAGCACCTGAACCAGTGAACCTCAGGTGTAATGGGACAAATGATTATCAGGTGACTGAAGCTCACAAGACACATTATCACTACTGTGGTATTCCTGGTGAAAATACATAAGAAAATCATAATCTGAAACTATCATGAAAAAAATGTCAGTTTTTTGCAAATTTCAGTCCACATATACCTCCCATGTTCCCTGACTGTTACGCTGTATTTAAATAGTCTTTCTTATCAATATACAGAGCAAATCTCTCCTAATTACTTTTTCTCCCAGAACCTTGAGTTATCTGGGCCACTAATGCCATCCCACTTAAAAGAGCATTTTCTTTTTTTTTTTTTGTTCTAGAGGGGGACTGATGATTTTATATATACACTTCTCCTATGTTCTTTTTTTTTAAAAATTAATTAATTTATTTTTTATTTTTAGCAGTGTTGGGTCTTCGTTTCTGTGCGAGGGCTTTCTCCAGTTGCGGCAAGCGGGGGCCACTCTTCATGACGGTGCGCGGGCCTCTCACTATCACGGCCTCTCTTGTTGCAGAGCACAGGCTCCAGACGCGCAGGCTCCATAGTTGTGGCTCACGGGCCCAGTTGCTCCGCGGCACGTGGGATCCTCCCAGACCAGGGCTCGAACCCGTGTCCCCTGCATTGGCAGGCAGATTCTCAACCACTGCGCCACCAGGGAAGCCTAAAGAGCATTTTCTTAATGACGCTGTGATAAGCTGGTCACTCTTTGTGGTAAAGCCCCTCTCCAATGAAGGCTCCCATTTAAGAGTCACAAAAGGGGAACAGATTCAATCATTGACTCATCAATTTATTCATTCTTTCAACAGTTGGATCGAGAGACTATTATGTGCCAGGTACTGTGCTGAGTGCTGGATTGAAGAAGCTATGGTCCCTTCCCGGGAGGAATTTGCAGTTTGGTATGGGAGAAAACCCCAGGAGAGGTACTGACAGTCCACTGTTGACAAGCGTCCTAGTCATAAAAAGTCTGTCCCAAGACTCGCGGGAATACTGAGGAGGGATCATCAAACTCTGTTTGGAGGTCTGGGAAGGCTACACAGAAACAAGTGACATGCCAGATGGACCTGGAAAGATAGGTAGGAATTCCTTGGATGGAGAAGGCACGGCGCTAGAAGGACATTTCAAGCAGGGGAAACCTAACATGTAGAGAAACAAAATTAAAAAGGGGAGTGATTGGTCTGAAGTTCAGTGATAGGGATTGATTCAAAGTTCAGCGTGTCTGGAGCATGGGGTAGGGAACGGAGTATCAGGGGCCGAGGCTGAAGGGGTAGGTTAGGGCTGAGTTAGGAAATGTATCATATGCCAACCTAAAGGGCTTGGATGTGATTCTGTGGGCAATTGAGAACCAACAGATAAGGGTTCCCCAGAGTGTGCAGACAGAAAACAATCTGATTTTGTCTGGAGTAGGTCCTGGGAATCTGAGATAGAAGAGGTTTTTAATTGTTAGTAATTATTCTCAACTTTATTGAGGCATAATTTATATACAATAAAATGTACCCATTTTTTTAAGTGTACAGTTCAGTGAGTTTTGACAAATATATATACCCATGTAACCAGTACCACCTTAGTCCTGGGCAAATGGGGTCCTTCTCCATGCCCTGCATCTCAAGGGTGGGGAACTGTGTTTTGCAACACCTTCCTTGCAATTTTCAAAGGTCCCCTTTAGTGCCTGGGAATGGCCAAGGTCAGCAATATCATCAGGGTGGGCTGCCCATAGTACAGAATAAGTTGCAGGTTGGCGGGAGACCAGATCCATGTTTTTCCCCTTCAAGAGACACTTTGAACCTCTAGACCCTTACCGCCCCTTCATGCTTGGGGCCCACCAGATACCCCAAGGAACTTCAGGATTCTTACCTATGGGATCATCTATGGGATTCTCATGCTTGGGACCTGGTTCCAGGAGGGCAGCATGGCAAGTGGATTGATCCACTAGCCAATGCAGTATCTCTTTGACACAACTGCATGAAACTGGGCAATCAGAATGGTACCGACACACTGGTTTTGGATCATTTAAATAGTGTCTATAGACAGGGGCCATGCAAAATGTATTTACCTAGGCTCTGAGCACCCTAGGAGTGGCCACTGTAAAACCACCACTGCAATCAGGATTTACAACATTTTCCTCCTGGTAAAAAAATTGTCTTGAAGACCTTTGCAATCAATCTCACTCCCACTCTCCATCCCTGACTACCACTGTCTTGCTTTCTGTCACTACAGGTTAGTTTTTCCTATTCTAGGATTTCAAATAAATGGAATCATACACTATTTAGCCTTTTGTGTCTGGCTTCCTTCAGTTAGCATAATACTTTTGAGGTTTTCCATGTTGTAGCACATATCAGTAGTTTGTTCCTTTTTATTGCTGACTATCCATTGTATTAATATACCATTGTATCGATATACCATTGGTCCATTGTATAGATATACCACAATTTACCTATTTACCCGTTGCTGGGCACCTGGGCTGTTTCTAGTTCAGGTTTTGTTTTTGTTTTTGTTTTTTTGATAAATAAAGCTACTTTGAACAAGGCTTTTTGTGGGCATATGCTTTAATTTCTCTTGGACAAATACCTAGGAATGGAATTACTGGGCCAAAGTATTGGCTTATGTTTAATTTTATGAGAGACTACTGAATTGATTTCCACCATGGATGTACCATTTTATACTCAATCAGCAACGTAAGAGAGTTCCCATTGTTTCCACTTGCTATTGTTATTTTTAAAAAAAATTTCAGCCATTCTAATGGGTGTGTACTAGTATCTCATGGTGGCTTTAATTTGCATGTCACTGATAACTAATGATGTTGAGCATCTTTTCATGTGTTTATTGGTCATTTGTATATCATCCTTTGTGAAGTGTCTGTTCTTTAGGTATAATGCACAGACAATAAAATTCACCCATTAAAAGTGTGCAATTCAATGAGTTTTGACAAATGAATACAACCACATAACTAGTACTACCTATCTAGAAGTTTATCAATAGTACTGATCTTTTCAAAGCACCAGCTTTTGGTTTCATTGATTTTCTCTGGTTTTTTTGGCTATTTCATTGATTTCTGCACTTACCTTTATTATTTCCTTCCTCCTACTTACTTTGGGCTTAATTTTCTCTTCTTTTTCTAGCTTCTTAAATTTGAAGCTGAGGTCATTGATATGAGGCTTTTTTCTTTTCTAATATAGGTATTGAGTACTATAAACATCCCCCTAAGTACGGCTTTAGCCACATCTCACAAATTTTTATATGTTATTTTCATTTTCTTTCATTTACAAATACCTTCCAATTCCCTTTTGATTTATACTTTGACGCATGGATTATTTAGAAGTGTGTCATCTAATTGCCAGATAGTTAAGGATTTTCTGACATCTTTTTGTTATTGATTTCTAATTTAATTATGTTGAGGTCAGAGAACATATTCTCTTTGATTTCAATCCTTTAAAATTTATTGAGACTCATTTCATGGCCCAGCATGTGGTCTATTCTATATAATGTTCCATGTGTGCTTGGAGAAGAATGTGGGTGAAGAATGCAGATGTTGGGTGTAGTGTTCCATTCATGTCCATTAGGTCAAGTTGATTGATAGATAGTGTTGTTCAAGTCTTTTACATCGTCATTGGTTTTCTGTTCACTTGTTTTATCAGTTACTGAGAGAGAACTGTTGAACTCTCCAGCTATAATTATGATTTTATATATTGTTTCAGTTCTGCAGTTTTGGATTCATGTATTTTGAAGCTTGTTATTAGGTACTTACACATTTAAGATTGTTATATTGTCCTGATGAGGTGACCCTTTTATCATTATAAATGTCTTTATTCTTGGTAATATTCCGTGTCTTGAAGCTTACTTTGAAATTAATATAGCCATCATTGATATATCTTTATTCATCATTTTAGGTTTTTTTAAAAAATAAATTTATTTATTTATTTATTTATTTTTGGCTCCATTGGGTCTTCATTGTTGGGTCTTCATTGCTGCGTGTGGGCTTTCTCTAGTTGTGGTGAGCGGGAGCTACTCTTCGTTGCGGTGCGCGAGCTTCTCATTGCGGTGGCTTCTCTTGTTGCAGAGCTTGGGCTCTAGGTGTGTGGGCTTCAGTAGTTGTGGCATGTGGGCTCAGTAGTTGTGGCTCACGGGCTCTAGAGTGCAGGCTCAATAGTTGTGGCGCACGGGCTTAGTTGCTCTGTGGCATGTGGGATCTTCCTGGACCAGGGCTCAAACCCGTGCCCCCTGCATTGGCAGGCAGATTCTCAACCACTGTGCCACCAGGGAAGTCCCCATCATTTTAGTTTTAACCTGTGTCTTTATACTTAAAAGATGTTTCTTATAGACAGCAAGAAAAAATTGAGGCCAATTTTATTTTTAATACAGTAGGATGATCTCTGACTTTTAATTGTTTTGCTTAGAGTACATTTA
Organism: Eschrichtius robustus; assembly: GCF_028021215.1. Taxonomy (NCBI): domain Eukaryota; kingdom Metazoa; phylum Chordata; class Mammalia; order Artiodactyla; family Eschrichtiidae; genus Eschrichtius; species Eschrichtius robustus. The sequence continues at coordinate 113,750,423 of NC_090845.1, read as the reverse complement.
CATTTAATGTAGTTGTTGATATGGCTGGGTTTAGGTCATCCATTTCTCTAATTGTTTTCTATTCTTCCCGACAACTTCATCAACTTTTCCCTCTTATTCTGCCCTGTGTTGGATTGAGTATTTTCTTTATTTTCAAGTAATTTTAGATTTACAGAAGAGTTGCAAAGATAGTACAGAGTGTTCCTGAATAATGTTTATCCAACCTTCTTTACTGTTAACATCTTGCATGAACATGGTAGTGTATTTATCAAAACTAAGACATTCACATTGGTACAGTATGATAAACTAGACTACAGACTTCATTTGGATTTTTCCATTAATGCTTTTTCTGTTCCAGGATCCCATCCAGATACCACATTTCAGTTAGTCATCATGTCTCCTTAGGTTCCTCCTAGCTGTGGCAGTTTCTCAGACTTTTCTGGGGTTTGATGACCTGGACAATTTTTTTTTTAAATTTTATTTATTTATTTATTTATTTATTTATTTTTGGCTGTGTTGGGTCTTCGTTTCTGTGCGAGGGCTTTCTCTAGGTGCGGCAAGCGGGGGCCACTCTTCATCGCGGTGCGCGGGCCTCTCACTATCGCGGCCTCTCTTGTTGCGGAGCACAGGCTCCAGACGCGCAGGCTCAGTAGTTGTGGCTCACGGGCCTAGTTGCTCCGCGGCATGTGGGATCTTCCCAGACCAGGGCTCGAACCCGTGTCCCCTGCATTGGCAGGCAGATTCTCAACCACTGCGCCACCAGGGAAGCCCCCTGGACAATTTTTAAGAGTACTGGTCAGGTATTTTGTAGACTGTCTCTCAGTTTGGGTTTGTCTGATGTTTTCTCTTGATTAGTCTGTGGTTATGGATCTTGGGGAAGAATACCACTGAGGTGATGTGCCCTTGTCATTCCATTATATCAGGGGGTATGTGACATCAACATGACTTACTGGTGGTGTTAACTTTGATTACTTGGTTTAGGTGGTGTTTGTCAGATTTCTCAACTATAAAGCTACTGTTTTTCCCTTTTCAAATTTTATTCATTATATGCAAGTCACTAATTTCAGCCTACACCCAAGGGGAGGGGAGTTAAGCTCCACCTCCTGGAGGGACAAGTATCTAGGAATAATTGAAATCTTTTATATTCTGTGTTATCTACACCATGGGCTGCTTAGCTATAGCTGTGTTTTTTTGCTTTGTTTTTGTTTTGTTTTGTTTGAAGTTGCTCTAGGGTTTAAAACAAACATTTTTATCTGAAAAAAAAACCCCAAAATAATAATTCAAAAAGACACATGCACCCCAATGTTCATAGCAGCATTATTTACAGTTGCTAAGATATGGAAGCAACTTAAGTGTCCATCAAGAAATGAATGGATAAAGAAGATGTGGTGTATATACATACACAATGGAATACTACTCAGCCATAAAAAATGAAATTTTGCCATTTGCAGCAACATGGGTGGACTTGGAGGGCATCATGCTAAGTGAAATGAGTCAAAGACAAATACTGTATGATATCACATATGTGGAATCTAAAAAATACAACTAAAAAAAATACAACTAACTAGTGAATATAACAAAAAAGAAGCAGACTCACAGATATAGAGAACAAACTAGTGGTTACCAGAGGGGAAAGAGAAGGAGGCAGGGGCAATACAGGGGTAGGGGAGTAAGAGGTACAAATTATTGTGTAGAATAAGCTACAAGGATATATTGTATAACATGGGGAATATAGCTAATATTTCATAATAACTGTAAGTGGAACATAACCTTTAAAAATTGTGAATCACTATATTGTACACCTGTAACTTATATAATATTGTACAACTATACTTCAACCAAAAAATAAAGTAAAATAAAACAAGCATTTTTTGCTGGAGAGGGTGTGGAGAAAAGGGAACCCTCTTGCACTGTTGGTGGGAATGTAAATTGATACAGCCACTATGGAGAGCAGTATGGAGGTTCCTTAAAAAACTAACAATAGAACTACCGTACGACCCAGCAATCCCACTACTGGGCATATACCCTGAGAAAACCATAATTCAAAAAGGGTCATGTACCAAAATGTTCATTGCAGCTCTTTTTACTATAGCCAGGACATGGAAGCAACCTAAGTGTCCATCAACAGAGGAATGGATAAAGAAGATGTGGCACATATATACAATGGAATATTACTCAGCCATAAAAAGAAACGAAATTGAGTTATTTGTAGTGAGGTGGATGGACCTAGAGACTGTCATACAGAGTGAAGTAAGTCAGAAAGAGAAAAACAAATACCATATACTAACACATATATATGGAATCTAAAAAAAAAAGAAAAAAAGAAAAAAAAAGATCACAAGAACCTAGGGGCAAGACGGGAATAAAGATGCAGACCTACTAGAGAATGGACTTGAGGATACGGGGAGGGGGAAGGGTAAGCTGGGACAAAGTGAGACAGTGGCATGGACATATATACACTACCAAACGTAAAATAGATAGCTAGTGGGAAGCAGCTGCTTAGCACAGGGAGATCAGCTCGGTGCTTTGTGACCACCTAGAGGGGTGGGATGGGGAGGGTGGGAGGGAGGGAGACGCAAGAGGGAAGAGATATGGGGATATATGTATATGTATAGCTGATTCACTTTGTTGCAGAGCAGAAACTAACACACCATTGTGAAGCAATTATACTCCAATAAAGATGTTAAAAAACAAAAAAACAAAAAAAACCAAGCATTTTTAGCTTATCACAATCTATCTTCAAATTGCATTATATGACTTTATGTACAAGTAAGAACCTTAAAACAGCATACTTTGATTTCTCCTATCCTTTGTAGTATTGTTGTAATACATTTTGCTTCTACGTATATTATAAGCCTCCAAATCCATTGTTATTATTTTTGCTTTAAATAATCATTTATCTTTTTCAAAATAATTTATTCAGGTGAAATTCACAGAACATAAGATTAGCCATTTTAAAGTGAACAATTCAGTAGCATTTAGCAGTGAATTATCTTTTTTTAAAAAATTTCTTAATTTATCTGTTTATTTTGGCTGCGTTGGGTCTTCATTGCTGTGCGCGGGCTTTCTCTAGTTGCGGCAAGCGGGGGCTACTCTTCGTTGTGGTGTGCGGGCTTCTCATTGCGGTGGCTTCTCTTGTTGCAGAGCACGGGCTCTAGGAGCGCGGGCTTCAGTAATTGTGGCGCCCCGGGTTAGCGGCTCCGTGGCACGTGGGATCTTCCTGGACCAGGGCTCGAACCACGTCCCCTGCATTGGCAGGCGGATTCTTAACCACTGCGCCACCAGGGAAGTCCTTTTTTTCTTTTTTTAAAGGAGTATATTGTTTGGTGGCTGGGTAGCATGGAATTGGTGAGTTCAGTTGTGGACATGTGGAACTTGACTTGCCTGTGAGCTGCCCTACTGGAGAGGGCAGTTGGATACGTAAACCTGGGGTTCAGAGGAGAGCTGGGGGCTGAAAAAATAAATGTGGAGTTTATGGCACATACATGGTAAATAAGGCCATGGGAATGGGTGAGACTGTCCGGGAAGAGCGTGTCCTAAGGGAGGAGAAGGCAGCCCCAGACAGAGTGAACATCCTCGTTTCCAGCAGAGAGGTGGGTACTGAGACAATGGGCCACAGTTCAGGGAAGTCATGATGGGGGAGGAAATAGGGTAGAGTGGGAGCCCTGTTTGTCCTGCCCATGGCGGATAAGCCCTGGGAGGCACTGCCCAGGGATAGGAGGAGGGGTGCTAGGAGAGAAGTCACCAAGCCCCAGGGCGCATTCTGCTGACTTCACTGTTCTTTTGGCTTCTGCCCTGCCCTGCCTGTCTCACCTCCAGGCACTACCACTAACACTAGTACAAAAAAAAAGGCAAACTAGGGAAAGCAAAGGCCTAATAGAAATAGAAATAGTTTCTAAACCCCAAAGTAGGAGAAAACCTCAACTGGTATTTTGGAGGCGACAGGCAGCAGTTGCCCCTCCGTCTCTGCAGGCCAGCATTGTCAACTTGGCCCTGACCCCTGCCGCTGGGCCCTGCAGGCTGGCCACACTCCAACCAGACCACACATCTTCACCCCCCGCCTCTGGCACTGGGAGCCATGCCAGCGCCTCCCCAGGCGGCCAACCACGTGGCCAAGCCGAGGGAGCAGAGTAGGAGGACTCGGAAGCAACTGGGGCATACAAGGAGAGTCAGGAAGCGGACAGCTCTGTGTGGTGGTGCAAGGGATGCCTGAGCGCAGTCCTGGGTGCCCCCCCTCAGTGGCCTCCCCGCCTCTTCTTGCCTAACCTCACTCGTGCTTCTCAGAACTAGTGAACTAGCAATGGTGTCACCACCCAACTATTACTCGAATCCATTCCCTGGGGCCTATTGTTCTTCCATTGGCTCCTGTCTGTCTCCTCAATGGGCTGGGAGCTCTCCCAGGCCAGGGACCTGCTGCAGTCACTGTTTGCTTGGCTTCTCCCCAGTCAACCCACCTTGGAAAAATGCCCCAGGGCACGTTGAAGGGGACCCTTCTTCGTCAGCTTTACTGTCAACTTTGCTGTCTACTCAGATACACAGCATGCTGACTGACTTTTGATGTACTGCTGAGTTCCTTTTAACTGGGAGCCTCTTGGGGCATATAAAGTAGGATCTGGTTCCCCCCAGTGTCATTTGCACTCAACTTCTCAAGGACACAGCTTTTGGGTAGAGTGAGGTAAAGCTGGATTTCTTTTTTTGAATTAAGATGAATAGCTGGGAGCCCTTCCAGACCATCAGCAATGAGCCCATGCTCAGCCCCTCCCCCAGACTTTCTGGGCTTCAGGGGGCATGTGCATCTCTTAGGCTACTCATCTTGACCCAGTGGATCTTTGCCTTCTGTCAGTGGGGGTCCTCTGAGAAGCAGACATCAAGATGAGGTTAGGGACTTCCCTGGTGGCGCAGTGGATAAGAATCCGCCTGCCAATGCAGGGTACACGGGTTCGAGCCCTGGTCCGGGAAGATCCCACATGCCACAGAGCAACGAAGCCCGTGCGCCACAGCTACCGAGCCTGAGCTCTAGAGCCCGTGAGCCACAACTACTGAAGCCCGCGTGCCTAGAGCCTGTGCTCCGCAACAAGAGAAGCCACCACAATGAGAAGCCCGTGCGCCGCAACGAAGAGTAGCCCCCGCTTGCTGCAACTAGAGAAAGCCTGCGTGCAGCAACGAAGACCCAATGCAGCCAAAAATAAATAAATAAAGATCTTCGTGAAAATGAAAAATGTTTCTAAAAAAAAAAATGAGGTTAAATGTACAAGCGATGTATTGGGAGAGACACCTGTGAAGGATGCAGGGAAAGAAGTAAAAGCAGGCAGGGAGTATCTTCCCACTGCAGTGCAGGACTGACATCTGAGAAAGGAGAGGAGGAAGGAAGGAGGCGTGGGTGGGAAACGTCTCAGATCGCAGCACCGTTCTGAGAAAATCTAGATTGACGGGAAATCCCTGAGCAAGGTTTGCCTGTTGGAGGAGTCCCATGTCCCTGGGATGGGCTGGGATTGGTGTCCTTGCTGGACTTAGTCCTTGGCTGGGAGCAGCCTGGGGGAAACATGGCCTTGATGTGAACACCACCCATGGATCCCAAAGTGGAGCCCCTTGGGCTGTCGGTGAACGCTGCTCCCTGCAGCAGGTTCTCTCGAAGGGAGCTCTGAGCAGTGCAGTGCGTCTCCACGCCCACCACACCTTCCCTGCAGCCTCCTGGCTTCTCTGCTCTGCCACCTTGCCTGGGACGAGTCCTCACTGGTTTGTTCCCAAGGCAATCATTTCTCCCCTTTCAGCCGAACTCCAGGCCAGACGATCTGCCTGGGCCTCGTCAAGCTCCGCAGCAGGGCCCAGGTCCCCGACCCCTGCCTTGCTGGAGTGCCGCTTGGAGCAGGCTGGGAGTGGGGGCCGCTGGGGAGGGGCTGTGCACTTTGATTCACCCGCCGGCCAGGTGGTCAGTGCAGGTGGCAGAGACGTTAACAACAGCTCCCAACGGAAGGCTGCTGCTGCTTCTCTCCTTGGTCTGTGCCCTCTGCGCTGAGGCAGATCTGGAAACGGCCTCCTCCTCCCCTTGGCCTTCAGGGAAACACCGGGCTGGTTCCTTGTAGAAGTACGGATGAACAGCTCTCTGTGTGCTCTCGGCCAACCTGCGTGGCTTGTGGTGGGGAAAAGGGTAAAGGGATGGGGCGGTGGGTAGTGAGCAGCTGACCACGGCCAGTGGAGGAGCCAACCAGGACCCTGAGAGAAAACATTTCCTCTGGAAGGGTAGCCACAATGCCGGCCTGGCTGGCGGTTCCTCCTGGCCCAAGCCCCGGGTCTGCTTTGGTGGTGTGCCTCCACGACCTGGTCTAAAGCCTGGGACACAGTGGGTGCCCAATATCTGTTGGTGGAACAAGCGCCTTCTCCTGGTTTTCCCTCCCAGTGATCCCCTTTGCCCTCCACTAGAACGTCAGGTTCATGAGGGCAGGAACTTTGTTTTGTTCCCTGCAATATCCTAGTTCAGAGCCTGCACTCAACAAAGAGCATCCATTGGGTGCCAGAGCCCTATTCCCAGGAGCACAAGAAGGAGGAAAGTGTAGGCCTGGCCCATGAGAGCTCACAGCCTTCTGGGGAAACACAGCCTCTTAGGCAGCAGATGGGGAGCCAGGATTTACTCTGAAATAGCTAGACATAAGGACCGATTTAAAAGAAAGCTCTGAGCAAGAACATAGGTGACCACAGCTGGTTGGAGAAGACTTTGGCGTGGAGGGGGACACTGGGATGACTGAGGTGACAAGAGCTGGCTGGAGCCAGCTGCTGCACGTTTCCTTTCTAGGCTTCTTATTTATGGGGAACACGTGTTCTGACCCAGAACCTTGGACACATGCTGTGACCAGGGGCCTGGATGTGGGAAAGTGGGACTGGCCTGGAAAATCCAACAGGACACTTCCTAGTCTCGTGCTGGAACTGCTCATGGTAAGAAACAGCCCAGATGGAGGCCAGTCTCTCTGCTGGGAGCTGGGCCAAGTTCCCAGGTGGTGGATCTTACCAGTAGGCCTATCTTTGGCTCTCTTGCTGGCGGTTGGCATAAGCCAAGTGTATCGAGGAAGGAGAAAGACTTCTCGGACCCATGAGAGAGCAGCAGTACACTCTGCACCCAGCTCAGCCTGGCACCCCCAGAGGCGCATCCTCACCATGGCAGCACACCCCTCCAGGTCCTTGAGTCTTGGTCCAACAAGAGAGAACATCTTTATCCATTCATGCATTGCCTTTGGACTCCTAGCCGTCCTCACTGCCAGCTTAAGAGTGTTAAGTGCCCAGAGGCAGGTTCCAAGGACCTATCATTCTTTGGGGGAGATTATTCTGTGCAACTTCAGATTTATTGAAGGCTCATAATTGAGAGAGAAGGAATCAATAAACAAAAGCTATTCCCCTGAGATGTCTTAAGGTTGTTCTCCCCACTCTGGGAATGTGATTGGCCTGAGCCTTTCACATTCCATCTTAAGCAGGCAGACTAGGGTTGGGGTTCAGGTTGAGGCCAGGGTTACTGCTCAATTAGTGCTTAGTCCATGGCTAGGGCTAGAATAAAAGGAAGTGGTCCGCACCGGGGTGAAATCCACAGTCTTGGCCCCCAATGGATCCCATCAACCAAAGTTAACCAGCCCAGACATTTAGATATTGTCTGTTGCTCATAAATGACACACTAGGACCTGCTTTACAAATCTTTGAGGAAAAGCTCAAAGTTCAAAATTTTAGTTGGAACTAAAGGTATAGCGGTCTCCATTAATGCAAGAGTTATGGGTGGACAAGATTCAGCCATGATTGGCCATGAACATGGCAGTGGCAGTTCTTTCAGGAACCGAGGCTTGGCAGAGAGCAATGTTTGGAGGGACTAGTTACTTTTAAGCTGAGGAAAGAATGGGTTGGTCTAGAGCCCCCTAGGGGGTAGGTTCTGAGGGGAAGGGATATATAGGGACGCCATGGTGAGGGTTCCAGCAGACAGTCTTTTGTTTCCTCCTCCTCTTCCTGTTGGCTGACACTGTGTGCTAATTGTGCTTATTCCTTCACAAGCATTATCTTATTTTGTCCACAGGACACCGTACAAGGAAAGTCTGATATCATCCCATTTTACAGATGAGGAAACTGAGGCTGAAGAATGTTAGATAACTAGTATACAAGTTCAGAATGGGGTAGGAGTGGGACCCAGGTCTGTCTGACTCCAGAGACTGTATTACTGCCATCTTCTGCTGACTCAAGTTTTTCCTGGGGTCTAGGCTTGCTGTGGGTGCCCAGGGGACAGGTGGGCACCTGAGGTCTTGCTTCTCCTGATGCAAAACTGCCCCAAGTATGACTCATTCATAACACCCTTCTGTCCAGTGTCCCTACAGCTCTGCTCCCCTGGAACCCTTTGGTTCTCCTGGGCCTCCTCAGGATTCTGCCAGGCCCGTGTGGGCAGGAGCTCGCTCCCTGGGGCATGTGCTGTCTCTACAGACTCACCCCCAAATGACTGGGGTGGGGCCACCCCCCAAGCCCCGCCGCTTCCCGCCCCTCTGCCTCCCTCAGCCCTACTGTTCTCTGCAGCCTTCCTGCCTCCTGATAACTGTGGGAGGATCTGGCAGCTTGTGCATGAGGTTAGCTGGCCCCTGTCCAGGTTGAATTTCACTTGGTTATTTCCTAACCATATTCCTAACCTCGCGAGCCCTCTAGAGACTCAATCTCAGTCTTGGCTGACTCTGAGCAGTCCAGTTTTTAGCTTATCTGTGGATTTCATTAGTGTGTTGTTGTTTATTGGCATCTTACAAAGTTTTTAATGAAGGTGTTCCTGGAGACTGAGCCTGGGGTTGGTCACTTGTGTTGGTCAGAGTTTGGTGTTAATGAGGCCGAGCATGTGGGTCCAGGCTGCATCAAGCCCGGTAAGCTGCGCTGGACTACCAACCACAGGCTGAGGCTGATCCCAGACTCCGTTTCAGATTCAGGTTGAGTCCTACCCACAGGCCGGCTCTGGGGGCCTGAACTCGGGGTGGCAGTGGGCATGGAAAGTCATACGAATAAACAAGCCAAGCTACTTGCAGAGACGCTGGCTTAGAAGTTTGTCCCAGGTGTCCACCTCCTCCCTCACCTCCCTGACATCCTCAGCACAGGCTTTAACTCAGACCTGTGCCCTCCTGCACTGGGAAGATGGGGTGGTAATGGCGTGCGGAAGGGAGCTGGCCCGGACCCCCGTCCCCACCCTTGCACTGGCCTGGGCCTGGCCACAGTGTCATGGTGTTTCATTGCGTGTGGCGCGGGTGAGGGTTGCTGGCAGGCCTGCATGGGAGCTTTCTTCTCTGCCCCTCCTTCTCCTTATCCCACCTGAACTGACCCAAACTGGCCCCTCGAGGAGTACAGATGGCCAACCTGTTGTGTCAGTGGCTCCTCTGGTTGCAAAGGGTCACGTTTACCTCATATCCAAGACGGCACAGGAAAGAGGGACTGAAACCAGGTGAGTGTGTTGCCCTGTGGGCCCAGCCGTCTCTGCTCCAGTGGTGGAAATGGCTGGGCCGGCACTGAGGGGCCACAAACCCTCTCCTGGACCCTCTGGGCTGATTTACAAGGCCCTGAAGGGTGAAGCCTATGGCTGGAAAACAGTGACAAGCACCCGGACTGCTGGAGGGCTGGGTCCACACTGTTGCCCTCGTGAGCTTGGAGTTCTCCGCTAACTAATCAAAGGGACCCTGCATTCTGGGATGGTAAATCTATTTTGCAGCCTCTGCAAGTGTGTAGACTATGTCTTCTATTCTGCTTATGATTTTTCTACTATTATTCCTCTCTGCCTCCTCCCTCTGCCCATAGCAGGGGCTGAGTATAAGGGAGACAGATACCAGAGGCCAAGGGCCACTCCACCAAGGGCCGGTCAGCCTCGCCTTTGCCTCATCTGTGGTGACAGGCTGCTGCATCACAGGTGGGGGGTAGTGCCTATGTGCAACCTGATGAGTGCTATGGACTGCATGTTTATGTCCCCTTGAAATTCATACGTTAAAACTCTAATCCCCAGTGTGATGTTACTAGGAGGTGGGGCCTTTGGGTGATGATTAGGTCATAAGGGTGAAGCCCTCATGAATGGGATTAGTGCCCTTATAAGAGACAGAAGGGAGCTTGATTCTTGTTTCTCTCTCTGCTCTCTGCTATGTGAGGGTACAGCGAGGAAACAGCCAACTGCAAACTAGGGACAAGACCTTCACCAAGAACTAGACCATCATGGCGCCGTGACCTTGAATTTCCAGCCTCCAGAACTGTGAGGAAAAAAAACTGTTGTTTAAGCCACCCAGCCTCTGGTATTCTGTTATAGTAGCCTGATTAAACTAGAAGTCTTCACAAAGGAAATGATTCCTGGCCAGGGTGTTGAAGGGTCAATAGTTTTTCCAGATGGGCAAAATGAGGAGGGCGATGCTGGGGGATGCATGAACAACACGAGGAGAGGTGCAAAAGCAAGAGTAGCTGAATGGGCTTGGGGACCTGCAGCTATTTCAGCATAGCTGTTTGACTTTTGCCTCACAGTGCCTGGCACCTGGCTGGTGCTCAGGAGACATTAGGTGAATGAATCCACCTCCATGACCCTGGGGTACCATATGCATCTGTAGGACTTCTGGTCCTGTGTCCCCTGCTAGACTGCAAGCTGGTTGAGGGTGGGTCTGTGAGAGAAAAGTGAACGCTCAGGGTGACGCAGAGGGTTGAGCAATGAGCTGGTCTAGAATCCAGCTCTCCTGACCCCCAGCTCACTGCTCTTTTCACTCCACCTACTTCCCTCTCAGTCCACACCCATCTCTCCCTTCCACAGCCCCTTCAGTGCTTTCAGGCAGAGCCATGCGCTCTCACATGACTCCTCACCTCTCTTGTCTTGCACGTGAGCTGTTTCTAGTGTGTTCCACCTGTCTCTCCAACTGGACTGTCAGCACCTTCAAGGCAGAGACTGGGCCTCTTCTTTTCTGTGTTCTCTACTTCGAGCTACATATTTCCCAAGCCACACTCTTTCCCCTTTCCCCAAGAGCTTTGTGGGCTCATTTTTCAAGGGCTGGCTGACCCGAACTTAGGAGTTCCTGAACTTTCCATGTACACACCTGTGGCCCCGTCCATGCCATGTGCAGGGAAATCACCGTAGTAAAGAACCTCCACCATCCCTTCCTTTGGGAAGTTTGCAGCCGGGACAGGGAGGGAAAATGGCCCCAAACATAGCATAAAGGTGGATCTCTGTTATTTTGTTAGTGTGTTCCTGAAATGTGCGTGGGAGTGGAATACCCCATTTGATGCACTGGGAAAAAATCACTAGTTGAGGAAGTCTGATGGCGAAATTTTTTAAACTAATGACACTGAATTTATTTATTCCATTTCTCCATGGCATCTTTTGCTTGTTAGGGTCTGAGTCTATTCATTTACCAATTATCTAAGAAAAATCCATCCATCCTAATGAATCCGTCCATCTCAGTGAATTCCAATATGGAGGAAAGTAAATACACACTAATTTATAAAAAGGGATACATGTATTTTACTTGCAGTAACTTCTTTTTCAAAGTGAAAGACTCACACCCTAACAGACCCACTGTGTTATACTAGGACTAGAAGCTGAATACAAATAAAGTCAGTTCTCACTGTTCTCGTCCAACAGATGGTTATGGAAGTGTGTTTAGATTTGTATTTAAATGTCGTTGGGGCCCACCACCTAGTTTCTCCAATGGAATCCATCCATAGAGTACAGGGAATCAGATAGGCTGTCTTCTTACTTCTGCTTCTTACTGAGTGACCTCAGGCAAGTGACCTAGCTTCTCTTTTCTTTTTCTTTTTTTAATATTTATTTATTTATTTATTGGTCTTAGTCGCGGCATGTGGGATCTTTGTTGCCGAGTATGGGATCTTTAGTTGTGGCATGCGGGATCTAGTTCCCTGACCAGGGATCAAACCCGGGCCCCCTGCATTGGGAGCACAGAGTCTTAACCACTGGACTACCAGGGAAGTCCCAGTGACCTAGCTTTTCTGGTCCTCAATTTCCTTAGCTATAAAATGGGGACAATCAAAGCAAGTGCCTTGTAGGGTTGTGATTCAGATGAAATGTGATGCTGAACATCAAGAGCGTGGACCATGTGAACTAGGTGAAGGTAGGGACTGTGAGAAAGAGAAGCAGCTCCCTCCTAAGGTGACCCTGAAGCATAAATCCATCACCCTAAGGGCGAGTTCTGCCCACCATGCACCCACAGTGGAAATGATTTTACCATTCCGAGGCAGGGTGGGGGTGGGGAGCCAGCAAGGCACATGTGGGTTTCAGCAGGCCATCGACAGATTCTCCCATGACACCACTATGGGCAAGGTGTCCACTGGGGCTGGATGATAATCATAATCATAAGTATTAGCAACAGCTTGCTTGGGGAGCTCATGCACTTAAGGTAGATGGGACTCCCCTGGTCATGCAGTGGTTAAGAATCCGTCTACCAATACAGGGGACATGGGTTCGATCCCTGGGCCGGGAAGATCCCACATGTCGCGGAGCAACTAAGCCTGTGCGCCACAACTACTGAGCCCGTGTGCCACAGCTGCTGGGGCCCACGCACCTAGAGCCCGTGCTCCGCAACAAGAGACGCCACCACAATGAGAAGCCCGTGCACTGCAACGAAGAGTAGCCCCCACTCGCCGCAACTAGACAAAACCCACGCACAGCACAGCAACGAAGACCCAACACAGCCAAAAAAAAAAAAAAAGGAATGGTAGAGACACAGATGACATTCAAACTTGGGAGGCTTCTGGAGTAGATGATGATGATCTCCCTCCCTTCCCCATCCCGGCCTAGCTGAGGTCACCTGCAGCTGTACCAGAAGGTTCTTTCCAGCGTGCCCGGCTTCCGACTTCCAGCGCCTGAATCTTCTCTGCTGGAGGGAGGGAGGGCTTTTCTCCAGCACCGGGGCACTTGCCCAGCCCTGACACTGGAACCCGACCCCAGGGCAACCTCAAATGATGGGGAATGGGAATTGGTGGGAAAATGCTCTAGGCACCCCCCCATCCCAGCTATCCAGTGGGACACTTCTGAGGAGTGTCCCCACCCTTTCTCAGCTGGTCCCCAGTGGGATGGAGCCCTGGTTATGCCTGGGGCCACCTGCTGTTCAATGCCCTCTTCATGGCTTCTCGCCCTTTCCTTACTTTCCCTATTTCTGCATGAGTGCTTCTTGTGACCACCTCCCCAGTAAACTCCCTAAGCCCCAGTCCTTGTCTCTGGGTCTGCTTCTTGGGGGAGCCCAAACTAAAACACTTTTTCTATCTTCTACAGTTCACAAGAGAGCCAGGTGGGCAGGGAGACAGGAGCGTGAGAAAAGCTCACTACAAAAGAAATAGAATAAGCCTACCGGACATTTGTTTTCCAAGCACTTTCTTTCACCTACATCCTTGTTATTCAAAGCACAGAGGAGCAACCAGGGCATCACCTGGGAGCTCTGGAGAAATGCAGACCCACCCCAGGCTGGCTGAATCCGAATCTGCATTTTAATGAGATCCCCAGGTGGTTTGTGTGCCCAGTATAGTTTGAGAAGCCGTGTACATTATCTTCCTCGACTCTCATGAAGATCCTATGACAAAGTGTTACCATTTGTAGTAAGTTCACTAGTGTCCCCCCAAATTCATGTCCACCCAGAACTTTAGAATGTGATCTTATTTGGACTTAGGGTCTTTGCAGATGTAATTAGTTAAGATGAGGTCATACTAGAGCAGGGTGGACCCTGAATTCGATGACTGGTGTCCACATAAGAAGAGGAAAGGACGCACAGAGACACACACTCAGAAGAAGGGCACGTGGCAGAGATTGGAGTTATGCTGCCATAAGCTAAGGAACACCAGGAGCCACTAGGAGCTGGAAGAGGCAAGGAAGGATCCTCACTAGAGCCTCTGGAGGGAGCATAGCCCAGCAGACAACTTGATTTTGAACTTCTAGCCTCCAGAGCTGTAAGAGAATAAGTTTCTCTTGTTTTAAGCCACCAAGTTTATGGTACTGCATTACAGCAGCCCTAGGAAACTGATAGACTATTATTCCCAATTTCACAGCCACAGAAGTGGCAAAGTCAGGACGTGACCTAGGCCCAGTTTGTGTAGCTGATTCAACACCCCGCGGTGGGTGCCGGGCCGGGTGGGACTCCGGGAGCATTTCCAGGGCCCTGTTCTTAGCCCTGCCCTGCTCCATGCTGTTATCCAGGACTCGGAAGCAGGCACGGGGACACAGGGCTCAGGTGTGCAGGTGACATGAGGCTGGGAGAGATGGCTGAATTGGGACTCAGGAAGATTTAGACAGGTTTAGAACAAGGGCCCCAACACCAGATGATGGAACCCCACCGGGTTGAGAGGAAAGCTCAACGCTTAGGTTACAAAGAACAACCGTACAGAAACAGGATGGGGAGAGCTAACTTGACAGATGTTCTGATGGAAACAAAAATTAGGGCAGGCGTGTGGGTGGTTTAAGTGACCTCAGGCTCAGCTGGAGCTGAGAGTGTGAGGCACTTAGTGGAGCAGGACCATGGCCTTCAGCTGCATTAATAGAAGTGGGATGCCTTCCCTTCCCCCAACAAGCGGGGACAGCATCTTCTGCTTCTGCTTTGTGCTGCTCTCGCCACCCCTGGAGGACCGGGTCAAGGCAGGGGTACCACTTTTTAAAGAGGACTGCAAACTAGAGAGTGTTTGTGGGGCAACCAGAATGGTGGAGATTCAAAAATAAAACAGTGATAAGAGCTGCCATTTATTGAATGCTCCCTATGTGCCGGACACTGGGTTAGGTGAGTAAGACAGACACTGTCCCTGCCCCAGGGACGCTTACAGCCTGCTGGCCAATAAACCCAGATAAATACATGTATTTATTTAGAAACCTACACGTGCTGCAGAGGAGTGTGGGGTGCTCTGAGAGCACTAACCCAGAGAACCTGACCCAGACTGGGGATCTGGGTTTTCATCTTTGGGCCAATATATGAAGGCTGACTAAGTGTTACCCAGGGGACCATGGTACCTTTGAAACAGAGCACAGCAGGTTCAAAGGCCCTGGAGCATATTTGAAGAACAGGGAGAAGGGATGTGGCTTGCTTAGGTGAGGGTCTTGGAAACATCATTTTGGCTGCATTGTGAGGAACGGATTGGAGAGAGGCAAGAGTGGAGACCAGTCAGGAGAGGGTTGGAGCCAGCCTGTGTTAGTTTCCTATTGCCACTGTAACAAATCACCACAAACTTAGTGGCTTAAAACAACACAAATGTCTCCTCTTACAGTTCTGGAGGTCAGAAGTCTGAAATGGGTCTCACTGGGCTAAAATCAAGGTGTCAGCAGGGCTATGTTCTTCTGGAGGTTCCAGGGAGAATCCGTTTCCTCTGCCTTTTCTTGCTTCTAGAGGCTGCCCACATTCCTTGGCTCATGATGCCTTCCCATCTTCTAAGCCAGTAATGGCCAATTGAGAATTTCTTATGTCCCGTCAATTCTGAATCTGACTCTTCTGCCTCCCTCTTTCACTTCTAAGGATCCTCATTATATTAGGACCATCCACATAATCTGGGATAATTCTCTAATCTCCCTGTTTTAAAGTCAGCTGATGTAGCAACTGTAATTCACCCTTGCCACATGACATAACACATTCACAGGTTCTGGGGATGAGGGGTGGATATCTTCAGGGGGCCATTATTCTGCCGGCCACACATCCCGATTTACATACATCACCTCATTCATCCCCCATGCCCCCTCCTGTGAGGTTGGCACTATTAGTCCCTTTTTATGGACAGGACACTGAAGCTCACAGAGGTGATCTGCGTAAAGTCACACAGCCGGGAAGTGGCAGAGTCCAGAGTCAGATTCCAAGCTGATACTGCAGATCCTGAGATCTTAGCCCCTGCCCCGTGCTGCCTGTCCTTGTGGAGGGCACAGGGGAGCCGACTTCCGGTGTGTAATGGGCTGGCTCTTACTGCGACACAGAGCCAAGTTCTGGGTGACTCCGGAACGCAGAACCAGGTCAACAGTTACAAGGAGGTAAGTTCTAAGTTTTAGTGACTCAGAATGTTAGAACTGGAGGGGACCTGAAAGGTCATAGTGTCCATTTTCTTCTAAGGAAACCAAAGCCCAGAGAAGGGAAGTAATCCACCCAAGGCCACACAGCTAATTAGCTGCCTAATAAGGAACTTTCTATCACAGTTCTCCCAACAGTGGTATGGGCTGCAGTATTAAATGAGGGGATCCTTGTCACCAGAGGGGGCTGAGCATCTGGCGGGGGGCCCTGTGCTGGGCACAGGCATTGCTGGCTATTGTGAAGCATGTTGAGAGTAATTGTTTAACCACAAAATGCAAAGGTCTGTCAACGATTTACTCATTTTAATAAGTTAGAGCAGCTCTTCCTACAAGAGTGTCAGTCTCACTCATTTGTCCTCTGGTATAAGGTTTTTTAAAAGTTGGGCTTATTAAGGCACAATCTACATACATTAAGAGTCACTCTTTTAAGAGTATCACTCAATGAGTTTTAGCAAATATATACAGTCATACAACCACCACAGCATTCCACATAGGAAAGGTTTTCATCTCCTCAAGAAGTCCAGAAGGTTCTCTGTGCCTCCCCTTTCGTTTTTTTCCACTTTGTTCTTTATCTTTTTTTTTAATTGAAGTATAGTAGATTTACAATGTTGTGTTAGTTTCAGGTGTACAGCAAAGTGATTCATATATATATATATATATATATATATATATATATATATATATGCATTCTTTTTCAGATTCTTTTCCCTTATAGGTTATTACAAAATATTGAGTATAGGTCCTTGTACTATGCAGTAGCCCTTGTTGGTTATGTTTTATATGCCTCCTCCCCTTTCTTGTTTATTTTCAAATAAACAAAGTTATTTTCAAACAATCGTAGACTCACAAGAAGTTGCAAAAACAGGACATGTATCCTTCACGCAGCTGTCCCCAGTGACAACATCTTACATAACCTTAGCACAGCATCAAGTCCAGGGAAATGATATCAGTATAGCATCATCAGCTGGACTGCAGACCTTATTCAGATTTCAGGAGTGTTTCTATGCACTCATTTGTGTGTGCATGTTTTTGTGTATAGTTCGATTCAGTTTTATCACCTGTATCGTTTTGCATAACCACCACCAGGAAGGAGCTGCCTGGCGCCACTTCTTCAGAGTCATACGCAACCCCTGCCCCTGGCGACCATGAATCGGTTTCTGTGCCCCTTTTCATAAGCTTTATTGTTAAATTGCATTTTTCATTAGAAACGAAATTGGTGAATGAGTTCACATTGGAAAAATCCAAACTCCGCAAGTATTTTGGAAGATCTCCTTGAGACTTCCTTTTCATGCCAGACCCTTTCTGGAAGGTAAGCACTGTTAGGGTTTTGGGTATCCTAAGCTTTTGCCTCTGCAGTTGCACACCATGATGGTTAATTTCACGTGTCAACTGGACTGGGCCACTGGGTGCCCGGATTAAATGTGATTTCTGAGTGTGTCCGTGAGGGTGTCTCAGGATGAGATTGGCATTTGAATCGATGGACCCAGTAAAGCAGATCACACTCCCCAGTGTGGATGGGCATCCCCAATCTGTAGAAGACCTGAATAGAACAAAAAGCAGAGGAGGAGACAATTTGTTCTCTTCCTGCCTGCCCGCTTGAGCTGGGACATTGTTTTTCTTCTGCCCTGGGACTGGGACTTAGGCCATCAGCTCCCCTAGTTTCTCAGGTCTTCTAGCTCGGACTGGAATTACACCACTAGCTTTCCTGGGCCTCCAGCTTGCAGATGGCAGGTCGTGGGGCTTCTCGGCCTCTGTGATTGTATGAGCCAATTCCTCACAAAAAACATATATCTACATCTAGATAGATAGGTAGGTATCTGCTATTGGTTCTATTTCTCTGGAAAACCCTAACACACATGCAGAATACACATTACATGCACATGTACTGTACCATAAAAATATATAGTTGTATGTGTGCGTTTAACCTATATATTGCATCATACACGTTGTATGAAAAATATATATTGTATGAAAAATACCCACAGCTGGGTGTTTTCACTTTGACTATATGTCTTGGGTAACTTTCTATATCCACACATTTTTAAGGCCTGCTGCATTAAAAGAAAAATCTCTGCATAGCATTCTGTACTACGGAGTCCCATTACTGATTTAACCAATCCCCCACTGGTGGGCATTTAGATTGCTTTTGGTGTTTGCCTATTACAAACAATGTTGCAATGCCCAGCCTCTGTGCACACGTGCAAGTCCTTCTCATAAGTTGAGAGAAGTGATATGCTTTCTAGAGTGGAAGACCATAAAGTTCCAGCTGACAGAGAATTGCCCCAAACCCTGGAGTGGCAGTGGGTCCCCCGTGTGAAAGGCATCCGGGACAGTTCATTCTGGAGGCTGACGACTGCTGGGCTGGAGGATTTGGACAGTACCTCTTAGCTCCGAGGGTTTGAGGTTCTCTGAGCCATCGCATGACCAGAATTGCCTCTCTGGTCTGCTAACTCCTGGGCCCACACTCTGCCTAAGCCAGCTCTTAGGTCCCATGAGGTGAAGGAGCCTAGGGGGGCCCCCTTTACTGGGGGGAAACCATGTATTGTTTTTTTTTTTTTTGTAGAATTATTGGTGATTTTTCCTCTTCATTTTCGAACTTTTTTGGGGGGGGGGTTTATTTATTTATTTATTTATTTATTTATGGCTGTGTTGGGTCTTCGTTTCTGTGCGAGGGCTTTCTCTAGTTGTGGCAAGTGGGGGCCACTCTTCATCGCGGTGCACGGGCCTCTCATTATCGCGGCCTCTCTTGTTGCGGAGCACAGGCTCCAGATGCGCAGGCTCAGTAATTGTGGCTCACGGGCCTAGTTGCTCCGCGGCATGTGGGATCTTCCCAGACCAGGGCTCGAACCCGTGTCCCCTGCATTAGCAGGCAGACTCTCAACCACTGCGCCACCAGGGAAGCCCCATGTATTGTTTTGATGAAGGCTGTTCCAACTTTATGCTTCCCAGCCCCAGAGAGACCACAAGCCACCCCTGGCCAAAAGATATGATGGAGCCAACAAATAACCAAGCTCTTCTCCAGCAGCAGGGGTGGTGATAGGTTCGTTTTCTTCTAAGGAAACTAAGGCCCAGAGAGGGGAAGTAATTCACCCAAGGCCACACAGCTCAATTAGTAGCCTAACAAAGAACTTTCTAACTAGAGGGTGTAGGGAGTACCTCCTTCCAGACCGTGCATGCGCCATGGGAGGTGTGTTGGAGCAGCTCTGTGTCTAACCCTTTGCTCAGCCTCCACTCCTATCCAGGACGAGCCGTTCAGAAACTGACGAATGGTCATATTGCAAAGCCCCGCCTGCCTGAATCCTGCCATGTGTGCCTAGGGAAAGGCTGTTTGCCAATACCACCTCCATAACCATTCACCCGCCAACTTACCCGTTCCCCGAGGCCTACCTGCTGGTGAGGAAGGAAGTGGTAGCTGAGAGAAGAAACAAATATAAGAATTGTTAGCATTTCACGAGCATTTTCTGCTCTCAGAGGGTCTTCCCATCTCCTTATCTGCTCATCACGCAGGTAGGAAGGGCAAGCTCTAGGTTTCATATTGCTCAAGTGGGGAAACTGAGGCCTGCTGAGAGAGTGAAGGCTTTGCGTCAGGTCACGCAGGCATCAAATTGGCCAGAGAGCTGGTGCAAGGACCCCGGTTTCCTGATTCCCAGCCGAAGGCTCTTGTTGACACAGTTTCCTTCCGCCCCCTTGCCTGACACCAGGGCCTCGTGCTCAGAGCCGGGCCAGTCCCGCGCTCATCTCAGAAGAGACGCTGCACTATGGTCACGGCTCTGTCTGCCCTGCCCTTTCTGGCCGGATGCCATGTGATGTGAACCTGAGGCTCTGTGACCCTGGAAGAATGAGGACAGTTCAGCCAACAGAATCCACATGCTTAGGGCTCACGTGTGGGAGCCACTCTTTGGCCTGGTAAGCAGGTAAGCGTCTGTATCCTTTGGCCTGGTAAGCATGTGAGCGTCTGTATCCTTTGGCCTGGTAAGCATGTGAGCGTCTGTATCCTTTGGATGGGGGAAACTGCTGCTCGTGGGGCTCCTGGGAGTCTTTAGGGAACTTTAAGGAAGGGGCTGGAGAAGAGAGGAGGGTGCCCTGGGCAGGGGCCTCGGGGCATCCAAACTACAAAAGCAAGACAGCAGAAAGCTTGTCTGAAGGGCTTGGAGGAGCCCTGCTGGCTGAAGTGGAAGGTTCATGTGAGGGAAAAGTGGGAAGAAAGACTGAGGTGGCAGGCAGTATTTTCCCAAGATGGCTGCAAAAATATCTCCTGTTCCACATGTGCTTCTACCTCTGACACTGGCCTCATGGAGATGTAGGGGCTATCTATGGTCCTTCCCCCCAAAGCTGGGCAGACTCGTGACCACGGTAGAAGTGAAGCTAGGTGACTTTGGAGGCTAGGTCATAAAAGGAGATACGGCTTCCAGCTTGCTTGCTGGAACACTCACTCTTGAAGACTTGAGCTACCCTGTGATTTGTTCAACCGCCACCATACTGTGAGGAAGTCCTAACTCACATGGAGAGATCACATGAAGAGTCTCGGAGACTACATGAAGAGAGGGATGCCTGGCCTGTCCGCAGTTGCTCTGTCATCTACCATTCCAGCTCCAGTCACTTTCTAACTGCAGCCTTAGGAGGGACCGTGAACCGCCCAGCTGATCCCTTCCAAATTCCTGACCCACAGAAACTACGAGACACAGTAAAATAACGGCTGTTGTCCTAAGCCACCACGGTTTGGGGTGATTTGTACACAGCAACAGACAAATGAGGTTGGTGAAAGCAGAGTAGTGCTGTGCAAAGAGTGCTAATTTGGGAGTTGGGAGACCTGGCTTCCTGGGTCTAGCCTTGCTAGTAACTTGCCGTGTGGCCTTGGCCAGGAAACTTCTCTCTGGGCCTCAATTTCATTATTTGTAAAAACAAGAGGTTAGAATAAAATGATTTAGAAAACCATTTTAGTTCCAAAATTTCCTTTGTGGCGATAAGCCTCAGAGAAGTTGGAAGTTGATCCTTTAGCAATGGGGAGTCATTGAGCAGGAGACATGCTGAGAGAGTGTTCTAGAGGCAAGAACGTGTGGATGAAGACAGAGCTGGGAAATCCTCCTTCCTCTTTCTCAGCCCAGTGGAAGGTGGGCACTGAGGTGATGAGAAACCCCCAAGCAGATACCTGACGGGAGGAGGAGGCAGGGGGAGGCCGGGTAAGTCAGAGGCAGGCAGTCTACTGGCCAGATTCAGAGCCAAAAGCTGCAAGGGTGCCCAGGAGCCCCCTCCCACTTGGGGAAAGGACCCCTCCAGCCCTTTCCACCTCAGACCTATCCATCTCCACCTGTCTGAAGGAGCATCTATTTATGAAATCTCTCTCTCCTCCGAGTGGGATACCTTATGCTTTCCCACCTCTGGAACAAACCCACAAGGCTCATCACTTTGCTCAAATGGAGCTGAGATTAGACTCTAGCCTTGTGCCCACTGCTCGGATGTCAGGGCCTCGAGCAGTAATCACCACAGGTAGCTCAGTGCAGGGGAAGAGCCCAGCCAAATGTTCTCAGTGGCTTCCTTTGGGCCCTTTTGGGGTCTGCGCAAGAACGCCTGCCCCTGGGCCCTGTTCTGGGGTCTTGAGCTGTGGGGAATTGGGGTTCTATGACGCTCCCACTGCAATGGCCTCTCCAGGCTGCCATTTCTGTAAGGCAGAGGTAGCCCTCGCTCTTGGCTTGGGATGGTCTCTTAGGAAAACAATGGGCAGGCTGGTGCCAGTGGGGATGGGGAAGATTTGCTTCTTAGCAACAAAGGGAGCATTTGAATAGAAGGGAAGCCCGGGGGCCATCTGGGACTGTCTCAGTTGGTTATTTCTCTCTGCTCCTAGACGACTTCAGGCCGCTTGGGGACCTGGACTCCCTTTGCCTGTAGCCTGTGGCTAACACCTCCCCCAGAGTGAAGGGGGGGACCGCATTTCTGCAGCCCTCTGGTGGAGGAGCTGGCCTTTTCCACACCAGCACTGACAAAGGCTCACAGGTTATTAAGAGAGTTGCACAAACTGGAAGGCCGCAGCTGGGGAGGGGTTGGAAGAAGAGTGTTGGGAGAGCAGAGCTGCCTGAAACAGGCTCTGCTGCTGGCCGGGGGCAGGGCTGAACGCTGTCTCCTCTGGAGGGAGGTCAAGGACACAGCTGGAGCCTATTTGTAGCCCCCTCCCTCCTACAGCCCCCTGATAATAGCTCCTAACACTTGCTGAGCCCTTAGTATGAGTCTCTATTTTAGAGATCAAATAATAGCAATTTTAAAACACCCTGAGGCACACAGAGGTTAAGTAAGCTAGTAAGTGGCTCAGCCGGGATTATGAACTCAGACAGTTTAGCTCAAGAGGGCAAAGCTAACCGCTGGGCCTTGCTGCCTGTCACGTGACAGGCCGGCTACATGGTCCCACCCTCTGGGGCTGCCCTCTGAGGTGTCTTTTCAAGGCTGGCCCTCTTGGGGCCTTCCTCATGCTCTGAACATTACAATAGCCACCAACGTACTGAGCACTCACTCTGCACCAAGGATTGTGCTAAGCACTTTCCATGGCTTATTTCTATAATGCTCACAACGACCCTGTGGGTAGGTATTAGCTGCTGTCTCCATTCTACAAGGTGTGGAAACCCAGGCTCCAGAAGGTTTAATAACTTGTTCAAGGTCAAGTTAGGATATAGCAGAACCAGGATTTAAATTCGAACCGAAGTCTGTCTGACTCCGCAGCTCTAAGAACACATTTTATTCATTCATCTATTCAACCAACCAACATTTTATAGACCGTCTGCCACGTGCCAGGCACTGTACTTGGCGCAGGTGGGTATACACAGGGACAATATTTCTGTATGTCTTACTCTATCTCTCCAGCTTAGACTGCTCTCTAGAACTGCAGACTCGTGAATCCTACTGGCCGTGTGACATTACTCTCTGAGACTAATGTGTTCAAAACAGAACTCTTGACCCTTCCTCCAAAGTCGCTCGCCCAAAGTCTTCCTCAGTTCTGCAAATAGAATCACCTCCCACGCAGTCGCTCAAGCCAGGGCTTGAAAGTTGAGAGGCCATCTTTTTTTCTTTTTTTAATAAATTTATTTATTTTATTTACTTATTTTTGGCTGTGTTGGGTCTTCGTTCCTGCGTGCAGGCTTTCTCTAGTTGTGGTGAGCAGGGGCTACTCTTCATTGTGGTGCGCGGGCTTCTCATTGCGGTGGCTTCTCTTGTTGCGGAGCATGGGCTCTAGGAGCGTGAGCTTCAGTAGTTGTGGCACGCGGGCTCAGTTGTTGTGGCTCACGGGCTCTAAAGCGCGGGCTCAGTAGTTGTGGCACACGGGCTTAGTTGCTCCGTGGCATGGGGGATCTTCCCGGACCAGGGCTAGAACCCGTGTCCCTGCATTGGCAGGCAGATTCTTAACCACTGCGCCACCAGGGAAGTCCCGAGAGGCGATCTTTGAATGCTCTCTTTCCCTGATCCCCTACATTTAATCTATGTGTCTGGTTGACTTTATCTCAAACTTTTCACTTTTCTCCCTCCCCCCTCCCCCGCATCGATCCATTGTCCAGAAGGAAGTCAGCATGATCTTAAAACATCAATCACATCATTTCCTTCCCCGCTTCAAACACTGCAGCGGATTGCCAGGTGCTCTGACCTACAAGGCCCTGCCTGAGCTGGCCCCTACGGTGCCACCCTGGTCCCCTGCCCTCTCCCTACATCCTCCCCTAACATGCCAAGCTCCTTCCCACCTTTGCCTTTGCTCACATACAACCCTCTGCCTGGAATGTTCTCCCCCCAGGTCTCAATTTAAATGTCACCTCCTCATAGAGGCCTTCCCCACCCAGCTTGTAAAAAGTAGCCACTCTCTTCTCTCTGCATGGCTCTTATTACTGAAGAATATTTTCTTTTTAAAAAATTGTCCTCTTTGCCTGTCTCCCTCAGCCACTAGAATAAAAGCTCCACAAGAGCAAGGAGCTGACTTCCCTTACTCCTCATTTTAGTATCAGCATCTAAAACAGTATGTGGCACATAGCAGGTGCTCACTAAGTAAAGTGGCAGAAGTTGGGGGGTACAGCAAGGGGGGGGGTCACACAGAGCGGTGGACAATCCTTGGGAAATGACAAAGGAACAGCAGCCTGGAAGCAGCAGAAGGGAGTAAAGAACATGCTGACCCTTCTGTGAGCCTGGGCCAGGGGGCTGGGAGGCGCGAGGCTTCTAAGTTTCTGCTCTGCCACTCACTAGCCAAGGCACTGCGTTTTCTGAGCCAGAGTTCCCTCATTTGACAATGGGAGTGCTGTTGCGGGCGGAAGGGTGGGAATCTGCTCAAACCCTCCAATGGCTTCCCAGCTCGCTCTGGGAAAAAGCCAAGGTCACGGCAATGGCCTCCGCGGTCCTGCATGATCTGAACCCCTTCCTCCACTTCCCCTCTGCCCTCATCGCCCACTACTTCCTCTCACTCCTCTCCTCCAGCCAGACAGGCCTCCTCCACTTTCCAGCCTCAGGGGCTTTGCCTGGATGTTCTCTCTGCCCAGAATGCTCTTCCTCCAAATACCTGTAGAGGCTCAGCCCTCACTCACTCCAGGTCTAGTCTCAAAGGTCCACCTCCTCAGTCAGACCGTCCCTGGTCACCCCATTTGACACTGTACCCTCTCTGCCTTCTCTGCTTTATTTTCATCCATAGCACTTCCCATGGGCTGGCATACTGTATCATTTACTTATGTACTTCGTATAACCATTTGTCCTCCCCACTAGAGCGTAAGCTTCGTGAGAGCAGGGAGTTTAGCTGTCTTACTGACTGCATCCCAACAGCCCCTGGCACAGTGCCTGGCACGTAGTAGGCACCCAGTAAATTTGGACTGAATGGATGAATGAATGCATGCATGGATGAATGAAGTGCCGGCATGGGGTCTGGCATATAAAAAACGTTTGGTAGGTGGTAGTTATTACTAATGACTGTCTCTTTGTGGTCCCCCTTCCTGTGCCCAGGGCTTAGCACAGAGTCCTGCACTCGGCTAACACGAGTTGAAAGAGGAACCCTACTTGAGGTGGAAAGTCTTCTACCTGTCACAAGAGAAAACCAAAAGACATGGGCTCTAAGAGTGCAGAGGAGGGAAGGCAGGACCGCAGGTGGTTTCTAAAAACCCAATCTCCAGCCCCATCCCTGCCCCTGAAAAAGAGACCTCCAGTGAGGGGACTTCAAGCAAAGGGCGATTTCCACAGAGGAGCACCAGGAAGGCTACGTGGATCCTTAGCCTGGATCCCTGGTCTTGTAAGGTCTGTGGCTAGAATTCAGAGGGTGCATGAACTCGGATGGGGAAAATTGCATCTTTATTCCTGCTCTCTCTTAACTACATTTTAGCACTTCCTTCAATCATGAATGCAGGCAACAACCCGCCACGATCTTAGAGCGCCTGTGACTCGGTCACCAACAGGAACCACACATATTTTCATACCATGTTGAGTGAATCTTAAAATATCAGTATGCTCATCACTACTGTGAAATTTTGATAGCTATAAGCCTGACTGCTAGATCTTATTATTTAATGTGCTGAAAATGAGGCACATATATCACACATTTAAAACATACATTGATGGCTGTATTTCAGTATAATTGGTTTCCATTATAATCCTCTGTATTTTATGCATTTAAAAACATTATTCTGTGAAGGGGGCCTTAGGCTTCACTAGACTGCTAAGGGGGTCTGTGGCACACAAAAAAGGCCAAGAGCCCCAGGTTAGAGCGTGCACAGTCTGATTGCAATTGGCCCCAGCTCTCTTGGTGACTTCTTCCAAGGGGGGCCTACACACTTGCACGTGCTGAGTCGGTCACCATTCCTGGTACACAGAGCACCCAGGTCTGAATTTTAATCTGCAGCACAGAAGCCTGCCTTCCGCGTACTCACTGAAGAGCTCAGCCTTGACCCCACCTGCCCAGCGTCTGGCTGCCAACGTCAATCTTTGGGGAGGACTTAGTCACCATGGTAATAAAGGGACAGGCCATAGACTCTAGGCTGTATAGTGAGGAAGTGAAGAAAGCAGAGGGCTGATGAAGTGGGGAAAATAGAAGGATCCGTGGACTGGACAGCCCAAAGAGGTTGAAGAACAGTTCTCATGGGAATAAACAAGCAAACTGGAAGATGTGGAGGTAGCAGAGAGGCGAGGCTTGAAAGAGTGATTTTTATTTTTTATTTTTTAAAATTTTTATTGGAGTGTAGTTGATTCACAATGTTGTGTTAGTTTCAGGTGTACAGCAAAGTGAATCTGTTATACACATACATATATCCACTCATTATTAGATTCTTTTCCCATATAGGTCATTACAGAGTATTGAGAAGAGTTCCCTGTGCTTTACAGTAGGTCCTTATTAGTTATCTATTTTATACATAGTAGTGTGTACATGTCAATCCCAATCTCCCAATTTATCCCCCCCTACTTTCCTCCCTGGTAACCATAAGTTTGTTTTCTACATCTGTGACTCTACTTCTGTTTTGTAAATAGATTCATTTGTAACCATTTTTTTACATTCCACATATAAGTGATATCATATGATATTTGTCTTTATCTGACTTACTTCACTCAGTATAACAATCTCTCTCGGCCCATCCGTGTCACTGCAAATGACATTATTTCATTCTTTTTTTATGGCTGAGTAATATTCTGTTGTATATATGTATCACATCTTGAAAGAGTGACTTTTAAAGTGGCACAGTTGAGAGTGATGTCAAGGCCCAAGGTGTGACTGTGTAAGTGTAGCTTGAGGGGGAGTGCAGAAGAGGTAAAGGTGAGGAAGTTAAGGAACGCAGAGGCCGAGGTGTTGGAAGCCATGTCCGTATGAACACAAGTCATCCGTGATAGTGGGGGCGCTTCTGGAAGAGAAGAAGATCATGAACTGTTTTCCCCGAAGTCTTTAATGAATGGGGGCGGGGAAGATGACAGCGATTAGGAAGGGGAAAGGTTAGTACAGCCCTATAGTATGGATCTTGGGAGAGCGAGCCATTAAACGTTGGAGTTCTTCAAGGTCCCTCCTAGTTCTTCTCTTGCCATTCTCCGATCTTTCCCCAAGTGACCAATTCATTCCCCGGCTTCAAATACCTATCCCGATGGCTCCCAAATGAATATCTCTAGCTCTGATCTCTCTTCTGAGCTTCAGACACCGTATCCAACTGCATACTTGATAGCTCCACTTGGACCAAACTTATGAACTTCCTTCCAAATGTGGTCCTCTTCCAGTCTTCTCTATCTCCATGCTACCAACATCAACTAAGTCAGAAACTTGGAAATTTTCTGTCAAATCCTTGAGAGTTCCTCCCCGCCCCTGCCTCTCTATTTCCCATGTCCAGTCGATTATTGAGTCCTGCTGATTTCACCTCCTAGTTAGCCCTTGAGTTCATCCACTCCTTTCCACCACCACCCTGGCCCCAGTTACTGTCATCTCTCACCTGGTCTAATGCATTACTTCTCCACACATCTGCCTCCCTCCCATCTGTTCACTCTGCAGCCAGACTGTTTTAAAATGCAAATCTGATCATGTCACCTGTCTGCTTAAACATGTCAATGCCTTCCCATGCTTCTTCTTTTTTTTTATAAATTTATTTATTTATTTTTGGCTGTGTTGGGTCTTCGTTGCTGCATGAGCTTTCTCTAGTTGCGACGAGCGGGGGCTACTCTTCGTTGCGGTGCGCGGGCTTCTCATTGCGGTGGTTTCTCTTGTTGCGGAGCACAGGCTCTAGGCGCGTGGGCTTCAGTAGTTGTGGCACACAGGCTCAGTAGTTGTGGTGAATGGGCTTAGCTGCTCCATGGCATGTGGGATCTTCCAGGACCAGGGCTTGAACCCATGTCCCCTGCATTGGCAGGCGGATTCTTAACCACTGCACCACCAGGGAAGTCCCTCCCATGCTTTTTTTTTTTTTAAATTTTATTTTATTTATTTATTTTTATACAGCAGGTTCTTATTAGTTATCTATTTTATACATATTAGTGTATATATGTCATTCCCAATCTCCCCCTCCTATGCTTCTTAAGATAAAGATCAAAAGTCTTAATGTGGGTCTACATCAAATGATTCTCATCCTTGACTCAACATTACAGTCACCTGTGGAGACTTTAAGCTAATGATGCCCAGGTCCAACCCCAGACCACTAAATCTGGACTTTGGGATTGGAAGCCAATCTTGGGTATACTTATTGAAGTTCTCTGGGGATTTTAATTCTCAGCCAGGACTGGGAACCTCTGCTCTACATAGATACACCCCTACCCCTCCAGATTCATCTGGCACACAGGGCCACCTCGACTCTGCACTCCGGCCACACTGCCCTGCTGTCAGTCTCTCGGCCTGGAACGTTTTTCCTTCCCTCCAGCCCACCCCCTTTCACATAGAGAGTGACAATTCATCTTTCCGATTACAGGTAATTAATTGTCACTTCCCTGTCCCCTTCCCATGTACACTTTAAATCAGATTCTTCCTAGCAGTCATCCAATCGTACATTTGCATTTATTTCAGTGGTTATTTGATTACTGTCCATATTCATCACTAAACTGTCAGCTCCGTGTCTGTCATTCACTGCTGAATCCTTACTAGCTAGCACAGTACCCAGCACAATATAATGGCTCAAGAAATATTTGATGATTGAATGAATGGCAGGTAAGATGAGGTATATGAAACCGTATGAACTAATTATGTCCTTTGATCACAATCTGAATTCCTAATCTAGGTCATGGACGGAACCCTACAGTTGGGCCCAGTATGGAATCAATATCCTTGACTACAGCCTAAGTCCCTCTTCGCAGCTACTTCCACAAGTGGCTCTCATTCCTGGCTGCCCAGAGAGAGAGAATAGAAAATAATGATCACATATTTAACAAATATGAAAAAATACAAAAAGAAAAATCCTGGCTGCCCATTATAATCACTGGAGAAGCTTAATTCAAAAAAAAAAAATAAGGCTGGCCTCACCCCAGACCATTTAAATCAGAATATCTAGGGGTGGGGCCTGTCCTAATTTGTTTTTTTTCCCCTAGCTTTATTGAGGTATGATTGACAACTTAAAATTGTGTATAGTTTGGTTGTACAATATGATGCTTTTTTAAAGATGTGCATCACGATGATTTGACATATGTATACAATGCAAAATGATTACACAATGGAGTTGACAAATCCATCGCTTCACAGTTACCTTTTTTTTGTGGCGAGAACACTTACGATTCCTCTCTTAGCGAAGTTCAAGTGTTTTGGGCCCCTCAGGTGATTTTAATGTGCAGCTGTAGTTGAGAGCAATGCTCTACCCCTTGCTCCCCCTGGTGTGGTCCAGGGCAGCAGCTGCATCACCCGGGAAGCTTGTTAGGAATGCAGAACCTCAGGCCCCACCCAGCTCTTCTAAATCAGAATCTGCACTTTAACAAGGACCCCAAGTGATCTGTCCAAGTGATAATGTCTGAAAAGCAATGTCAAGGAGCCAGGCAGGACAGTGTGGACTTCCGGATGCCCCCAGTTTCCAGGGGAGTGCGTGGCTGCTTGGGTGGCAGCACATCTCCACTCCTCCGCAAGTCCACTTAATGGCTGCCTCAGCGTTTTGCCGGGCTGCTGGGTCGACATCCTAGTGTAATACTGTAAATAAGGTCTTAGCGTGGACAAAAAACCCATCCTGGATAACGACGGCAAAGCAGAGCTTTCCATTTCGTGGGGAAAGCTGGGACTAGCAGACTACGTTTGCTAGGAGCCCTTTCTGATGAGTGGGAACAATAGAATAAAGGACCATCCCTCCCGGTCCCGTCACGTCCCTGCACCCAACTAACCGCGGGGCTGGGCCTAGCGACGACTGCTCGCGTTGCTTGCGCGGGGGAACGGCTCTCGAAGAGACAGCTGCCTGCAACTCTCCCCCAGCCCCCGCCCCGCCCCAAAGCGATCAAATGGGTTCTGAATGTCCGCTCTGTTTTGGCCAGGAGCCCCGATTCTCGGGATGGGCCGGGTGGGTGGAGCCGGGACCCCCTCGTCGCAGGGCTCCGGGCTTCGGGCGTCGGGGGCGGGACCCGGGGTCACGCTGCCCACGCCCACGCCCCCGCCCGGCGTGGGAGACTTGGGCCCGGAGCTCCGGCTGCAGCGCGGGGAACCGATCCGCGGCCCGGCGCGCCACGAGGGGGAGGCTGCAGGCCCGAGGGCGCCGGCGGGCGCTGCACTGGCCCCCGGGGACGGAGCGCGTGGCTTCCCGGGCTGGCTGGCACTGCTTGCGCCGCCGCCACCCGCCCGCCTGTCCGGGTGCCCAGCCAGGAAATGTCTTCTTACTGGAAAGACCGCTGCTGTCTGCTGCAGCGGGTGGCGGAGTCTGAAACCAATTTGCACATGCACCTGGTGACAAAAAACTTTGTGTTCGTTTTGGGGAGTGTTCCGCTAGAACCAGCGTTTTAAAAAGCCACCTGTCGGGTCCCTGTTCGTAAATGAGCCCACCCCCAACCCCACCGGAGGAGGATGAGAGTGGAGGAAGCATGTTCACGGTGAGGCTTAAAAGTCACTGGAGGCGCCGAGTCGCAGCGCCCAGGACGCAGCCCCTCCAAAGCCAGCTGTTTGCTGTGTACCTCAGAGCCCGAGTCCTCTGAGTACACTGGGGCCATTGGGTAAACACTCTCCTTGTCTCTCCAGCAGCTGGGGGAAGCCAGGGCACCCAGCTGTTGCCCAGCCAAAGAGCCAAGTTGCCTCCTTCCAAAAGCCACAGGCACTGGGTCCTTTCCTGGAGGACACATAGTTTCTGAGAAAAGCAGACTGTGGCCCCTTTAGGGGGAAAACATATCGATAAAATCCTGTGCCTGGATGCTCAACACTGGCTCTGGGGCCTGTACCCACCCGCCTCCATCTTGGCAGTGGTTCCCTGGGCATGGGCATGGTCTCCACTGAGAAACTGGCTCCCTTGTCAGCTCACTCCCACCCTCTGCCTTCTTTCTCCTGTTTCCTTAAGGTTTTCTTATTCTTCTCTTGTTGTCTGCAGCTTTCTTACTTCATCATCTCTCCCCATTCATCCCATCTCTCCTTCTCTCCCTTCCTCCCTTCCTTCCTTTTAAAAATGCATTCATCACGTATTAAGCACTGTAGTAGTCAGCTCAGGTTGCCATAACAACATACCATGGACTGGGTGGCTTAAATAACAGAAATTTATTTGTCACAGTCAGTCCTGGAGGCTGGAAGTCTGAGATCAGAGTGGTAAGGTCCTGGTGAGACTCTCTCCCTGGCTTGCAGACTTTTTTGCTGTGTCCTCATGTGGCTGAGGGGAGGGGGATATTTCTCTCTCTCTTCCTCTTCTTATTAGGCCACAGTACTATGGGATTAGGGCCCCGCCCTTATGACCTCATTTAACCAGATGTGACCAGTATTGTTAACAAAGTGTGAACAGAATGCCACAGGAGAGTGGAGGGGCAGGAGTGAATAGATGCCTCAAGAAATCAAGGAGGGCTTGACAGAAGAGGTGACTTTTGAGGTGGCATAAGAAGGAGTTTGCCAGACAAAGAAGGGAGGAACTATATTTCAGGCAAAGAAAGTAGCATGTGCAAAAGCATAGAGTTGTGAAAGGGCATGGCCTGCTTGATGCAGTGAAAATTTTTGTGGCACTGGAGATGAGAGTGTGTAGGAGGCGTGGCAGGGGATGCTGGAGATGCAAGTTGGAACTCTCCTGTGATGGGTTCAAGCAAGAGATGATGATGGCCCAAGCTAGGGTAGGGATGGAAAGTAAGAACAGAATGCAGGAGACATTGGCAAGACCAAATTGGCTGATTGAATGGTGGAGTGAAGAGGCAGGAGTGGATGGTGACTCCTGGATTTCGAACTTAGGGGGCTGGCATCATTCACTGAGATATGGAAGGAGGAGCAGGTCTGAGGTGGGGATGAGAGTAGAAATAGTGACTGTGAGGTATCTCTAGGACATCCTGCAGAGGCAGGCTGGGTGCTGGGGGTGAAGTGGGGACGGAACAAACTCTATGTATGTTCGTGAGCATGTGTGAGGAAACTATCTGATGTTGGGGAGAGAACCACACCAAATGATTAGGGGGAACAGTGCTCAGAACTCACACAGGGCTGGGAATAGTGCCGGTTCCCAAGCAGCTAAAATTGAGGCATTAGGTAGAGTACACAGAAAGGTCTGGCCTTGGTATTAGGGAATAATTAGCCCTAGACTGAGCACTGCTCTTGTCTCATCTAACAAAGCTTAACAGCAAGACCCAAAGGAATCAAACAATTTCCAAGAAACTTAACTAAGTGACGAAAGTTCAAGAGTATTTATAGCAGGGTTTCTCAACTTCAGAACAGCTGACATTTTGAGCTGGATAATTCTTTGTTGTGGGGACTGTCCTATGCATGTAGGATGTTTACCATCACACCTGGCCTCTACTTACTGGATGCCAATACCACTGTTCAGTTGTAACAATCAATACTGTTTCCAGACAAACAAAATCATCCCTGGTTGGAAACCACTGATTATAGGAATGCAGGCCTGTTAAAAGAACCCAACAAGGTAGGATTCACAATGTCTTGCATCCAATGAAAAATGACCTGGCATTGACAGAGCAGGAAACTATGGCCCATAAGAAGGTAATAAATCAATAATTGAAATCAAACCAGAACTGACACAGATATTAGAATTAGTAAACAAGGATACTAAAACAGTTATTATAACTGTATTCCAGATGCATTCCAGACGTTCAGAAAGTTAAATAGAGCCATGGAAGATATTTTTTAAATACCCAAATCAAACTTATAGAGGAGAAAACTACAACATGTGAGGTGAAAAATACATTGGATGTGATTAATGGCAGATTAGACACTGCAGAAAAAAGCCTAGTGAACTTGAATACAGAGCAATAGAAAGGATTCAAAATAAAATATACACAGAAAAGAGAATGAAAAAAAAAATGAACAGAACATCAGTGAGCTGTAGGAAAAATTCAGGTGGCCTAGTCTAAATATAATTGGAGTCCCTGAGGGAGAAAAAGAGACAGGAGGGAACAGAAAAATACTTGAAGAAATAATGGCCAAAAATTTTCCAAATTTGATGAAAATTATAAACCCAGGGACCCAAGGAACTCAGCAAACTCCAAGTAGAAGAAATATGAAGAAAATGACAACAAGGCACATCATAATCAAATTTCTCAAAATCAGTGATAAAGAGAACATCTTAACAGCAGCCAGAGAGAAAGGGCATTTTATGTACAGAGAAACAAAGATAAGACTTCTCATTGTGAACAATGCAAATGAGAATACTGTAGAGCAAAATCTTTTAAAAACAAAGAAAAAAAAACGCTATCAAGCAGGGATTCTATATCAGGCAAAAATATCTTTCAAAAAGGAAGGCCAAGGTAATCCCTGGTGGTCCAGTGGTTAGGACTTGGTGGTTTCACTGCTGTGGGCCTGGGTTCTATCCCCAGTTGGGGAACTAAGATACCGCAAGCTGCCCAGCATGGCCAAAAAAAGAAGGAAGGCCAAACAAAGAAATTGCAGTTATACAAAAGTTGAAAGAGGGGCTTCTCTGGTGGCGCAGTGGTTAAGAATCTGCCTGCCAATGCAGGGGACATGGGTTCGAGCCCTGGTCCGGGAAGATCCCACGTGCAGCGGAGCAGCTAAGCCCATACGCCACAACTACTGAGCCTGTGCTCTAGAGCCTGGGAGCCACAACTACTAAAGCCTGCGTGCCTAGAGCCCGTGCTCTGCAACAAGAGAAGCCACCGCAATGAGAAGCCCGCGCACCGCAATGAAGAGTAGCCCCTGCTCACCGTGACTAGAGAAAGCCTGTGCGCAGCAACAAAGACCCAACGCAGCCAAAAATAAATAAATAAATAAATTTATTTATTTAAAAAAAAGTTGAAAGAATTCATCACCAGCAGACACATACTACAAGAAATGGAAGGAAGATAATAACAGGTGAAAATATGGATCTACACAAAGGAAGGAAGAAATAGTAACTACATGGGTAAATATACAACATTTTTAAAAATTATTTAAGTATCTTTGATAGTGGACTGTTTAAACAAAAATAATAATAATGCAGTGTGGAATTTATAACATACATAAATGTAAAATGTATGACAACAGTAGCACAAAGATTGGGAGGGGAGAAAAGGGCATATACTATCCTAAATATGTTTTTAGAGTATAGGTTATGTGGTATATACCACTTGAAGATCAACTGAGATAAGTTAAAGATGTTTACTATAAACCTAAAAGTAATCACTAAAATAATAAAACAAAGAGTCATAGCTGATAAACAAATAAATGAGATAAAATGGAACCATAAAAAATATTCAATCAGTCCCAAAGAAGACAGAAAAAAAAAAGAAAAAAGGAAACAAAGAACAGAGGGGACAAATAGAAAACAGATAACAAAATGATAGATTTAAACCTAACTATATCAATAATCAATTGAAATGTAAATGGTTTAAATATCCAAATAAAAGGCAGAGATTGTCAGATTGGATATAAAATCAAGAACCAATTATATGCTGCCTACAAGTACAGATCTTCCTCTACTCACTTTGGGGTTATGTCCCAATAAACCAATCATAAGTTGAAAATATTGTGAGTTGAGTTTGGGAAGGGAGTCTGGGGGAGAATGAATACATGTATACGTATGGCTGAGTCACTTTGCTGTGTATCTGAAACTGTCACAACATTGTTAATTGGCTATACTCCAATGTAAAATAAAAAGTTAAAAAAAATGGAGACAAAAAAAAGAAAATATTGTGAGTTGAAATTTCATTTAATACACCTCACCTACTGAACATCATGGCTTAGACAAGCCTCCCTTAAACATGGTCAGAACACTTACATTATTAGCCTACAGTTGGGCAAAAATCATCTAACACAAAGCCTATTTTGTAATAAAGTGTTAAATATCATGTAATTCACTGAATACTGTACTGAAAGTGACAGGCATTACGGTTGTCTGGATACAGAATGGTTCTAAGTGTATCAGTTGTTTATTCTCGTGATCACATAGCTGACTGGGAGCTGTGGCTCAGTGCCGCCACCCAGCATCACAAGAGAGTATGATACCATATATTGCTAGCCTAGGAAAAAAGCAAAATTCAAAATTCGAGGTATGGTTTCTACTGAATGTGTATGTATTGCTTTACACCATTGTAAGGTTGAAAATCATAAGTTGAACCACTGTAAGTCAGGGACTGTCTGTAAAGCATTTTAACTACAAAGTTTAAAGTAGGTTAAAAAAGTAAAAGTATGGAAAAAAGATATACCATGCTAACACTAATCAAAAGATATACCATGCTAACACTAATATTGGAACAGCAGTATTAAATGAGATAAGTAGATATTAAGCAAAAGTTACTACCAGAGATAGAGGCCATTTCATAGTGATAAATGGGCCAATTCATCCAGAGGACATGACAATCCTAAACATTTACGCACCTCATAACAGAGCTTCAAAATACATGAAGCAATAGCTGACAGAACTACAAGTAGAATCAGAAAAGTCCACAATTATAGTAGAAGATTTTGACTCTCGTCTTTCAATAATTAACAGAATAAGTAGGCAGAAAATCAGCAGCAAGGATATACAAGATAAAAATAACACTATCAACCAACTTGATCTAATTGACACTTATAGAACATTCCATCCAACAACAGCAGAGTACATACTCTTTTCAAGAGCATACAGCACATTCACCAAGCTAGGTAGATCATATTCTGGGCCGTAAAACAAGTCTCAAAAAATT
This sequence comes from Eschrichtius robustus, assembly GCF_028021215.1. Taxonomy (NCBI): domain Eukaryota; kingdom Metazoa; phylum Chordata; class Mammalia; order Artiodactyla; family Eschrichtiidae; genus Eschrichtius; species Eschrichtius robustus. Next base: position 113,714,773 of record NC_090845.1, on the reverse strand, counting down.
TAAAAGGATCCAAGTTATACAAAGTATATTCTCTGACTACAATGAATTTAAATTAGAAACCAGTAACAGAATAATCTCTGCAAATTTCCCAAATATCTTGAAACTAAATCACACACTTCTAAATAATCCACAAGGCAAAGAAGAAATAAAAAATTAGGGAATATTTTGAAATGGATAAAAATGAAAACACAACATAACAGAATTTGTGAGATGCCACTAAATGTCTATATTAGAAAAGAAGAAAGGTCTCAAATCAGTGATTTTCAGCTTTCATCATAAGGAACTAGAGAAAGATGAACAAGACTTCCCTGGTGGCACAGTGGTTAAGAATCTGCCTGCTAATGCAGGAGACACGGGTTCGAGCCCTGGTCTGGGAAGATCCCACATGCCGCGGAGCAACTAAGCCCGTGTGCCACAACTACTGAGCCTGCATGCCACAACTACTGAAGCCTGCCCACTTAGAGCCCATGCTCTGCAACAAGAGAAGCCACCGCAACGAGAAGCCTGCGCACCGCAACGAAGAGTAGCCCCTGAGTAGCCCCCGCTCGCCGCAACTAGAGAAAGCCTGCGCGCAGCAACAAAGACCCAACACAGCCAAAAATAAATAAATTAATTAATTTTAAAAAGATGAACAAATCAAATCCAAAGTAAGTAGAAGAAAGGAAATAATAAAGATAAGAATAGAAATAGAAAAGAAATAAACAATAGAGAAAATAAGTGAAACCAAAAGCTGGTTCTTTGAGAAGATCAATCAAATTGTTAATCTCTAGCCAGTCTGATCAGAAAAAGGAGAAAGAAGATACAAATTACCAATATGAGGAATGGCAGAGGTGATATAACTACAGATTCTACAGATATTAAAAGGATACTAAGGGAATGTTATGAACAACTTTCTGACAATAAATTTGACAACTTAGATGAAATGGACAGATCTCTTGGAAGACACAAAATACAAAAGCTCACTCAAGAAGAAATGGGTACTGTGCATAGCCCTCCATAAGGGAAATTGAATTTATAGTTAAACACTTACTACAAAGATAACTTCTTGGCCAGATGGCTTCACTAGTGAATTCTATAAAACATTTAAAGAAGTAATACCAATTTTATACAAAGTTTTTCAGAAAGTTGAAAAGGAAAGCATACTTCCCCATTAATTCTATTTGTGTTTATTATCAGCATTACCACGATAACAAAACCAGAAAAAAAATAACAAGAAGACTACAGACCAATATCTCTCATAAATATGATGCAAAATTTTAACAAATTAATGTAATAATATATATTAAAAAAAGAATACAGCCACGATCAAGTGGGGTTTATCCCAGCAAGGCAAATTTGGTTTACCATTAGAAAATCAAGCAATTGTAATTCACCATATTAATGAACAAAAAAACTCCACACCATATGATTATCTCAATAGATGCAGAAAAAGGGATTTGACAAAATCCAACATCTATTCCTAAGGAAAACTCTCAGCAAGCTAGAAATAGAAGGAAACTTCCTCAACTTGATGAAAGGTATTATGAAAAACCTACAGTTAACATAACCTTCAATGGTCAACTACTGAATTCTTTCCCTCTAAGATCAGGAGCAATATAAGGATGTCTGCCCTTATTCAACATTTTATTGGAAGTTCTAGCCAATGCAAATAGTCAAGAAAATGAAACAAAAAGCATCTGGATAGGAAAGGAAGACGTAAAACTTTATTTGCAGATGACATGATCATCTATGTAGAAAATCTAATGGGATCTACAAGAAAGCTGCTAGAACTAATAAGTGACTTCAGCAAGGTTTCAGACTATGTGATCACTTTATTTCTATATACTAGCAACAAAAATAATTGGAGGGACTTCCCTGGTGGTCCAGTGGCTACGAATCTGCCTTCCAATGCAGGGGACGCGGGTTCGAACCCCAGTCGGGGAACTAAGATCCCACATGCTGTGGGGCAGCTAAGCTCGTGGGCACCACAACTACTGAGCCCGTGCTCTCTGGAGCCCACGCGCCACAACTAGAGAGAAGCCCGCGCTCCTCAACGCAACGAAAGATCCTGCGTGCCACAACTAAGACCCGATGCAGCCAAAAATAAATAAATAAATAAATATTTAAAAAAAAACCTTGGAAACTGAAGTTTTAAAACAATGCTGTTTACAATTCAATGGGGGAAAGAATAGTCTTTTCAACAAATGGTGCTGGAACAAATGGGTAGCCACATGCAAAAGAATGAAGTTGGTCTCCTTCCTAACACCATACATAAAAGTTAACTCAAAATAGATCATAGATCTAAATGTAAGAGAGGTGAAACTGTAAAATTCTTAAAAGGAAACATAGTTGTAAATCTGTGTGCCCTTGGATTAGGCAATTGTTTCTTAGATATGACACCGAAAGCAAAAGCAGCCAAAGAAAATATAGACACATTGGATTTAATAAAAATTTAAAACTTTTGTGTATCAAAGGACACTCTGAAGAAAGTGAAAAAGTGCACAGAATGGGAGAAAATATTTGCAAATCATATATTTGATAAGGGTCTAGTATCCCACAATGTAAAATAATTCTTACAACTCAACAATGAAACGACAAAAAACTCAAGTAAAGAATGGACAAAGGATCTGAATAGACAGTTCTCCAAAGAAGGTATATAAATGGTTACACATGAAAACATCATTAGTCATTAGGGACATGCAAATCAAAACCACAATGAGATACCACCTCACATGCATTAGGATGGTTATAATAAAAACAAAAATGGAAAATATGTGTTGGGGGAGAATGTGAAATTGGAACCCTTGTACATTGCTGGTGGGAATGTAAAATGGGGCAGGTGCTGTGGAAAACGCTTTGGCAGTTCCTCACAAAGTTAATCATAGAGTTCCTATATGACCCAATGATTCCACTCCTAGGTATATACAGACATGAGAGACCCGAAAACATGTTCACACAGAAACTGGTACACAAACATTTATAGCATCATTTAGTAGTGCAAAAGTGATAACAACTAAAATGTCTATCAACTGATAAACAAAAGTGGTTATGTCCATGCAATGGAATATTGTTCAGTCATAAAAAGAAATGAAGTACTGAAATGAGCTACCACATGGATGAACCTTGAAAACATGATGCTTAGTGAAAGAAGCCATTCATAAAAGGTCACATAGTATACGATTCCATTTATATGAAATGTATGGAAGAGGCAAATCCATAGAGATGTAAGTAGATTAGTGGTTGCTAGGAGATGGAGGCAGGGGTGAACTGACTGCTTATATTGGTTTGGGCGAAAAGCTCGTTCGGGTTTTTCTGTAACATCTTACGGAGATGTTAAGATGTTACGGAAAAACCCGAACGAACTTTTCGCCCAACCCAATAGATATGGAGTTTCTTTTTAGGGTGGTGGAAATGTTCTGGAATTAGATAGTGGTGATGGTTGCTTAGTGAATATACTAACAATCACTGAGTTGTACACTATAAAATGGTGAATTTTATGTTATGTGAATTATATCCCAGTTTTTATTTAAAAAACTTTTTTTAAAATTATTTTTTTGGCTATGCCGTGCAGCTTGCAGGATCTTAGTTACCCGACCAGGGACTGAACCTGGGCCCCGGCAGTGAAAGCGCAGAGTCCTAACCAATGGACCACCAGGGAATTCCCTATCCCAATTTTTAAAATGGGATAGATTTGAATAGATATTTCTACAAAGAAGATGTATAAAAGGTCAGTCAATAAGCACATTAAAAGATGCTCAATATCAGTAGTCATTAGGGAAGTCAAATCAAAACCACAAAGAGATATCACTTTACATCGCTAGGATGGCTCAAATAAAAAAAGACGTAGAATAAGATGGCAAGATGAGGAAAAGTAGGAACCCCATGCACTGCTGGTGGGTTTGTAAAATGGGACAGGAGCTTTGGAAAATAGTTTGGTAGTTCCTCAAAAGGTTAAATATAGTTACCGTATGAAGGTAAAAGCTCATAGGCATATACCCAAGAGAATTGAAGACATACATATATGCAAAAATTTGTACATGAGTGTTCATAGCAGCATTTTTCACTATAGCCAAAAAGCAGAAACAACCTACTGATACATATGACACTATTAATGCATACACCAACATGAATGAATCTCAGAATAATTCTGCCAAGTGAAGGAAACCAGCAAAAAAAAAAAAAAAATGCATACTGTGTTATTCCATTTATATAAAATGCTAGAAAATCCAAACTGTACAGTAACAGAAAGCAGATCAGTGGTTGCCTGGGGACGGGGGACTGGGGAGGGGATGGAGTGAGCAATTACATTGGGGCAGAATGAAATTTTAGGGAGTGATGGAAACGTGACAGTGGTGATAGTTTCATGGAGGTACATGTATGTCAAAACAGCAAATTGCACACTTTTTGTATGGCATGCAAATATGCAGGTTACTGTATGTCGATTATATCTCAAAAAAGCTATAAACAAAAAAAGGAGCAGGTTTTTGAACAGATGAACTGCAAGGTCCTTTCCAGCTCTGGTTCTGTGACACCTATTAGAGGGATTTATCCTAAAGCCTTGTACCAAAATGGTGCTTTGTAATAGGATACCCAAATCTTTGAGATAAAACAGGATTTTGCTTGAATTACTGAGAGACAGGCCTTGTTCTTTACCTTTCTGGGACTGTGTAGACAGAGCCTCAAAGCCCAGTGGAACGACGGGGCAGGGAAGTGCACCATCCAGCCAGTGGGAAGACGTCCAGGTCAGAGGAGGAAACTGGGGAAACGACAGCCTAATGAGCTCTGCTCTTTCCAATTTCTTTAAGTCTATGATTCAGAGGATCGGCTCGCCATGGACATTCCAGACCAGTGAGGCATCTCAGGGCCATGAATGCATAGACATCCCAGGGGAAAAAACAATGGAAGACGAGATGGAAATGAGAAATGGCCTTTTTAGGTCTCTTGACCCAAATGCAAAGACCTGAGAGGATATGGAGGAAGAGGTGGAAGTGTCCCTTCCCTGCAGGAAAGGAGATTATGACTTGATGGGGTCTGGGGAAATCAAATGCAAGACACCGAAGAGCAGGAATGTTAGGCCTCCAGGGATGCCTCCTAGATGGACGTGCCAGAGGAGCAGGAGGAAGGAGGTGATCCCCTCCCCGCCCGTTGGCAGTGAAAGCCAAGAAGGCAAGGAAGGGAAAGAATGAAAAGCTAAGAGGCACGCTTCAAAGTCATTTGTCAGCTGGGCAGCGCCTTAAGCCAGTGCCATGGCTGATGGATCACCTCGTGGAAAGCACCTGCGGAGATAGACCCAGCCCAGAAGGCTGTCACCTTCTCCTCAGCCTGCACCTGGAGCAGATGCTTTAAAAGAAGACAAACAAAACCCTAAGTGCCCTGGGTGACTTGGGGCAATATTTATACTTGAGGAGAGTGGCATTTTCTTTTGATCCAGAGAGTGATAAGTTAGGAGCTTCAAGTCTGAAGCAGAGGAATTGAGTGTGCTTGTAATCTTATCCTACACAGCAGAGTTCCTACAGGAGTTTCTTATCCGGAGGAATGTTGACCTCAAGGATCCTTTCTCACCTCCACCCTTGCTTCTCCTGCTGCCCCAGGCCCTCGGCAGTGTACTTCCCTGGCTCCCAAAAGGCTGATGACATCAGTCAGTATCATCATGATTCCTTAAATTAGTAAGCCATCTCATGGTTTATAAAGCTCCTTACCCCTCCATGATCTCATTTTGATTATTATTCAACCCTGTGAGATAGGCATTGCTTCTCTTATTTTTAGGAGAGGAACATGAGTGATCAGAACACAGATGTTTGGGTTAATTAACTAATTCATTCATTCATATAGTCATTCAAATAATGATTGAACACCTACTATGTGTCAGACACTGCTTAGGTGCTGAGGACACAGTGACGAAACCAGACAGCCACAGGCCTTGCCCTTCTGGAGCTTAGTCTAATGGGATTGGGGGACAGGTAGGTGGGGAGAGGCATTAATACAACGCAAATCTAACTATGAGGGATGTTATTACTGGGGAATCTCAGCTGGCCTGGGGGCGAGGGAAAGCATCCCCTGAGGAAGTGTTATTTGACCTTAGAGCTGAGCTGATGCATGATGGATGTTAGCTGAGAAGATGGGGCGGGGTAGAGAGTTCTCCAAGAGGAGGGAAGAGTATTGAGAAGGCATTGTGGCAGGAAGGGACTTGGCCTTGCAGAGAGAAAGAGGGAGAGAGGCAAGAGAGGAGACTGGCGAGGTGGGTGGGGCCTTGCAGGCCACGGCCAAGAGTTGGGTCTTGACCCTCAGAGCCACAGAAGGCTTGCAAGGAGAGCGGGGCCGGCCTGACCATTCTGGTTGCTTTGGAGAATGATGTGTGAGGAATGACGGGTCTTGAATGAGGATGGGGCAGCAGAAACATAGAGAAGTGTACATATTTGAGAGATATTTGGAGGCAAAATGGGCAGAAAGTTCAGGCTCTTACGATTCCAGCATGCTAGGGATACGAACGGAGGTAGTGCGGTACAGTGGGTCGAATGGGAGTGCCCAAAAGATGTGTCTGTGTCTTAATCCCCTAGAACCAGTGAATGTAACCTTACTTGGAAAAAGGTCTTTGCGGATGTAATGAAGTTACGGATCCCAAGATGAGATCATCCTGGATTATTCAGGTGAGCCCTAAATCCAATGACAATTGTCCTTACAAGAGAGAGAGGCAGAGGGAGGTCACACAGACAGAAGGGAAGGCCATGTGAAAACGATGCAGCCCCAAGCCAAGGGATGCCTGGAGCCATCAGAAGCCGAAAGAGGCAAGGAAGGATTCCCCCCTAGAGCCTTCTTGATTTTGGACTTCTAGCCTCCAGAGCTGTAAGAGAATAAGTTTCTGTTGTTTTAAGCCAGCCAGTTTGTGGTAGTTTGTTACAGAGGCCTTGGGAAACTAATATGTGGGATTTTGCTGTGAAGTGGCTACTTTTCTTTTACTTCTTTTTTTCTTTTTTCAAAAGTGTTACCTTTTTAAGGTTAGTACATTACTGGGCTCTCTCTTTATGTGTTCAGGAAATGTATGAAAGATGAAGGAGTGAGAAGCCAAGAAGATCTCAGTCTGTGGTCGGGGTTAAGACCCATGTGGTGATGGTGCCAATCTCTGATCAACGTAGGGGTACAAACTTGGATCTGGGATGGAGCAAAGCTGACCGAGGTGATCTCTCTGACTTAACCTCATTATCTCAGAGCTCTAAGCTCACAGCCAGACTGGCAATAGACTCAACACCTGGTCCCCACCAGTCTTTGCTCTGTCTCAGCACACAAAGGAACCAGATTTGAGATCATATAATATCCCACCTGATGTAAGTCCAGATTAGATTAGCCAGCAAAGCAAGAAGAAAAAAGGTTCAATGGTCCACTGGACCTTGGAGATAAACCTGCTCATTAGGGAGTGGCCATCCTAGTTCACAGGGCTTTGCTGCCTGAGGAAGGAATTCACAGGCCTCTCCTGGGGGACCAGTGTATTTATAGACCCTAGAGGAGAGGAAGGATGGAGGCTCCTGGGAGACGTCATAGAGGATGTTCAGAGGAAATGAAACTGCTCTGAAAGACCAACGGGAGGAACGGGGACCTGCGTGGCTCTGGGCGAGGCCAAAGGATCAGAAAGAAATGGGCAGGATGCAGGGAAAAGGGGGCAACTCTGTGGGGCTGGGGTGGCGGCGGGGGCGGAAGAGCAGTTCTTTACCTTCTTGGAGGAGCCCTCTTAGGACCGATCCCTCTAGTGAACAGTCAACCCGTCAAAAACATTTGAAATATGGCTGGTTATCTGAATTCCATTGCCATAATACCTTTCAGGGACGTAGTTATGTGTCAAGTGAGGTGTATCTGTGAGGCAACCCCGGATCTCTTAAATATATGAGAAGCTGAGAATGTATGTAGTTTGCAAAGAAGTTGGAAGAAATGTATAAGTAGAATAAACATTTCCGGGACATTTGGAACCCATTTGGGAATGGCCGAAATATGCCCTGTGGAAGGATTTAGGACGCTGGGGTCTGAGGTATGGTATTAAATGCCAGGGATGTGAATAGAAGTAGTGTGGTTATGCTGCAAAATGGCTACTTCTCTAATTTTTGCAAAAGTGATACCTTATAATGGTTAGTATTTGACTTTGCATGCTTGGGGAAAGGGCAGGTGTGAGAGGCAAGATCTTAGTATGTGGCCAGGGTTAGGATCCAGTTGGTGATAAGGATTGGGAGGCAATGGACACCAAAGCGAGGGGAGAATCATACAGCTAGCTGAAGAAGAAACCCCAACAATGTCCCCAAATCCCGACGACCAGGTTTCTTCCTCCAAATGGTCATTAGCGTCTTTTGATTTATAGAGCAAGTTTCAGGCTAGTTTCCATGTAATTAACATGATGGTCTCACACTCAAAGTGGGAAAGTTAATCCCTGAGGATGTCTTAAGCATCTACTCTATGGCAAACATTGTGCTGGCTGCTCTGGGGCATATAGATGAGTTAGAAAGCTCAATTCTAGCCAATGGAATTAGAAAGACAAATACTTAGTAATGAGACAGTGAAAATTCATGTCCTCTGCTGGTGCTTAGCCAAGCAAAGATCATTTGTCAAGGAGCTAGTTAGTGAGGCATCAACCAGCAGCTGGCCTTTTCTGCTGTTTTTCAAGTTCCTGTTAAGTAGCTCCAGAGACAGGGGAAGCTTTGAGGCTCTTCTTAAAGACTTTTCACCAAGGTTGCTGCTACTGAACTTCTTTGATCATTAATTTAGCTTATGTCTTAGGGAACAAGTTGGATGAGTGATACTGGGAAGGTTCATTATTATGATGTGATCCAGCAGGCCTGATCGTGGAGAGAGTCCATGCCTAACCACAGCCATTTTGAGTGCCTTCACAGTCAGCTGGGGCACTGCTCAGCAGTGACACCTGTATGCCGGGAAGGCACTGAGGGCAACACAGGAGACAGGAGTTAATGAAACCTAGCTCTCTGTCCTGACTTTGCCACTCGCTTTCTGTGTAACCTTGGGCAAGTCACTATTCCTTTCTGGGCCTCAGTTTCTCCATCTGCATAATGAGGCATTTGGGACTCTTTCTGTTATGAGATTTCTGTGATTACCGACCAGGCTCATCATTCTCCGGATGTCCACTCCCCATTCAACTTTTTATATTACTCCAGTCAAAACAGCCACTACCAGTTGGGAGCAGGGGGAGTTCCCATCTTTGTGTTATTTCTGCTAACTCTTGGTGTTGACCCATCTGAGCACCTGTTGGCAAGCTGTGATGGTTTTACCCAAATAAGGATACTTGATATGTATCATAAACCCAGATTGATTATTAACATGACTATACAATTCCTTTCTGCATTCAATGAATATTTATTGAGTATTTGCTTTGGGCATTAGCACTGCTGGTGAGAACACAAAAATGAGCAAGACATAGCTTTACCATCTCATAGTATTGGTAAGACATACACAAGTACCTATGAGAATATATAACACTTATACAATGCTTGCCTTACTAGGAGAGCCAAGCACTGTACCAAGTACTTCCTAGGTATTGATTGGTTTAATCCATCCAATAACCCAGTGAGCTAAGCTCCCCCCTTTTTTTTTCAGATGAGGAATCTAAGGCTCAGAAATCTTAAATAATTTGCCCATTTATCTATTTAGTAAGTGAGAGAGCGGCCTTATTCCAGAACCCATGTGCTTAACCACTGTGCTTCACTGCCTCCTAATTTGATTCAAGACAGTTTGAGTTCAGTATTAGAAGTGCAAATAAAGTGGTATATGGGCTCAAACAAGTGAGAATTTGCTTCTCAAAGTTCAGTGAGGGAAGTGTGTGGGCTTTCAGGTTAGGCAGACCTGGGAAAATTACTTAACTTCTGTTAGCCTCAGTTGCCTCATCTGTAAAATGGGGATGATGAGGAGTAGGACTACTTCATAGGTGTGAGGATTAAATGAGTTAATGCATGTGAAGCATTTAGAACAGTGCTTGACACGCAGCACATGCTCGATAAATTTTAATGACATCCTCCTCCTCCTGCTCCTCCTCTATGGGGACAGGAAGAGAGGAATGAGCTGCAACAGGATTGCACTTTGAGTCTTCAGTGGCTGAACCTGCAGGCTGAAAGTTGGGTTTTAATGAAAACACTAATTCTAAGAGTTATGTGCACCCCACTGTTCATAGCAGCACTATTTACAAATGCCAAGATATGGAAGCAAGCTAAGTGTCCATCAACAGATGAACAGACAAAGAAGCTGTGATATATATAGACAATGGAATATTATTTAGCCATAAAAAGGAATGAAATCTTGCCATTTGCAACAACAGGGATGGTCCTGGAGGGTGTTACACTTAGTGAAATAAGTCAGACAGGGAAAGACAAATACTGTATGATATCACTTATGTGTGAAATCTAAAAAATAAATGAATATATGTAGCAAAACAGAAACAGACTCACAGATATAAAGAACAAACTAGCGGTTACCAGTGGGGGGTGGAGGGGCAAGATAGGGGTAGGGAATTAAGAGGCACCAACTACTGGGTATAAAATAAATAAACTACAAGGATATATTGTACAGCACAGGGAATATAGCCAATATTTTATAAGTTTAAATGGAGTATAACCTATAAAAATGTTGAATCACTATGTTGTACACCTGAAACTAATATAATACTGTAAATTAACTATACCTCAACAAAAAATTTTTAAAAAAAAGAAGGTTCGGTTGTAAATTGCCAGAGGGGATCCCTTTTTGAGTTGACTTTGAAGCAAGGTGAGCTCTATGTAGAGCAGCCAAATGAAAGTCACTAAAATATCTCCTTGCTTGAAAGGGTGGCGCTTGATATTACTTTGGGGAATAGGACATACCTCATAGGACTACTATCATAGTACCATAACTGGAGTACTATCATGCATTAACTCCCTGGATCAAGTGCATTCATCAGATTAGCCCCAGCAGAGATTGGTGCTTTGGGGGAATAAGATAGTGAACAGTTCTGATGGCTACTAAGAAGACAGGTGTAGATGGAACAGGGCAAAGACAGAGCTGTTCCTTCCTGATCAGTTCCAAGAGGTCAGAGGCCAGAGCCCAAAGGTGGGTGGGTGGGGGAACATATCAGGAAGAGGAGAAAACTAACCCTGAATGAGCAACTACCGTGGGCTGGGACCTGTGCTAAGTACTTTACGTGCATTATTTTGTTTAATCTCCCAACATAATAAGGTAGGTACTATTATTACCCTCACTTAGTAACTGAAGAAACTTAGGCTCAGAGAGGTTAGATAACTTGCCCAAAGTCACACAGCTGAGGACTGAGATTGAGGGGCAGGATTTGAATTCAGTTATTTGAAATTCCAAAAGTTGAGTTCTTTCCAATACACCACACTGCTCATTCAAACCCAGAGGACAGGGAGCCAGACGAGTCAACCAAGCAGCAGTGGCTGGTGGTGATGACATACATAGGACACGAAGCAGAACTGAATAGCTTGTGCACAGCGCCAATGAGGGCAACAAGTCACAGGCTGGCTTCACATAGGTCAGCTATCTCACCTCTGTCCCCAGCAGTACACTGAATTCTACCCCTTGTCCCCAGAATTGCCCCTGAACTTGACTGGAAACTGAGTCTTGCCCCTCACCACAGGCCTGAGCCCCAAGTGCAGCAAGGCACTTTACAGCCACTGCTGCCTCAGGGCAGGAAGGTGCGGATGGCTTCCTGCACCTCCTCCCCACTCTTGGAGACACACCTTTAAACGTTGATTCTGCTAATATTAACTCAACAGTGTCATCTTCCTGAACAAAAGACAGCACACAGTTCTACCAACAGTTACTTATCTCTTCAACAGGCAGTCTCCAAGTGCCAACTTTGTGCCAGGCACTGTGCGAGTTGCTATCATTCCTGTGACCTTCAAGTCTAGCGGGTGGAGACAAGTATAAAAACCGGTCATTTGAATATGCTATTGAGATATACGGGAGCCCGCAGGGATTTCAGAGTGACCAATCAGAGTTGCATCCCTTGCCTCACAGGCCCTGGTTCCGGAATGGGTACCCTGGTGGTGGACCCTCTCTACGGGCCCACAGAACATGGCGTGCAGATACAAAAGTGCAGGCCAGAATCACTGCCAATGAAAGTTACAGCCATAGCTGTTATGAGGAAGACAAAGTCACCATGGGCAAGAGCAGCCTGAGAAAGGAGAAAGATGAGATCTTGGATCTAGGACTGGAAAAATGGATGCAGTTTGGTTAAATGGAGAGAAGGATTAGATTAAAACATAATTCTCCCACGTGGTCAGCTCTTTAAATCTTGTTTTAAATACATGCCTTCTGTTTACTAAGAGTTGCTTGCCTTAAATTTGTATTGGGTTTGCCTTTGTATGTTGTTCCCTTGCACATTTTGAAAACTAAGTAAGGTGGGAAAAAGAATTACAGAAAAAAGAATGACCAGGGTGCTCTCCCCCAGCACTGTCCAATAGAACTTCGTGCAATAATCGAAAGGTTCTATTCTGTGCTGTCCAATTCAGTGGCCCCTAGCTGCAGGTGGCTACTGAGCAATTGAAATGTGGCCAGTGCAGCGGAGGAAATGAAGTTTTCATTTTATTTTAAATGTTGTTAGTATCAGTCGTATTGGAAAGGGCAGCCCTTAAACCACTTAGCAAATAGCCCATGCACACCCTGGTAAAGGAGCGATTAAATATGAACGCTTCTAGGAACCTACTTATGGGGGCACTCATTTGCAAATGTATGGGCTTGTTCAGTCAGGGGGTGGAGGATCATGGTTCCTAAAAACCATCCCGCAAGGGTTGATACCTTATTTACACAGTGCCTTCAGATACATTATCCCATTCAATCCCATAACAACCCTGAAGGGGGTAGCTCAGAGATCATCATCCCCAGGAGATACAGCAAATTTAGGTGACAACAGCAAGGCCCTGAGGCAGGTGAGGGTGGAGACTAGAGGTCCGGTGTTTCTCCTCCTGGGTGGAAGACTCTTTCCAGGGGGCAGCAGAGGGGGAATGACCTCACGCTACTAATGCCCACTGCTCACCGCCTGGGCCTCACGGATGAAGGGAGGTGCTCTGCCTTCCATGTCGCTGCCTTTTTCCTACTGGACTGGGGCTAATGCGGACATAGGCTATGAACAAGAACCCTATTTATCCCCTTCCCACTACCTTGATTTAGGCAATAGGAATGGTTTTGAAAAGTTCATTTATATATTCACAACTATGTCGGGAGCGCCAACCATGCCCCAGACATTGGTCTAGTTGTGGGGATACAGCTGTGAACAAAGCAGAGACCCCTGCTATGGAGACTGATAAAAAATTGTGCATATGCTGGATTGTTGTAACATTTCAAAAACATGTTAAGTCTACTGTGGTCTCTCACATCTTTAATGGTACACACACACCGTCCAATGTATTTTTTGTGTAAACCTGGACTCACACTTCAAGCAAACTGCCTGGCTGGCTGCAATGTGGAAACACCTTTCGATTCGGTCTTTTAACATGTGTTGAGTGCCACCTATGTGCAGAGCCCGATATTGGGGACTTTGGAGAGAGGCAGAAGAATGAGAAGACAAGGTCCTATCTCAGGGGGTTCCCCGTGCGGTGAAAGAGGCAGCTCCTTCTCTTGGGAGCTCCCAGGCTGTAGGAGCTGACAGCCTAGTCTGGGGAGGCAAACAACTTCAGGACCCACTTTCAGAGGGGAATCCCAAGTACATGCAAAATGAATCCAGCCTAGACTGTTTGGAGTTGGGTAAATGGTCCCTTGTCGTGATGATGGGGGACAAGAGAGGGGATGCCATAGGAGCTGTTGCACGTCCCGACAGCAAGGAGGAACCCAGGAGCGGCCTCTCCTGGATTACTGTTATCCTGGCAAGTCTTCTGGATGAGATGGGGTTGGAGGTGCTGCTGTAAGAATGAAGAACTCTGTGGAAGGATGGGGTGGGGTGGGGGCATTCCAGGTAGAGGGTGCCTCCTGGGGGATGGTAGGAGAAATGGGGGCGCTGGGCACAGTTCAAACCCAGCTGAAGATGCAGAGGAGAGAGGAGGGCCAGTGTGTGAGGGTCTTGGCCAAGTCCCTGCGGCTGCGGAGTGGCGGTGGGGAAGGACCGGGTCAGAGGTAGCGGGGGTGAGTGGGGGCAGCGCCCAGGTTTCTTGACAGCTGTTAAGGAAGCGTGGCGACAAAGGGTTAAGTGTGCCCCTCCACCGCCCCAAATGTTTCCTGTGTTTGAAATCCTTCAGGTATCCGAAACCCTCTGGCCCCCGGCCAGGCCGGCATTGTCCGGGGAGCGCTTGTGGGCTGTCAGAGTGGCCTCGCAGCCTTTGTTGTGGGACCACCTCGAGGTTCCCTCTCGCGCCCTGGCTGCGGCTGCCCAGTGCGCGCCGGGAGGGGGGCGGTGCGGGAGGCTTGCTCCCTCTCCCTCTTCCCGGCCCCCCCTCCAGCCCTCCCGATGACCACATGACCAAGTGGGCTCGCGGCCAAGCCACAGGCTACAAAATGCAGCCCCTGGAGTGAGCGGGGCGCATTCCCGCTGGCAGCCTGAGCCACGGGCCGTTGGAGCCGCAGCCGAGCCGCCAGCCACTTGGAACGAGCTCGCCGCCGCCCCCGGAGCCGCCGAGGCCAGCTGGGCGGCGCTGCCCCGCGGCGGGAGAGAGGAGGCTGCGGGAGAGAGGAGGCGGCGGCCGGCCAGCCCGCGGCGCGGCTCGGGGCGTACCGTCTCGCGGCCCGGGAGCCACGCGAGCTCCGCGCCCGCACGCACGAGCCGCGACTCGCGCCTCCCTCGGCCTCCGGCCTCTCCGCCCCCACCCCCGCCCCCTGGCCAGGGCCGCGCGGCGGCGGCGGCGGCCAGAGGAGCAGCATGAATCTGCGGCTCTGCGTGCAGGCGCTCCTGCTGCTCTGGCTCTCCCTGAGCGCGGTGTGTGGAGGTGAGTGCGCGCCCTCCCGCTCGCCCGCGGCCCCCTCGCCGCTCTCCAGGGCTGCAGCCCGCGCGCTCCCCGCCCTCCGCCCCGAAGATCGCGCTCTCTCCGCCTCCCGGGAGCCGGGCGCGAGCCGTGCAGGAGCCGCCACGCGCCGGGCCGCCGACGGACAGGGCGCCCGGGGCCAGGGACCCGCCGGCCGCGGGCACCGCTCCCTCCGGGGGGCTCGGCTCGGCTCGGCCTGGGGCATCACCCTCCAGCGCCTGGCCCCTCCCGCCGCCCCTCGCAGTCCGAGGAGCTCAGGGCCGCAGGCGTGCGCCCCGTGTCCCGCGCCCCGCTCCCCACGTGGTGGAGGGTACGGGGGGGGGGGGACGTCCTGCTCCCCTCGTGGATCCTTGGAGGGAACTGACCTGAGGCCGGTGGGTTGGGCTCCTGCGTGGAAAGTTAGGGGCCGCCGCCGGCCGGTCCGGGGGCGCGGGCCACTGGGGGACGATGATGTGCCAAGATGCAGACGTGACACTTGTTGCATAGGCAGGAGCGCGCGGCAGGGGAGGCGGCGTGGAGCCCAGCTGTGGTTCCTTTCAGCCTGCGAGTGAGCAGAGGCAGCCTCCCCCGGGCCGGGCCGGGCCGGGCAGGGCTGGGTCACGCTGGCCTCCTCCCTCGCTCCCAAGTCCTGTCTGGTCTGCTCTCCTCCCACGCAGAAGGCTCGGCCTGCGTCCCACCCCAGGGACTTGGTTCCTCGAGATCCTGGCTCCGGTCCCCCCTCTGCCCCAGGCATGCTCATGCTTCACCTCAGTCCCCCTGTCTCCAGGCACCAAACCAGGAAACAGCGCCTGACCCGATACCTCCATGCAGCTGGCCCCCACCTGCACCACACCCCCACCTGGCATACTTGGCACTGACTGGTGCTCCCTTGCCCTCCCCAAGCCTGGTCCCCACCCACATCCCAGCAGTCCCAGTCCGGGCTGCCTGTCTTCTGTGCGTCAGTGTCTCCTGGGGCTGCCAGCTCCCACCTCCAGCTGCCACAGTCCTGTGATCTGGCTGTCACTGCTGCCTGCCAGGCAACACAGAATAGGAAGGCCAAGACCAGGTGGACTAATGCCAGTGCCAGGCTTGGAGTTACGGGGAGGTGGGAGCAGGGGGAAGGAGAGAGCAGGGCAGCAAGTTTCCTAGAGGAAGGGCCCAAGGCCCTACTTTATTCCAGATCCTCCAGAACAGGATGCAGCCCGGGAGCCTCTGAGGGGCCTGGCAGGGCTTCCACCTCTCTCTTTGTAGGTCACCTCCTTTCTCTGCTCTTGCCTTTGGCACTGCCCTGGCCCGGGGAGCCCTGCCCGGCTTCTCGGGAGGGCGCATTGGCTGGATCTGGCACTACCTGCCTTTAGCTAGCTGTCCAGTGACCTCTCTCTTCAGGGCCCGAGCCCTGGCTGAGCCACCTCACTGGTAAGAAGGGAGCAGGCTTTTTCCTCAGGAACTCCTGTCAGGCAGGCAATGGCAGAAAGAGAGCAAAAGATATGAATGAAGGACACCGCACGGGGCTGCCCTCCTGGAGCCTGCCGTCCAGGGCAGCTGGCGAGATCAGACACCCACGGGACACCACCACTGGCAAACAGTGGTGCAGAGAGGGCATCCCAGAGGAAGCTGGGCCTACCCGATCTGCACACTTGGGGCTCCCCCAGAGCCTACGGGGAGACCCTTGGCTAACTGACCAGCACTCGAACCCTTTCAGGGTCCAGCTGTTGGGGCATTACCGGTAAAGGGAGAGCCGGTTTCAAGGGGAGGGAACGCTGCATCTGGCTCAGACCCTACCACGTCCTGCTTCAATTAATCCTTTTGCATTAGGTCACCTATCTCCACAGCCTGATTTGGGTAAACTCGTTGCCCTCACATTTTGCTTAAGCCTAGCACTGGAAACTTCCAAAGCTCCCCCTGCCTCTCCACCTCCCCCTGCCACGTCCCCCCACCCCACCCCCGTCCTCTCCTGGGGCCAAGGGGGCCACCTCTGTGCAGGCGGCCACCAGCCCAGGGTCTGGGGACCCATGTCCTGCTCCTCCTGCCTCCTGTCCTGGGTCAGAAAAAGGGGCCTTTTCTGAACCACCTTGCCCTTGGCCCAGACTTGCATGCTCTCCCCAGCCAGAGTCCCCAGTCAGCTCCAGGCCTGGAATCCATGCTTCCTTCACGACACACCGTGTCCTGACTTGGAATGCACTCCCGCCACCGCACACAGACTCTTCCACTGCCTCCTGACCTGGGATACACTTTGCTCTTCTGAGTCTGAGGGCTGCTGGGCCAGGGCCAAGTAGCCCTTGGTCTTTGTCTGAGCACCTCTCTGTCTTTCCTTGTCCCCCTCCTGCCCTTCCCCGGCCCCAGCTGAGGCCTGCAGCCACAGTGACAGCGTGAGGACAGCCTCCTGGACCCCTCCCACTCAGGGAGGGGGCATCTCCACTCCATCCCCAATGCCTCAGAGCTAAGCACCCAGGTAACCTGAGTCAGGCCTCTCAGCGGCAAAGGACTGATGCAGGTGAAGCGGACGACCAGGCTGCCAGGGCGTGATGTGTCCACGGCAGCACAGCTGGCGTGCACTGGGCTGGGCAGACAAAGGAGGGGCGCTTCATCCTGGAGACACATGCAGGACCCCAGAGCAGTGGAGGGGACATACATAGCCAGTGCCACCAGGGCACTTGTGTGGGCTTTTAAAGCAATCACAAGACAGGCTGGACGGCGAGAGGAAAAAAAAAAAAAAGATGTTTCATTCCGAGTGAGGATGGCGTATTCCTGAGAAGCGGCACACGCCTCTTTGTGAACTGGCAGGGCTGCAGTTCAGATTGTGTGAAAAGCAAGCCCTGTTCACCCCCGACTGCACTTCACGGTGAGAATGCTGTAGCTTCACTGCTGATGGCGCTTCGGTCCCTCTAGGCTCGCGACTCTTTGCGGGATTGCCCCCGCCTTCCTGTAAGTAGCAGATGCGTTAGAGGAAAATATTGAAGTACACTGGGGATGGCCCGTTTCTACAGGGGAATTCTTTTGTATAGCCGGGACCTCTGCAGTGATGAGAATCAAAAGCCTCTGATTTGTCCCTTTGGACAGGACAAAGCCAGGGTTTCAGGTGTCAGCTTATCTTAGGGTGAACCAGACTCAGAATCAAAAGTAGGAAACAGGTGGATGATGGAATCAGGGTGGGGGAGGAACTGCAGACTTCCGGCTACAAGGAGGACAGGGAGCCCCCCATCCAGTGGGATGCCAGGTGCCAGGGGCTTCTGGGTGACCGCTCTCCAGGGCCTGGCTGAGAGCTCGGTCAGCTTAGGTAGCTCTTCTCTGCAGCCCTAGAGTCTAGACGTCTCGCTGGCCAGAGTCTGAGCCCACCAGCCGTGTTCCTCATCCTGGCTCTGGGCCTCCCCTGTCTCTTAGGGACCCCTCCCCCCAACAGCCCTCCCTCCCTGACTGCCACCACCACTCACAGGCCTGGGTCTCAGCATTTGGAGATGATACCCTCCCCATCTGGGCACCGTGCCTCTCTTCTCATGCCTGCTGTACCCCTAGGGCCATAGCCTGTGCCACTGGCCATCCCTGCAACACAAGAACCAAGACCTCACTGACACCTTCAAGGCCCTTAGGGTCCTTTCTGTTGCCTGGCCACACCCTCAGCACAGTCCTTTTCGCCCTGAGAGTTTCTCTGGTACCAGCTTCTCATCAGTATCATTCCTGTCCTCTTGCAGAGGGCAGAACAGCCTTGAGGGGACTCCAAAACACAAGGCAGAAGCTGAAGCAGCTGGAGTGGGGAGCTTAGTGAAGGGGCTTCCCTCCTCTCCCTCCCCGGCCCAGCCCCTTTGCAGATGGCACTCAGAGGGTAGCCCTATGACAGGCGAAAGCAGCCTCCTTGCCCCTGTCCATACCTACTGCCCCAAAGTGCAAACACAACTTGTGTTTTAATTTACATTAGGTGATGGGTTTAGGGGAGGAGCTGACACAGTAACCCACCCCCGACCAGAAGCATGAAGGGTCGCTGGTAAACGGAGAGGTCCTAATGGGCTTGTGACGTTCTCTCTGGGAGGGAGGGTGGAGGGCTAGAGAGTGTGTGCGTGCGTGTCTGGGCGAGAGAGCGTGGAGAGCAGCAGGCGCCAGGGGCCTGGGCAGGGAGGGCCCTAAGGACAGTCCTTGCCTGCGTTTGGCCCAAGAGGAGCATAAATGCCTGGAAATTGTGTGCAAGTGGAGGAGGAATCACACGAGCCGAACAGCCAAGGAAGGAACCGGAGCGTGGGGATGCTGGAGGCAGGGGGGAAGGAAAGGAAGAGCCGCCAGGGGTATGGCTGGGGGGCGAGCGGCCAATGGGTGGTTATATGGAAACTGTGAGCTAGTGGTGGAGACTCCTGGATGGATGGAAACAGGTTTCGAGAGACAGGGATATAGCTGGAGGCAAACCCGATGGTGTGGGGAGAGGGAGACTGGGTTTCATGATCACTGGCCTCAGAAGCTGTACTTCTGCAGACCAGCCCCATCCTGGGCATTGCACAAGCACTCTGCCGGTCTGTCTCTTGCCCAGCACCATCTCATCTCCCTGCTCTGCTTGCCTCTGGCGGCTGGCTTGTCTGTGGAGTGCCAGCTCGCCTGCCCTGGCTGGACTGCAGCCTCCATGAGAGGTGGCTGAGAGCTCGGTCAGCTTAGGTAGCTCTTCTCTGCAGCCCTAGAGTCTAGACGTCTCGCTGGCCAGAGTCTGAGCCCACCAGCCGTGTTCCTCATCCTGGCTCTGGGCCTCCCCTGTCTCTTAGGGACCCCTCCCCCCAACAGCCCTCCCTCCCTGACTGCCACCACCACTCACAGGCCTGGGTCTCAGCATTTGGAGATGATACCCTCCCCATCTGGGCACCGTGCCTCTCTTCTCATGCCTGCTGTACCCCTGGGGCCTCATCGTGTGTCTTTCCCTCATCGCACCCAGGAACACCCAGCACCACTTGGATTCTATTGGCAGGGCTTGGTCTGGCGTCAGGAGCCTTCTACTCTAAGCCAGATGTGGACAGATGTAGAGAAGAGCCCCCTAGAGCAGAAAAGGAGCCAGCTGGGATTGGAATGGAAGGAATTTGCATCAGGCACAGGATGGGGGTATGATCTAGGGGTGAAAGGAGATAGGGCAATGAGGGGGCAATACTAGCAGCCCACCCCCCTCCCGATGCACTTGCTGCTTCAGGTGACGTTCACTCATTTGTTTACTCATTCATTTGTACAATATTTATTGGCCTCTGAATCTGGTCACAGGCTGACTAGAACCCAGCATAAGGCACACAGAGTCAGAGATTCCCCTCCACTCCCTGCAAACAATCCCCCAGCCACACCCGCAGGGAGGCCACAGGAGCAAGTGAGCCCCAAGATGGCCAAACACTGATGAGATGCCCAGGGGTGAGGTATGAGAGCTCTAGTACTCAAAAGTGGGTCACCTGCGTATCAAAGGATGTACAATGACATCATGTTCCAGATTTGCTTTAAAATATCTCTGCAAAGAAAGAAACAGGAGAAGCAAAGCATATGTAACTCCATCTGGATAACTGTTGAATCTGGGTGATAGGCACGTGATGGGGGGAGTTGGTTTCACTGAAATATTGTGTGTTTGAAATGTTTTAAGTGTATCATTCACAAGGGTGCAGTGGGAAGTTATTGTCTGCTGTGCCCCAGCCTGAGTACAGGCATGATACCCCAAGCTGCACCCCCCCCCCCCGCATGGTGTTCAGAGCACAAAACATGTTTGTGCCCATCAGAAACATGATAGGACTGTCAAAAGGACATCAAGTCAGGGGTATAATTTGCAAATGTGAGTAGTGGGCTCTGTTTGCCCCAGGACAGTGTAAACATTGCAAATGGTTCATCGGTTCACTGATTGGAACAGGAAAAACAAAAGCTCTGAGAGCGCCACCTCATGGAGAGACTGCCGCTCCTCTGGGGCCCTGGCCCATCTGCATCAGCCTTTGGGATGACAGGCTTTCTCCTTCCTGCAGGGCCCCTGCTGCAGACTTCTGACGGGAAGGGGATGGAGGAAGGCACCATCCGCCACCTGGTGCAGCCCAGAGGGCCGAGGAGCGGCGCAGGGCCCTGGCAGGGAGGTCGGAGGAAGTTCCGCCGCCAGCGGCCGCGCCTCTCCCATAAGGGCCCCATGCCTTTCTGAAGCAGGTACTTGAGCCTCTGGTCAGTGGGCGGCACAGAAAGGGCAGGGGAGGAACAGCCTGGAAGCTGGGTGGCCCTGCTGCTTACCGCTGGCCAGACACCTGCACCAGGCAGGTGCCGGCCCCACGCATAACACCGGGGCTTACAGAGCACCTTCAGTTTAGACAGGAGACCAAGGCCGGAGAGGGGCTTGACACTCCGCAGGAGCTAGGTGCTGGCTCCCCTCCACTCTGCTGCCTGGGGTTGGGCTGGCTGGCCCAGCTGGAGTGTTCTGGAAGTCCTGGGGGGCCTTGATGAGCTGGGGAGAGGTGCCCCAGGGTATATGTGCAGGTGTGTGGTGTGGATCCTCACCGGAGGCGGGGAGCAAGGCAGGGAGCCTTGGGGTAGCCGCTAGCAGAGAACAGAAAGAGAGCCGCCCGGAGATGTGGGAAGGAGAGAGCAGGGCCTGAGCCTGCCGCTGAGGCCTGGGGCTTTAGGTTCAGGCTTGTGGGCAGGGCGGGTGAAGGCCGTCTCCTCTCCTGTCCCAGGCGGTTCCTTTGACCTAGGACACGTCAATGACCCCTCTCTGGTCATTTTTCCTCTTTAGGACTGAAGGGGCCACCACGTGTCCGCCCCCTGTGATTCTCTCTACTCCTCCGCAGATCGGCCTGCTTCTCTGGAGCCCTCACATCCGTTCGCCTCATCCGGCCCCTGTTCTCGCTGCTGACGGTCCGGCTCTTCTCCCCCACCAGCCTACCCGAATGGACTGGCGTGCTCCTGCCCCTAGCAAGGATCCGTTCAGTCCCCCTTCCTGACTTGGGCGACCCTGCACTGGAAGGCCGTCCTTCCTCTCCCCAGCCCTCCCCCTGCTCTAGTCTCTACCTCTTCTGTCTAATACCCTAACATCTAACCCTTCCCTGGCCCTTCCTGCCTCAGGTATGCCCTGGGGGCTGGGTGGAACCCGCCCTTCTTTAATCCAGCAGATTCCAAGTTTTCGCATCAGCACTCCCCCCCCCCCCCCCCACCGCCACCCCGGCCTCCAGAGGGGCATAGAGAGTGGAGCCATGAGAGACTCTAGGGAGAGGGACCGGGTCGTTGGGATGCAGACAGGGTGCCTTGGGGGCATGGGAACGGGGGCTTGGCGATCTGGCGAAGGGGGAGTGAAGCATTGGAGAAGAGGAGGAATAGCTACTGTGGTCTCTTCCTCATCCCCATGTTTGGCCCGGTTAAGGAAGAGGTGAAGGAGAGGGGCCATGAAGTACTTTGTCACTTCTCTCGCCTCACTGTGCCGCCTAAATTCCCTCCCACTCACTCCCGCCCCCCGCCCCCCCTCCAGCTAGTTCAAGCTCCAGCTCAGGAGGGGAGGGTATGCGCCTCAGGTGGCTCTGTACCCTCCCAGGAGCAAAAGCCAAGCAGGATGATTGGTTTTGCCAAGAATCACAGACGATCAGAGCCAAAAGGAACCTTGGAGTTCACTTAGCTCCACCTCCTTATGCAAACTCCTGCAAAAACAGAGGCTCGGAGAGGGATGGTGACCTGCTCAGTGTCACTGCAGAGCCAGAATGAGGGCCCAGGTCTCCGAACTCCCACGTGATGATGCCCTCTTCCTTCTTGATGATGTCTTCCAAACCCATTAAGTGCCTTTTCCCGGGCTTGGGGCTGGGGGTGGCCAGGAAGGGAGAGGGGGCCGGCTGTGAACTGCCCCACGGTGGGACGGAGCTGTTCCCTCCTCCCCAGCCTGCCCCTTCTGGTCCATTCCCCAGCCCGGCCTGGAAAGTTCCCTGACTGGCCAGCTGCCCCCATTCCTTGCAGCACTCCCAGACCCTGGGTATTTTCACAGGGGCAGCTCAGGCACCCAGACTACCAGGAATCAGGAGGTGGCCTTAACCAATTGGACTCAATGGCTTTCCCTTCACGTTGACTGGACCTTCTTCTCCCAGTGGCCTTTCCCTGAGGAGGCAGGGAGTGGGGAGAAGAAGAAGGAAACAAAGAAGGAAGGAAGGGAGGGGGGAAGGAAGGAAGGAAAGGGGAGGAAGTGTAGATCTCAGCAGGCTTTCTTCTCAAAGGCCTCGTGGGAGGGAGAAAAGGGAAGACAGGAGCCTGATGGCCACCTATGTACGTGTGGGGCAGGGGGAGTCAGGGCCCCCGGAGTCCCAGAACAACCCCGACGTTTGCCTACCTGCCCCTCCCCCTCCCCTCCTCTGCTGCTGCTGCTGCTGCTGCTTTAAGGCCACCCTGGGGAGCCAGGCTGGGCACCTGCCGCCCCCCAAACGCCCCTCAGCCCAGAGTGGGGGCTGGCCAGTGTCCAGAAAGCCTCTTCTGCCACGGATGTCCCCACTGGGGCTGGGCCTTCTTCCGCCTCTTCCTTTCTGCATCTCCTGTCGCATCAGTTGCCCAGCCCAGGGGGAAGGGCGGGGGTGGGCTGTGGGGAGCGGGAGAGGGACGGCTGGGAAAGTCTGGAGACACAGGGCAGTGGAGGTGCTGAGGGGCTGTCTTATTTAAAGTGGTTGTGTATGATTCTTATACTAATTTATACAAAGTTATTAAGGCGCTTTTCATTAAGAAATCGTCCCCTTCCCCTAATTGTGTTCACTGTGTTTGTAAAGATTGTTCAGTGTAAATATGTCTTTATAATAAAGAGTTAAAAGCTGACAATTCGCCCTTACTCTTGGAGGTCACGTTCAGGAGGGGCACACCTCTCCGCTGAGATCCATGGTCCTCCCCATGCCCATGAACTTCACGTGCAGGGAGGGAAGTGCCTGCCTCCTAAATCGGTTCCAGGTCCAATGGCTTCAAACTAATTTGCCACAAACTCACAAAAGGAATCTCTATGCTTAATGACCAGTTCACATAAAATGCAGTCCACTTTTAAGTGTTTTGGCATCTGAGTGTCCTAATTTTGTTTTTTCTGCAGTGTCCTTTGAAGGATCTTTAAAAAATTTTATTTAAGAACATTCTGATTAAAGGTGGGATTTCTACTAAAAATTGTTTTATATCCTTGGTGTGTGTCTTCTTCTATTTTTATCTACTTTTGAACACTCTCGGGACTTTTTAGCCAGTTGCCTTTCTTGAGAAATGTTCTGTTTCCTGCAATAAATATATTTCGTAATGACTTTGTATGTATCATTTTATGTTTCACAAAGTAGAGTTGCTTGATGCACGAGATAGCCTGAGAAATAAAATGCAGGGAGTTCGATGCAGTTCTGCCCCATCTGTCTCACTTCTTCACGCTTGTTGTCAAAATGCCAACATCTTGGAGAACAGGAAGGAACATTGGGTACATGCTAATTTGGTTAATCAACTCATTAGGTGCACACAGGTATACACGATCCAGAGTAAAACCCAGCAAAAAGGAGACAGGAGTGATCCAAAAGGTGCATTCGATAAATCTTGTGGGAAATTCTACAGATTTGACAAGTATTCAGTTCTAGAAATACACAATTTGAAGAAAGGGTCTTCAGACACTTGCTAAAAAGTCATGAAACTGCTCAATGAAAGATAAAATAGAAAATGCCACCCACAAGCGTACACAACAATCTTATCATTGACAAAATGTTGCAGATTGTGACATAGTGATTTAAAAATATGACATTGTGTTGGAAGTGCCTCTTAGGAAAATCGGTACAAAAATGCCTTCTTTCAAAATTACTACTTTGACTTTTAGGCAAACTGGTTGTCAGAGGAACTGGTTTTAGGCAAGGAGGTTTTGGGTGGGCTGGCTTTATGCTGATTGGTCTGTTACCGCCCTAATCACCCCCAAAGCTCTAATTTCACAAGAAACCAAGGAGAAGGGGGCGGGGGCAGGGCAGGACAACTTAATACTGATCCGTAAGTGTGTAGCCCTTTAACAGTTTACAGAGCTCTTTTTTAAAAATACCAACTCATTTTATTATCCTAACAACTGGGCGACACAGATCCCCATTTTACAAATGAGAAAACAGGCTAAGAGAGTTGAAGCAAATTGCCCAAAGGCTCACTGCCAGTAAGTGAATCTAAAATCTGGACTTTGAATTCTAGAATGTAAACTCTTTCTATGGTACTATGGAAGGTCCTCTAATTAGAGAGAAGACTTAAGTACAAAATGTACTTAAATCCCAGTAAGTGCACTGGAAATAGATGGCGTGGTGTGGACCGGTGGGATCCGAGAAAGCCTCACGGAGACACCAGCTTACACGGGCCCCAGAAGACCCAGTTGCCTTTGGTTAAGTTGGCAGGAGGATGGTGCACAGTGGACGTGGGGACAAGGAAGGGGAGTTGCCACCAGGGTCCTCCAGGCATATGTAGTCACTGTATGCAAGTGGGTGGAGGCAAGTCTGACCTCCTTGGGGCAGAGGATGAGGGGAAGGAAAGCTGGTGGCTTTCTGTAAAGATAATTAGACATCAAACCAAAAGAAGGCAGGACATATGGGTTGCCACCATTTGGAGATATCTTGACCAAATGAATACAATAGAATCAGAGTAGGGGGTTGTTTTTGAAAATACAGAGGGAAAAAAGAAAAAGGAGTTCACTTTTTGTTCACTGATTACTTCTGGACCAAGACCTGGAAGGGTTGGGGGGTGGGGTGGGCAGATGAACCTGAAAAACAACAGCGCTTCAAATCCACCTAGAAATTAGGCAGCCCCTGAAATGAAAGAGATAAGGAAGGCAAACAGACTCAGGCCACACACAAGGCTTTTCAGGACCCCAGGCGTGGTATAAAATGAGCCATAGCTACTTAGATGCCTAACGTTTCAGATTCTCCCACAAGTCCTGGCTGACTCAGTACCCTCAACTGGGGCTGGGCTCCTCTGTCGCCTGACCCAAGCAGCCATTCTGAGGTGCTTATAGAATTCTATTTTTCAGGCCTGAAGGTTATTCAGCTGAAATTTCTCAACCCCAGATTTCTGACCAGAGTGGGCCTGTACCAGCTGACTGGCAAAGGAAATGGCAGAGAAGACTTACCATCTTCTTTTCTGGTCCTAGAAGGGGCTACTGACTCAGCCAGCGTTTCTCTGGAACCCCCCAAATGGAAGATGTCTCCAGGGTTCCTTTGAAAAACCAGTTTTCCTACATACTGACCAGCGCTCAGAGAGGGACGCCCCCGGCTTGCGGCCTTGGACTTCAGTCAAAGGCTGGAGCTGCATCTAGGACATTTCCTTGGATGTTTCAAATCAGGGATCAGCAAGCTTTTCCTGTAAGTCGACTTTGCAGGCTGTGAGGTCTCTGTCCTAAGTACTCAAGTCAGCCATTGTCTTGCAAAAGTGGCCCTAGACAAAATGTAAATGCACCACTGTGGCTGTGTTTATAAAAACAGATGGCGGGCCACAGAACCCTGTCTCATGTGAAGCATCGGCAAGCCCTTCAGCTGAGCCCTTGAACCCTTGCCTGGGGCCCGAGGAGAAGACTTCCCTTCTGCAGCAAGGTCTAGAATTAAGAGAATTTAATAAACTGCTTATGAGCTGCCTTCTGTGCCATGCTATCTGACAATAATTATACTAACAGAGGGCTTTCCGTAGAAGGGGAAGTCTGGAGTCAGATCAGGGTTCAACTCCCAGCACCACCGTTTACTTCTCTGTGAGACCTGAAAGCCAGTGTCTCCATGAGCCCCATTTCCGCAGCGGGCAGGATACTCTGGCTGCTTCTGAGCGCTGCGGTCAGGACCAAATGCGATGATGCAGGTCAAGTGTTGGGCACGGTGCCTGGCCCACGGTGTGCGCTCCCTAGTGGGAGGTAATATTATCCCCACTAAGCCACACTCTAACCCTGAAAGGTGGACAGGGCAGTCATCATTGTCCCCAATTTATAGATGGAACAACCGGCTCAGGGAGGTCAAGTCACTTGTTCAGATTCACAGAGCCGGTAACTGGCTAGCGAAGCCTCAAAGCCGGCTCCATCCTCAGCTCGGGTCAGCTGCCCCGCTCCCGCTAGGAGTCTGCTTCCCCAATCCGAGGGTGCCTGGGGCACTGGAAATTTCCAGTCGCCTAGACAACCCACAGGGCCTCCCCAGGGACACATGGCCCTCAGCACTCTCCCCCGTTGCAGCGTTAGCTTGGGCAGCACCTGATCCTGGATTTTGGGGCCAGGCACTTGTCCAGGAGACCCGCCTGGCCCTCAGGTTCCTTTCCACCCGAGGCCAGGTGCCCAGAAAGCTGAGTTCAGTCCTGACTCTGCTTCTGCCCAGGGCTGGCCGTGGAAGGGCCCCTTGGCCCCTTCTGGGTCTCAGCCTCCTCACCTGCCTGGCCGCCTGGAAGGTGTGGGTGGGAAGCAGCTGCTTGTGCACAGGGCTTTGCTGGGGTTCCAGCAAACAGTGAGGCTGCTTCAGGCCACTCTCCAGAGGGAATCAGTGCTCTGGGAGAAGAAACAGAAGAAACGGTGGGAAACGGGACCCTTGGCCAGTGAGGAAGGCCACCACTGGGTTACGTGGGTCTGCCCAAGCTTCTCCTGGCCCCAGAGGCTGCTGGGACCTCCATTTCATACTTCCCCCATCTTGCAAACCAAATGCTTTCTGACCTTCCCTGGGTGTGAAAGAATTGGCAGGCTGCACAGCCCAGTGGCCTGAAGCTAGTGGCTCAGCACTCGGGATCCCAAACCCAGCTTGGCCTGTAACTGGCTGTGTGACCCTAGGCAGATCAGTTCATCTTTTGGGGGTTCCAGTCCCCCCTCATCTATTTTCATAGGACAACAATCTCTGCTTTCCCTACCTCAGACTTACAGGATCCTAGAAGGGCAGAGCTGGCAGGCTCCTGGGAGGCCATTCAGTCTCCTGAGCCTCTTCATTTTTACAGACCTTTTACAGAAGAAAGTCGGGCTCAGAAAGGGAAAGTGACCCACTTAAAGGGACATAGCTAGACGATACTGACAGACACGACACGACAGGTAGGGGGCAAGTGCTTCCTGTGTGCCAAGCACTGTTCCGAGCACATCGCCTGTCCTGGCTGAATTAGTCCCCATCGCAACCCCATTTTATAGCTGAGGAAACTGAGGCACAGAGAGGCTAAGTTCGTCTGAGGATCTTCTGTGGAATGTAATGGAATGAGGGGACCGAGGGGACCAAGTTGACATTGCTTTAAAGCAAGGTGAAGGCAGTACTGAAGTGCCAAGCAGTCACTCAAGGGCTGCCGTCCCCTCCCGGCTATGGCAAGGGCTTCACTCTGGCGCCCTCAGTCTCAGGGCAGCAAAAATGCTTGTGTCTGTGGGACCTGGGAGGCCGGTGTGGCCGGAAAGAAGCCCTCTTTCCATCTAGGCAGGGGTGTCTCTGGCTCCCTCCCCAGCAAGTGTGGGGATAGGAGCCGGTGACCCTGGCATAGTTTCATCCCCCTGTCTCTAGACCCCCAAACTTCCTCACAGCCTAGAGTCCTCTCACCTCCTTGGGAACTCCTAAGCCCTCAGGTGTGAGGGGTGTGAAAAGATAAAGGAAGATAAACAAAGTGGGAGGGGAGAGAGCACACAGGGATGAGGAGGGGGGAGGAGGTGTCTCAGGAGGGAGGGCTCACCTCTTGGTCCCTTCCACCTCCATCACCTCAGAGATCTCGGACGCTGCTTTTCCCAGGAGTTTCAATCTCAGTTTCCTCCTACCCCACCCCAAGGCGACTCTGGGCTAGCCCCCAGCCCAGCTCCGTAGCCCTCTCCACCCCCATCCCTGCTCCCAAATTGCCTGTCAAGTTTCAGATCCCATGCCTTAATGCAAGTTTCAGAAGTAGCTCCACATCCCCTCAACCTAGGCTAACATTTTCAGAACCCAAGCACAAAAAAAGGGTGTTCTGCCTGCACAAAGACCAATTCAAAAGAATCACTCTCCTGGACAATGAGTTTTAAAAAAAGCACCTACTCTGTGTAGGACAGTATGTGAGAGACAGCAGAGAAGACTCGCTCCTCACCTTGCCTCTGGGAGGCTCAAGGGACGGGTGCGTGGCGAGGGTATGACAGCCCTTGCTGCCTGGTGCCCTCTATACTGGTCCTGGCTGCTGCCCTGGCCCCAGCAGGAGTGTGAGGGAGTGAGTATCATATGTATCTTTCAGGAAGCAGAGGCTGGGAAAGCCTCAGCCCAAGCCACCCAAACCCCATTTCCCAGTGCACCTCTAGTCTCCCCAGCCTTCCCTTCCCTGGTTCTCTGCCTCCCCTAATTCCCCCAGTCTTTCAAGTGCCAGCTAAGGCCGCCTCTGCCATGAAGCCTTACCGGATGCTCCTCAAGCTCTGAAGGTCACAGGCAGGTGATGCCCAGATGGGAACCCAGGCTTGTTCCCCCACCAAAGCCCATGTCCTTGCCAAGCATACACCTTCTTGCCAGACTGAGCATGGCCTTCACCACAATGGGAGTGACGATGCTCAGAGTGATGACTGACGGGGGAATCTAATGATCGCACCTTCGGGCCAGGGATCTGGAGGCTTAAAAATCCTGGCTCCTCCAAGTACTAAGCCTGGGTCACACTTCACCTTTCTGGGCTTCAGTTTTATTGTTTGTAAAATGGAAATAATAATCCTTAGCTTCCTCACAGGCTGGTTGTGAGGCTGAAGTGAAGTTTCTGAAGTGAAAAGGTTTGGTACAGTAAAGAAGTGATGCAGGTGTGAACAATGTCGACCTCAGAGGGTGCCCGGTTTGCATGTGAAAGTGCTTTGTCACCTGCAAAGGGCCATAGAAATTCATTTCTCAACATTCAACAAATGCCTTTGAGCGCCCACTCTGTGCCACATTGCTTACAACCTGGTGAGGGAGATCCGATGTTATTCAAAAGCCACAAAGGCTGGTCTGACCAGGACCGTGGTCAGGGCTCTGGGGACAAGCACAGGACTCTAGGCAGTTTATCACGGGGAGAGTGCAGGATCCAGATGGGGAGGAGAATCAGAGAAGCTTCCCTGAGGAGAAGTGTGTGGCGGGAGATGTCAGGGTGAATAGAGGTAAAGCAGGAGAAGGGAAGTCTTAGGAGACGGAGCACATAGCTTGGGTCCAAAGGCCAAGGAGGGAGTAGTGAGCATGTGTGATTTCTTCTTCTTCTTCTTTTTTTTAATGGAGATATACATATCTCCTTTTTTTTTTTTTTTTTTTTTTTTGGCCAAATCTCAGTTCCCCTACCAGGGATTGAACCCAGGCCACGGCAGTGAAAGCACCGAGTTCTAACCACTGGACCACCAGGGAACTGCCCATGTTCTTTTTTTAAAAAAAATATAAATTTATTTATTTACTTATTTTTGGTTGCGTTGGGTCTTCGTTGCTGTGCGTGGGCTTCTCACTGTGGTGTCTTCTCTTGTTGCAGAGCACGGGCTCTAGGTGCGTGGGCTTCAGTAGTTGTGGCTCACGGGCTCTAGAGCGCAGGCTCAG
Source organism: Eschrichtius robustus (assembly GCF_028021215.1). Classification (NCBI taxonomy): domain Eukaryota; kingdom Metazoa; phylum Chordata; class Mammalia; order Artiodactyla; family Eschrichtiidae; genus Eschrichtius; species Eschrichtius robustus. Next base: position 113,684,487 of record NC_090845.1, on the reverse strand, counting down.
TAGTTGTGACGCGCGGGCTTAGTTGCTCCACAGCATGTGGGATCTTCCCAGCCCAGGGCTCAAACCCGTGTCCCCTGCATTGGCAGGCGGATTCTTAACCACTGCGCCACCAGGGAAGCCCTCCATGATTTATTCTTAAACCCATTCCACAGACAAGAAGTGGGGCCTGAGAGTGGCTATGACTCGCAAAATGAGAGATTCCATTCAACTCCTGTGTGCTGGCTGATTCCCTTCCGAGCTCTCGGCTGGGCAGAGAGACAGCCCAGCCCTGCTATGGTAACTAAAACATCCTCTCCTGGTAACTTGCCCAAAGCTCTATCGATTTCATCAGCTGGGCAGGAGGGGCTGAGGCCCCACACCCACGGGACCGGGTGGCTGGGTGCGCCTGGGCCAGCTCACAGGCTGGCTGGACACTTTACAACTTCTTAGATGTTCCACTTTCCTTGGGCTCCGCCTCCCTTTCTCCTCCAGGCCCCTTAGTCTTCCGGTGAAATTCAGTGTGGCGTGAGAGGCTGCCCCCTGCTGGCTGAGCCTGGGAATGGCAGGGACTTCTCACGGGCCACCTCTGCTGTCCTGTTCCCCACGAGGTGTGAGGAAGGGCAAAGACCAAGGTGTGTGTGGAGGGGCAACCGATTGGAGTTAGTCAAAGCTGACTCTTTTAGTTGCTTGTGCTGCAGGACTCTGAGTCTGTGAATGATGTTGTGGGTGTGAGTGTGGATGCCCCACGACTTGAGAGGGTGTCTATAGGTCATGGGCACATGTGGGCTCTGTGTGTGAACACCGACTGGGCAGGTATGTGCATTTGCTCCACGGCGTGCACTGTGTTTACAGCCTGTGTGCATGCTACCTGCTGTGCGTGGCAAGTGGCTGGGGGAGGAAGAGAGATTGCCACCCAATGTGCCGGGGCGAACTTCTCCAGCTTGTGGCTGCAAAGGGCAGCAGCCAGCTCTCTGAGTCCAGGCCAGGCCTTGTTTGCATCCTTACAAGACTTTCCTAGGCTGTCTGGCTCTCAGGCTGTCCCAAAGAGCATTTCCTTCAGTTCTACCACTTTTCCTCCTAGCAGGTACTCCCCGACACCCCCGCAGCTACTGGGGGAATCTCCTATAGCCTCTGGAGGCAACAGCAAACCTGATTTCTGCACGTGCTCCCGGGAGAGGCCCAAAGGAGCACCCCGACGCTTGCCAAGGCCCGCTCCACGGCTGCTCTTTTCCTGTGTGTGCTAGTGCAGACTTCCTGGGTGTTTCTGAACAGTCTGATCAGTTGGCGCCCATGCTATGCTGGTTATTAAAGATTTTCAATCACCCCTGTCCATTTCCTACACTCCGGGTAATATATATATATATTTAACCTAGAGCTTCAGGAGACCATGAGTTAGGGTATTACTCTTGTTCTCCAGCCTAACACAGTTTTTTTTTTTTTTTTGAACAGTCCTCTTCTTCATCGCCTCTCCAAATGGCATGAAAACACTAGTCCACCTTACTAGTCTCAGCAAGCAAAATCCCTTGGTCAGGCCATCAGCCATCAGTGAAATACTTGTGCCATTAGGTTGAGAACAGAAATGTCAGATCAGAGTCTAATGACTCCCTTGGACTTTGCCCAAACGCCCAGCTTTCTGAGTGAGATCAAAGGGATGGGAGCTCTGGAGGATTCAAGCTGACGTTCCAGTAAGCACTCACGAGCAGGCCTAGCCTTGTCCTTTGCCCATGGGTAGTACGCACCAGCCACACCCGCGGCATTTCTAGGAAACACCCTCTTCTGCTCCCTGGGCTTTGGCCTCAGCTCCTCCTGGGAGAAAGGCAAACAGTGGGGAGCTGCTCTCCACAGGTTACTGCCGGGCAGGGCTCCTCCTCTTCCCGCCCCATGACTCGCCCCTTCCAACTGCCATCCTCCCCATATGGCGGCCCTGGGGACCACCAGGCGGTGTGATAGAGGGGAAGTTCCATCCCAGTTCTGCCACTTGGTAGCTGTGTCACTCTCCGCCTCTGAGCCTCATTACCTCTCAAGGTAGCCTATTCTGACTTCACACAGCTGTGGCTGCTAGAATCTTCTTGCATGTCTGGCCAAGCATTTGGTGAGCCAGTCCACACAAAGATCCTGATTTCCTGAAGACTCGAGCAGGGTGTAGGTTAAAAACAGGAGACTACAGAAAGCATATATTCTCCCTGTACCCCCGGACACACACAGACCCTCTGATTCCATTCCCTTTGGCATGCCAATACCTTCTCCTCAAATGGAGACTGAAGCAGGAAGTAGGATAGTTACCCCCATCTCATTAGTCCTCTTTCAAATGGGGTGAGTGAGTGAGCAGATGGTCCTATAGTTAGAGGCCAGGACCTACACAGAACTCATTGTATTAATAGGTAGTCAATAAATAGTGAATGAATGAATGAATGGACAAGTGAATGAGGCTCACAGCCTCCTTTCCCGCCAGCCTCAATCTCCTGGAAGAGTTAGTTTTGCATTGTGCTTTGAGATCCTTAAAAAGCACCATTTCCATGGTAACAAAGCATATAGATCTGCCACTCTGCAGGGCCAAATTCTTTCCTGTCACACTGACTCTGAGCTTGCCCCAGAAAAGATCCTAAACTACCTTCAGTGCCCATGGAGTGGGTCACTGTCAACTGGGAGGCCTGAGGAGTGGGCCTGCCATGGGCGGATCCCCCAGCGCACATCTCCTCGGGGAAGTTCCTGGGCTGATCGACCTTGCTGGGGTTTCCATGGTAACAACACTAGGCTAATGGGTTGCCAGGGTGATGGTGCGATACTGCTAAGATTGCACAGGACCGGACCACACAGGGCCACCGAGTTGAAAAGATGCTAATAACACCTTTCTGAGTCTCCATGGCAACAACACTCAAGCACCGGGTAGGCTTTGTCCCAAATGCAGATGAGGCCCCCACCCACCACACTCAGCAAGAACACCCTGGGAGGCAGGCCACTGGCCCAGTGTCCTGGGGCTTGGCTCCTGCTGTTTCCCCCTGAAGGGGAAAAGTCAGCTGGCCAGGGCTTGTTCCCCCTCAGAGGCCCCCCTCTCTGCCCCAGGGCCCCTCACCATACTGCTTTGGGATGTCTGGCTGAAGCGGCCAGTGTTTGGGCTATTGGGACTGTCAGGGAGAAGGGCCAGGGCAGGAAGAGGGCTCGGGCTGGTTTTGCATGGGAGAAAATGGAGTCTGAGGCACCTTTGGGGTTGGGGACATCTGCTGGTGTGGCTGCTGCCACCCTCTGGGGCTGAGGAAGCAGCCAAGGTGCCATCCCCCCCCCCCCCCCCCGCAAATCCAGGAGCGTGAGGCCAGAGTTTTCAAACTACTTTTAAAGCTGTGGCACATATGAATTCCATCAAAGCAGGACTGGGGGGGGGTGTCCCCTATTCAGTCTTATCCCTCTCCTTACCACAGTGTCCCCTAAGGCACCTAAGCTTCTGTGGAACATAATCTGAAAAACCTCTGGCTTAGGCCAGTCCAGATGGAAAGACTAACTGGGGACCAGAGAGGGCAGGTGACTTGCCTAAGGCCCTGCAGGGCAGGCCCCAGTCATTAGCCAGGGCTAAAACCCAGGGCTCTCCTGCTGGTAAGTCCACTCTCAATAAACCAGTGTGCTATGAACCTCTGGTGACCTCTAACTTGGGCTCTTTGAATTCTCAAGGACCGCTGGGGCTTCTGTCTTTCTACCTATTCATGGAGGTTATAATAAGGATCTGTGGAGACAGGCAAAATGTTTAGAATGGACCCTCCAAATTTGACATTTTTGAGCATGGACTGTGTGCTAGGCATTTTGCTGGAACATGTTTTCTGTGCTACATGTCATCTTATTTCTTTATAACAAACTATTTAGACAGGCATAATTCTCTTCATTTAGCAGATGAGAAAACGGAAGCTTCGGGGTTAACTGAAGATTGGGTCTATTAAACCTGGAGCATCTCTTCAGCAGGGACGCCGCCTTACGAGCTCCAGCAGGGGATTCTGGGATGAATGCTGACCACGGTCTATCTCTGGTGACATTGAGCTGAGGCAGGCGGATGCATTCAGAGCATTAGAGACCCCTTATCACTGCCCCCCCCCCAACTAAAACCACATCTAACTCTGCTGCATCAGGGATGACTGGACAGCAAAGCCAGTCTCAAAGGCCAGGCTGTGTTCTTCTCCACAACCCGACACAGCTGCTGGCCACAACAGGCAGAACATCTTGTGAGTTGGGATGGGGGTGGTGGTGATTCCTAGTTGCTATGGAAACTCAGGGGGAGGTGTCATGAGCACCGTGTCCATCACGTGGAAGGTCTGGGCAGCAAGCAGATGGAGTTACCTCCCCAGCTGGTGGCCAGGTGGGTGTGGCCCCCCTTTGTCTGCCCCCAGGAACCGCCTGAGTGTACGGGCTGCAGCCAGAGGCTTTCCAGGGCTTCACTGGGGCTCAAGGGGCACTGAGCTCTCTCAGGGGACACCCGTCCCCCTGGCCATCCTTTCCCTCCTTTGGACTCCGTCTCCTGGAGGATCCCTTTCCCTCCGACTCCGCCTGCCTCACACCTCTCCTCCATGGCACAACTTCCCTCCTTTGCTGGAGCTTGTCTGCATTTGCTCTTGCTGCAGTGGGAGCCTGGGAGTCTGAGCCCTGACTCTGGGTCCCAGCTCTCTGACTCACTGACGGTGTGTTCCCGGGCAAGTCAGCTGACCTCTCTGGGCCTCAGTTGCCCTCTCTGTAAACTGGGCTGTGGCAAGAATCAAACAAGGTCTCAGCTGAAAGAGTCAAGTTCTCGGGGAGACCTGCCCTGGCGCGCTAGACCGGGGATTGGACTAGATCTAGGTTTGGCCGCTCTTTGGTGCCCCCATGGCCCCCTCACTGCTGCTCTGCTGGCCCCCGTCCCACGGTGGTGTCACTCCTGGCTAGCTGCTCTCCCTCTCTAGGCTGGGAGCTCTGTGACTGCAGGGACAGGCCTCTCTGGCCCATGGCAGTAGGCCCTGCCTCATGCACAGTCACATAGTAGGCGCTTCATAAGTGTTAAAGAAATGAAGATAATGACAAACAGCCCTGTACATCCTGCTTCCTCTCCTTTTCACACTTTCCCACCCTGGCACCGTCTCCTTAGGGCGCTGCTGTCCCTACAGCCAGAAGGCTGTGTAGTCTAGCCCTTCGGAGCACAGGCATTGAAACCAGATGGTCACTATCCGCCGTGAGACTCTGGGCGAGGTCCTGAACCTCTCACGGCCAGTTTCCTGATCTGTAACATGGAGGTGTTGATAGTGTATGTGTGTGTGTGTTTCTAATATTGCTCGGCACCAAGCAAGTGCTCAATAAAAATTGAAGGGAAAGCAAGGAGGGAGCTCTCCACCCCAGTTAAGGGTGGGCATCCCTCCCTGTAAACCCCGCCTCCTATCATCCCCACCCCAGTTTCTAGTCAGAGTTGTGAACCATGGGAAGAAAGCCCAACCAGGCTATTCCAGTCTCACTGATGTGAACCCAGCAAGACTCAGAGCAGGGCTTTTGTTTTGTACCCCTATGGCCCGGTCCTTCCCCTACCCCTGCAGCAAGAATCACTCATTTATGTACGATGCATTTGTGAAGCACCTGCTGCATGCCACTCCCAGGGCTTCTCAAGCATTGCTTGTATGAGCTCCTTCACACTCTGCTTAGAACTCCTGCCTTAGCTGCCCGAAAGTCTCTTCTCCCTTAGCATCGCGCCTCCCTCGGACTATGGCCCTCCCCCTCAGCCACTCAGCAGCTCGGTGGTCTGGGACTAAACCCCTCCCTCTCCTGTACCTCAATTTCCTTATCTAAAGGATGAGGCTCTGGAAGATCTCTGAGGACCCTTGTAGCCCAGGTGGTTCCAGATGGCGGGGTGTCATTGGCCTCTTGTCCCGGAGCCGGGGTGATTTGTGTGTGTCCTGGGGCTCACCAAGGGCAAGGCTTGGGTTCCCTGCCTGCTGGGAGAGACACAGCCCCCTGCCCAAGGTGCCCCAGGTCTCCTGGGGAAGGGCTAAGGCCACGGTGGGGAAGGGGGTGGGGCAGGAGGCCAAAATTCCCAGAGGGAGGCCACCGTCTCCCCAGTGAGTTTCCAAACGTAGCCAAAGTCTGGAGAGCCAGCTGCGCTGAGTGGCTGAGGGAGGAACTCACGGGGACAAGCCCTCCGCAGGGAGAGTCAGCTTGGGGGTCCTTGCTTGGCCCACGTTGACTCAGCAGCTCTCCTCCACACACTGCCTCACTGGGCCTAATCAGAGGCATAGATCTCACAAGGCCACTCTGCAGGGTCTTCCCCGGTCCACACTCACACCCCAAAGGTGCCCAATTCGAGTTACAGCCCCCTTGACAGTCAAGGAATTCTTATTCCTTTCCATCTGTAGCCCATCCTGCCTTAACTGAAACTGTAGTCCTTTATTCAGTCCCCTTGGGGTGAGGAGAGCTCCTCAACTTCACAGGCACAAGGGAGCCAAGCCTGGTCCTGGAGCAGCACTGGACTTGAAACACTCGGAGATGGTACTTCTGAATTCTAGCCCTGGCTCAGACATCCCCTCTCTGCACCTGTTTCCTCATGGGTAAAATGGGGGTGATGCTATAACTTGCTCTGCCAACCTCACTGGGTTGCTCTGAGGATCAAATAAGAACATACATGGAAAAGCACCTGTAGCCTACAGTGCGCCGTGCAAATGCTCTGTGGTCGGTGACAAGATGCCCCTCCTCCTGTCCTAGGGGTCTGGCTCTACGCTGTCCCCTTCCCCTCCACCATGTGCAACATTCACCTTTCCACTGGCTCCTTCACCTTGGCCTTCAAATGTGCTAGGAACTTCCCTGTCCCTCCACTGACATGCACTTCACTCTCACTGCCAAATCTGAGATAAATGGCCTCTGTCAGATGCCTTCATTTGCTCAGCCCAGAGTCCGTCCTCCAACTCCAGCTCTCTGGCTCCGCCCACCCCCCCACCCCCCTTGGTGTCTCTGCAGGCATTTGGTCCCGTTGACCCCGCTCGCACCAAAGTCCTCTGGTTTCCGTGGTAGGCAGCCTCTCTGATAGTCCCCAGGATCCCCGCCTCCTGAGATTCCCGCCCTTGTCTAGTCCTTCCCCTGGCATGTGGCCTGGACCTAGTGACTCAATTCTCACAAATAGAATATGGCAAAGGTGATGGACTGTCATGTCCAAGGTTAGAATATAAGACTGTGACTCCTGTCTTTCTTGCACTCTCTCATCATCTCTCACTTGCTGGCGCTGTGGAAGCCAGCTGCCATGTTGTGATGCCCTATGGAGAGTTCCACATGGCAAGGAACTGAGGGTGGCAGACAGCCAGCAAGAAACAGAGGTTCTCAATTTAACAGCTAGTGAGCGCCTGAAGGCCCCTCCAACAGCCTCATAAGAGAGCTGGAAGTGGTCCTCCTCCAGTTGAGCCTTTAGGTGCTTGCACCTGGCCAACACCTCGACTGCAGCCTGTGAGAGACCCCAAGATGGAGGGTCCAGCTAAGCTGTGCCCCATTCCTGACCCACACAAACCATGAGATAAAAATGCTTGTAGTCTGCAGCTGTGAAGTTTTGGGGCAACTTGAAAAGTTCAAGTCATTGCTGTTACTTTCCAGCACTTTGGACAACACGGCTAACCAAATATCATGAGGGAGAAACCTGGCTGGGCCCAGCTTAGTGAACAGGGTGCAGTAAAATCAACAGATATGGTTTATTTCCTAATGCCTGGGAGTTAATGATCCCAGACACACAGATGGAGGTAAACAGAAATAGTCAATCGTTTAGTATCTGTGAGCCCAGCACCAGAAAGCATTGCACCACACTCCAGGGGATCAGAAAAAATATCTAGAAATTCAAACAACCTAAGCCCATGAATAGGGGAATGGGTCCATAAATTGGGGCATAATTGTACAATGAAATATTATAGAGTTAAATTGAAAGAACTGTATGTTTCAACATGGTAAATCTCAAATAGGTACATGGTATCATTTATATAAAGTTTAAACACGCATGAAGCAATCCTAGAAGTTGTTTATACACACAATGCATCATAAAAGCATAAAAAATGTGCACGGGAAAGGTATAGGTTCCTCTCCTGAGCTCCAGATTCATGTACCCAGCTGCCTACACGCCCTCCCCATTTGGACGTCTAATAGGCTTCTCAAACCGAATATGGCCACAGCCAAGTGTCTGATTCTCCCCCAACCCCCAAACCTGCTCCCCCTGCAGTAAATGGCAACTCCAAAGTGGGTCAGGTGGAAATCTTTTGAGTCATCCTTGATTCTTTTCTTTCTTTCACCTCCCACCCCTCCTGTCTTATCCAGTGGCAAATCCTGTCGACTCTACCTTCAGAATATATCTAGATTCTGCCACGTCTCACCCACTGTTACCACTGCGGCCACACCATCACCTTTCACCTGGATTATTTCAAGAGGCTCCTAACTGGTCTCCCTGCCTCTGCCCTGGTCCCCCTACATTCTGTTCTCAACACAGCAGCTGGAATAATCCTTTACAGTCTAAATCAGATTATGCCAGGCCTCTGCTCAGAACCCTCCAGTAGCTCTCATCTACCTCATTACAATGGCAAATAAGGCCCTCAGGATCTGGCCTCCATTACGTCTCCAGCCTCACCTCCTACTGCTCCTCCTTCCAGCCCTCCACTCCAAATACACTGGCTTCTTTGTTAGTCTTTGCTTACTCCAGGCATATTCCTACCACAGGGCCTTTGCACTTACTCCTCCCTTGTCCCAGCATGTTCTTCCGGATATCAGCATGTTCTACTCCTTCACATCCTTCAGTATTTGTTCAGATGTCGTCTTCTTGGTCAACCTTCCCTACTCACTGTATTTAAAATTGCAAACCCTCTACTAGTCACTATTCCTCTTTCTTCTTTTATTTTTTATCCAATAGCACTCAGCACCATGTGTCATATTATCCATTTTACTTGTTTGTTTGTTGTTCTCCCCCTCCTCCCACTAGAACGTAAACTCCGAAAGGGTCGGGGCTTTGGTCTGGTGTGTTCTGCACCGTATTCCCAGTGTCTATGAGCCTGGCACACGGTAGGCGGGGTTTGGGGCAGCTTACACCCAGGAAGGTGTGCCTATCGTCCGGGAAAGCTTCCAAAAGAGTCTTGAGTCACATCCACAGCAAGAGTAGCTTCTGGCCCTGCCACACCAGACGGCTTCCTGGGAGGAATGGGTTGGGCAGGGGTGTGTGTACAAGAGTATGTGCAGAACTGTGTGGAAGTGGTAGGACTGGGAACCAGGGCTGTGGCTGTGTGTGGTAACCGTGGGGTGATTGTGTGCTGAGGGAGAGAGGGGCCTTTAGGGTCAGCCCCAGAAGCAGAGACCTAGTTAGAGCCTCAGATTCGTCCTTGGCCTCCAGCAGGTGTACTTGTGGTGAGGCCAGCCTGGCCAGACCCTCCCCGCGGTGTCCTTTGAGGGGCCGGGAATGGTAGTGACTATTTGGTCAAGCATCTCCTAGGAGGTGCAGGGGAAGCTTCAGGCATTTCCCCTCCTGAGCCGAAGGAATGCCGGAGAAGCCCCGAGAACAATGGGGAGCCGACAGCCCCTAGGCGGCCCTGTGACGTGGGCCTCGAGGGGGACGCGCAGCTGCCGGCCAGAACCTGGGGATACGGAGGAGCCTCGGAATCCTTGAAGGAGGAAGCCGGAAGCAGCTGGGATGACACTGACAGGCATTTCCCGCCTCAGGATGCCCTCCCGCTTTCTTCACTGCCGCTGCAGCTGCAAAAGCAAAGATGCAGCTTCCCTCTGGCCCCAAATGGCCGTCCTAGAGGTTGGGAGCTGTCGGGTCCCACTCCCGGCCTCCCTCCCTGTCCCTGAGGAGAGCACGCAGCTCCCTCAACCCACAGCAGGGCGCCCCGTAGGCCTAAAGGAAAATTGGGCTGGTTTGAGGTGATTGTCTAGCTCTTTCCACGCCTGACCCCAGGCTTATGCTGCCTTTGCCAAAAGAGGGGCTGCTTCTGAGGGCTTTGGGGCCTCTCGTGCTTGCCCTGGGCCCACCCCACTGTGCTCTGCCTGGGCATTGCCGGCCTCCCCGTCTTCACCTCATGTCAGTGCCTCAGTGAACAGCGCTAGGCCGCAGGCAAATGCAGGCCTCTCACTCTGGACAGCCTATCCCACCTGGGTTCCCAGTTCCAGGACTTCTCAATCTTTTTTGCACCGCAACTCACTCTAAGCATGCTCCCATTGACATACTTGAGTTGTGATAACAACCCCCCTACACACAGAAATATGCAGTGATCATGGCCACACCTGTTTATGATCCTCAATGGTTGCTCAAGAGCGGGAAGACAGGCTAGGGGTCATGCACGATTCCCAGCACGGAAGTTATAACCCCACCCTTTCTCTCCCATTTAAGAAGGCCTGGGACTTCCCTGGTGGCACAGTGGTTAAGAATCCGCCTGCCAATGCAGGGAACATGGGTTCGAGCCCTGGTCCGGGAAGATCCCACATGCTGCGGAGCAGCTAAGCCCGTGCGCCACAACTACTGAGCCTGTGCTCTAGAGCCCGCGAGCCACAACTACTGAGCCCGCGCACCACAACTACTGAAGCCCGCGCGCCTAGAGCCCGTGCTCTGCAACAAGAGAGGCCACCGCGATGAGAGGCCCGTGCACCGCAATGAAGAGTAGCCCCTGCTCGCCGCAACTAGAGAAAGCCCACGCGCAGTAACGAAGACCCAACACAGCCAAAAATAAACAAATAAATAAATAAATTTATAAAGAAGGCCCGCCAGTGTGAAAGTGACCTTGTTCTAGGAGCAACTCTGACTCCACTCTTATTTTAAAAAGGATAATCCTGAATCCAATCTCGTTTATCATAAAAAGGATACTCATCTGCAAACTTTGGTGCTTTATTATTAGTCACACACCTCACAGCTGATCTGCCTTAACTCCCTTGTTCACGGAAATGGCCCCATCCAGAGCCTTGCTCTGGAATTTTATTGCGTAAGAGTGGGTTCAATGAGTGGCCCTCCTCTGGATGTCTCAGCCAGGGTGGGTGTGACCATGAGTCCAGATGGCGGGCTGCACCAGGGGACCAGCGCTCGGGCTGTGTGCACGGCAGCAACAGCTTGGTTCAAGCCATGTTGAACACTGGAAATAAAAAGAGAGAGAGAAAAGAAAAAAAAGAACACTACGAAGCAGCCTGCTCACCACCTCCAAGGCAAGCGCCACAGAGCTGGAGCCCATTCAGAGAGGGCCAACTAAACGATCCATCCAGGGACAGAGTGCTGTAGAGCCTGAAGACCAAACATGAGGGCGTGCGTCAGGAGGTGCCTGGAAGAGATACAGACATAGGGAGCCCTTCAACGAGAGAGAGGAAAGGGTGCTGAGAGATCACATAGACCTCTGTTGTCCAAAACAGTCACCAGCAGGCACATGTCACTATGGAACACTTGAAATGTAGCTGGTGCAAAACAAGACGGCTCATCAGTGTAAAACACAGTGGAATTTGGTGGGGAGGGATAAATTAGGAGTTTGGGATTAACAGATACACACTACTATGCATAAAATAGATAAACAACAAGGACCTACTGTATAGCACAGGGAACTCTACTCAATATCTTGTAATAACCTATAATGGAAAAGAATCTGAAAAAGAACATATATATATATATATAATTGCATCACTTTCCTGTACACCTGAAACTAAGACAACATTCTAAATCAACTATACTTCAATTTTAAAAAAAAGAGAAAAATACCACACTGGAATTTGAAAACTGTGTATTAAAAAAACAATGTTAGATACCTCATTAAAATTTTTCATAGGCAAGAACTACCTATGTTGGTAAAGACTTGATAAGTTCTTGGGGGTAGAAGGTGATATACTCCCTGACCATCATTCGCACCCTCAATGGGTACCAAAGGCTTCAGAATTTGGAGCAACCTTAGAAATCCTGGAGGGAAAGAATAAGGAGCAGAGAGGAAGAGGGACAGAGGAAGCAGGGAGCTGGAGGAGGTCTGTGAGCTGTGTGTAATGTGACTCCTTCCCCAGGATTCCATCAGCCAAAGACCTTCAGTAAATTTTACTCTCATTTTCTGGTGGGAAGGGTCTACGTTTCCTCTCTTGGTCAATATGGTGAAAGCACAGATCATGCCCAAAGCTCCAGGAACCTGGGTGGCACACAAGACCACGAGAATATAAATCTTCCCTATTCCTCCACCCTAAGAAATTCACAAATATCTTGGACAGGGCTCTTGACTTGCCTGGGTCATGGCACAGGGGTGGGGGTTGGAGGACTCAAAGCAATGTCATTCAGATCTCAAGGACCTGATAACTCAGGGATCCACTTGTATGGTCAGAATTTTAAAAGTTAAGAAGAATATGATCAGAGTGACCCTTAATTCAGCATTTGAACGAAAAACGGATTAAGGAAGCCTATACTACGTGCAAGGCCAACCTTCACTCCCACCATGCTAGGTGCTGTGAAGTGTACAGAAAAGCCATGGTTGCTTGAAGGCCACAGAGAGGTCATTTCAGCAAGAGGGAGGTGGCACAGGCAATGAACAAAAATCCGAGTAGAGTAGTTAAAGGTATATGAGGGTGCTTGGGGCCACCAAGGAAACAGCTCTGCTCCCTGGTAGGGCCCAAGTCCAGCCCCAATGGATGATGGACCTGAGTCAAGGAGGTGTAAATGTGTCCATAATCGCTGGCCAGGAGGGAAAGCGGCTAGCATCTGGAGCCCAAGGTCAGCAGGAACTGGGTCAATCATGCAGGAAAGGGAGCAGTGGCTTGCATTCTGGGGGGAGGAAAATGTGTGGGGTTTGGCTCTGAGATCCTGATCAATCTGGCTGTACTGTAGACTGAGAATCCCAGGCTTAGAGGGCGCATAAAGCAGCCCAGATGTGGTCCAGGGTGCCTCGGCACTACTGTCAGGGCCCAGCACGGTGGAGGCTGCTGGGAGTATCCCTTCACTGTGTCTGCCGTCCACCGTGCCCCAGCCTGGCCGCTGCTCTCCAGGAGGGCCTGATCAAGGAGTAGCGGTGGATCCACGTGAGCCAGCCCCAACTGTCGAACATATAAGCCCCTGGTGATGGACCCTTCACCTTCCCATGGGGAGGCTGGACAGGGCTGAGGAGCAGCTGTGCTCTCCCCCTGGGTCCCATTATCACCCCTTCTCAACTTTATTCAATCATTCACCAAGGACCTATTGAGCACATCCTGGGTGTAAGGCCCTGTGGAAATTACAGGAGGGGTCCCAGCCCTCAGGTAACTGGGACCTGTGGATATCTTCTTATGATACCAAGTAGTTCCCCAGGACCGATCCAGCTAAAAGGCTATGGGAAGTTAGAGGAGGGAGAGAGTATTTCCACTTGGGTGGATCAGGAAGACTTCATGGAGGAGGTGGCATTTGAGCTGAACTTTGAAAGGGAGTAGGATTTGCATATTGATTCCTAACCCTTTGTATAGTGCTTATGATATACCAGATACTCTTCTATGTGCACTACAAAGAGTAACTCATTTAGGGCTAATCACAATCCTAGGAATAAGAGCCATTATTAACCCCATTTAATGGAGGTGAAAATGGAGGCACAGAGGCCACACAGATGGTAAGCAATGGAGCCCAGAATCAAACGTAGACAGAGTCCATGCTTGTCAATACTAGGCCATACTGTCTCTTGGATTGGCAGAAATGGGGTGGGGGCAGAGTGGTCCAAGGAACAGAATAAGCAGACAGTCAGGGATGCAAGAAAAGATGGCCCTCTCCTGGAAAGAAGAGATGCGTCTGTTATGACTGTGGTGTTTGGTGCATGAAGGAGAAGTCCAAGGTGGGACAGAAAATGAAGGTGGTTTCAAGCTAAGTGGTCAGGCATCTGAGGGCAATGGGTGTCACGGCGCTGTGAGGGATGCAGTAGCACTCATCTTAGACCCAACTCAAGAGAGGGGGCACACCCCTCTGAAGCCAGGCCCAGGTGAGACAGTGCTGTCCATTTCTCGGGGGGCCTTGCAGAGGTCCCCTGCCATCCACTAAGCCCTAAGGCGGGTGTTCATTCGGGGACAAGAGTGGAAAATCCATCATGCTCAAGGAAGGAAATTCCACAGTGAAGGCCCCTTGAGCTGCATCATTGCAGCAAGAGCCATTGCTCATGCGAGGCAGATCCCGTTCCTGTTTTGTTTGTTTGGGGACTGAAGGTTGTTTTTCCCTGCTCTGCTTGTGTTTATGTCGGGAGACATTTGCCATCAAAAAACAAAGTCCAGGCAGCGCTCCCGCCAATGCAGCGACCACAGAGCCCTTCACTCCGGCATTTCCGGCTCGCTCCCACCTGATGTATTTCTCAATTGAACAACATCAAAGATCTCCTTTTCTGGCTTCCCTCTCATATTAAAGGGACTGGTGCTGAGAGGAAGCCATTTGACTCTGGAAGAAAAGCAATTTCTAGACTTGGCATCCTCGCCCGTCTCCAGCCTGGGTGAGAAGTGAAACAGGCTTGTTCCACAGCCCGCAGCAAGGGCACAGGAGCAGGGAACCCAAGGTCTGGGTCCTTGTGCCCCACATCCAGCCCGGGGAGCAACTGCAGCCCTAAGGCAGCAGCTCTTATTGAATCAGATTTCAGAACGGGCGGAATGGAAAGCAGCAGAGGTGACACCATGGGTCTCCGACCTCCAGCGTGAATAGCTTTATTTGGTGGATGAAATAACTGAGAAGTAAAGGACGATGATGAGACCCAAAGGAGTGAGAGAGAGTAGGGGGGCAGGCAGAAGATAAAGGCTACAAAGAGAACAGAATGAGGGGTGGAGAGAAAGGGCGACCCCCATGGCCTCTGCAGCCATCTGGCCAAAGGTCCCTCTGTGCCTTTCTGCTGTCCCCACCTCTGGCCCCCACCTGGCTGCTCTACCCCTGGCCTGCGCCTGACCCACATCTCCTTCACTCCTCACCACCCAGCTGGTGCCTTCTAGTAGCCCTCAGATAGACAGTTGCATCCCAACCAGGCCAGAATTGAGTCCGCCCACCCCATCCCAATCCCTCCTCTCCTTCAAGGTCCAGCCCTAGCCCCACTCCCTGTGCGGCAGCTCTCCGTGCTCTCCCCACTTCTTCCACGGCATAAAGTACAGGCTGCAGAGTTTCACACTGGGCTACGGACAGAATGCCCGTTGGGTTTCCTCCCTCCCTCCCGCGTGAGGTGACACACTCCACGGTCAGCCAGGATGGAGACCAAGTCCTCTACTTTTTTCTCTCTTCCCCCTTGCCCTCCTTTTCCCTCCCCTCCCCTCCTTTCCTCTTGCCAACAGCACCCAACAACGGGCCACGCTCTGGTGCCTGGTTAGACATATTGATATGATCCCATGAGCCTCCCCAGCGACAAGAGGGACCCACTGACCACTGAGCCTAGTGGTGACTAAGCACGGGGATTGGGGAGTGGGAGGTTGGGGGTGGGCTGGTGGCAAAAAGAAAAGGGCACAACAGATAACAGGAAGTCTCGGACAAGGAGAGGAAGCCACTTCCCAAGAAAAGGTAGAGAGTGATGACATGTTGCCTGTGCCCAAGAGGCTGAGGAGAGGAACAGAGAAATGGTGACCTAGTTACACGGGCCCTGCGCTGGCGCCCCACCCTGCCCCGTGCACAGCTGGAAACTTGTGCCAGCTCCACCTCCACGAGGGAGCAGCTCCCCGTGCCCCAGCTGCAGCTCCAGCAACGGTGGGAGGGTGGGCGATGCGGGTGTGGGTGGTCGGTGACTCTCTCTGGCCTGGACTCTGTGGGAGTCCAAGTGCAAGGTCTCCTGGCTGGATCCGGGGCCGGGTGAGGAAGAGAGCCAAGTTGGCCCTTGTCGGACTCATCTCTGAATCCCCCCTCCTCCTCCTCTCCCACACCCAGCACACTGCCCGGCACACTGCGCGCGCCCAGCAAGGCCTTGCCAATGAATAGTAAGAAGAGCTGCCATTTCTGGAACACCTGCTATGTACCTGGCACTGTGCCTCACAAGGCTTATCTCATTTAATCTGGACAAGGCGATGAGGAAAGTGCTGTGTTTTTGCCTCATTTTACAGATGAGAAAATGCACGCTCGGAGAGGTTACAAGCGACTTGTCTGAGCTCATAACACGAGTACACAGTTGGACTAGTATTTAAGGTCAAGTGTGTCTGATGTTAGTCAGGCTCATCACCCCATATTACACTGTGGAATGAAGGAAAGAAACTGCAATCACCACTTTGACCTCAGCAGTCCTGTGCTCGAAGCACAACACATGAATTGATTAGGTGTGAAGGTCTGAGAAACATCCCCCTTTCCAACGCACACACATGTACACACACACACACGGGCACACATGCACACACACACACACACACACACACACACACACACTCCAGGCTTTGGGAACATCACTTTAGTGCAAATGTTGCAACCCCCAGCAGCCAAGATCAGTTACTGCAATCGGCACTCTTAAGGAAGGGCCTCACTGAGGTTCAAAGCTATTCATTCACATACAAAATCAATGAGAAAATTCAGGAGCGCTCTGGGTGCACACAGGTCTCCTCCTGCGTTGTTGTTTACCACAACTACCAGCACACAGGATCTAAACTGCAGTAGGAGCTGATGTAGCACTTCCTAAGCAACCTAGGTCAACAATGACCACAACAGAAAAAGGGGAATTCCCTGGCTAGTGACTAATAATAGCTCATTTCATACTCACTGGCTGGGCAACCTCAAGCAACTTACTTGACCTCTCTGAGCCTCAGTATCCTTGTTTGTAAAATTGAGAATGATAATAGTGCCTCCCTCATAGGGCCACTGTAGGGCTTAAAATGAATGAATAGATATAAGGTGCTTGGAACAAAGCATGGTACGTAATAAGCACTATATAAGTGTCACTTATTATTTGTATAATGGTGATGATGACAATGTGTCTTCCGTAGGAACCGCAAGCTCTATGAAGGCAGGCAGGGGCCAGGACTGCCTACAGCCCTAGAACACAGTGAGCACTAAACATACACAGTAGGTGCTCCATTGAATCTCATGTGTGACTTCAACCAGGGCTTTGGGAGCTCTCACACTATGTTAGGGCTCAGATATTCTTATACATGAGTCAGCAGTGCCCTTCCCTCCCATAGGGGAAACAAAGGATAGAGACACCGCAGTCTCTGCTTTCCTGGGGAAACTCAGTCCAGTAGATCGAGCCCTGAGAAATCACTTGCAAGCCATTCAGAAGGAAGTAATCAAACAGGTAGGCACAGATTGTGATCATTGTTACCGAAGAAATAAACTGGCTGATGATGAAGAGTATCTGTCTATATGGTGACTGGGGGAGCAGGGGAGACCTCATGGCTTTATATGAGTGGTCGGACCTCTATGCGGTGGTGGCATTTGAACTTAGGCTTGAAAGATGAAAAGGAAGCAGACTGCAAAGATCTGGAAAAAGAACATTCCAGGCAGAGGGAACAGCAAACACATGCCCCAGAGCAGCCAAGGGTTTGGGGTCTCTTGGAACAGAATGGAGGCCAGTGTCCCTGGGTCGTTAGGCAGAGGGATGAGGTTGGAGAGGCAGGCACGGGCCCTGTAAGCCTCTGTGAGGGAAGCCATGACCGAGACCTTCCCCTCAAACAAGCTGTCAGAACATATTGCTCAAATATCTAGTGGTTAAAGCAGGTTCCTGAAGAGTCCTCTTTGGCAGCCCTTTGTTAGCTCTCTTCCTATTGATATGTAGTGGAAAATGAGTTATCAGAAAATAAGAAACAGAGCTTTGGGGAGAGAAATATGCAATTTGTCAATTAAAAAAAAAATGAATCCAAAGTGTGGTCTCTGCCCAATTCATCTGAATTTCCTGAGTCCCTATTGATATATCTGTGAGGAAACATTTGTGTCCACATCCTGGGCAGGAGACATAGTAAACCTCAAAATATCCCAACCACAGGGACAAGTTTCCTACCCTCCCACCCCCAATCCCAAGAATCCTATTCAGAATCAGGTTCCAGGTCTTGGCTCCTTGAACCTGCCTGGAAGACAGTCTAAGGAGTGTGTGTTTCCTACCCTGTATCTCAGCGCGGTTGTTCTGACCCTCAAGATGTTTCTTCTTCAGCAGGCTCAGCCCAGAAGACCGTGTGTGGCAAAGATCGTGCTCAGCAGATATCCACTTGCTCCCCTACATTTCCCAGCCTCCCCTGCAGTTGTTTGGGCCACGTAACAAACTCTGACCAAGGGAGAGTGATGTACATCATTTTGGGGGCTGAGGTGCTTAAGAGTTGTTATGTGCTATGACTGAGTGGTGCCCCCCCTCAATTCATATGTTGAGGCCCTAACTCTCAGTGTGGCTGAACTAGGGTTAAGGAAGGAATTACGATTAAATGAAGTCATGAGCGTGGGACCCTGATCTGATAGGATTGGTACCCTTATAAGAGGAGACACCAGAGAGCTCGCAGTGAGAAGGTGGCCGTCTGCAAACCAGGGAGAGAGCTTTCACCAGGAACCAAATCGGTTGACACCTTGATCTTGACCTTCTCAGCCTCCGGAACTGTGAGAAATAAATTTCTGTTGTTTCAGCCACCCAGTCTGTGGTAGTTTGTCATGGCAGCCTCAGATGACTAAGACACGTGCTTCCCCATCTCTCTTCCCCTGCTGTGGAGATCTTGGAGGCCGCATGTTCCAGACAGCCCAGCTACCTGTTGTCTAATCCGCATCAGACTTTGTGTGAACAAGAAATAAGCCTTTTCTGTATTAAACCACTGAGATTTCAGGGTTTCTGTGTAACTTCAGCAAACCTAGCTTACCTTGAGCAATGCACAGAGAGCAATGCAGAGCAATGCAGAGAAAAGGACACGGTATGTACCATGCTTGTCCAAACAATAGCAAAAGCAGAGGAGTTCCACAAGCACTTCTCCCTCTGGCCCAGCTTGCCCCCCATGACTTTGTGTGGACCCAGTGAGCCCTGGATATTCAGACAGATGCAAACTATGCTTTCTGGGTCCTGGGATTCAGCCAACAGTGAAGATGTAAACTGCTCAAGGAATCCCACTGAGGTCTCAAGTGAGAAAACAAGAGCTCGGGCTGCTAAAAAGTTGGGAAACCCTGGGAGATAAGGCATTGTCTCCAAACAGCCCCCATTGAAATGCAGACCAGTTTCCTGGAAGGGGTCACTCATTTATCCACTGACAACCAGGAGGCACTTTCTTAGGGGTCGATTTCTCAGGGGAGGGCTGGAGGGACAGGCCCAGGGTCTCAGACCCTGGGTCACAAATTACAGGCAGACCACACAGCTTGGCCCAGGGTTACCCCTCCTCTACCCATGGGGAGGTTTGAATTTTCATCAGGAGCATGACTTCAGTTCCCCTGTGACTTCTCACTGGTATGCCCCTCTTGGGCCAGGTCACCTGCATGACTCTCTCTCTAAACCATCCATGAGAGAGGATGGAAGTGAACCTTGGGCCTTTGCTTTTATTCATTCATTCAAATGCTTGGCAAGACTTACCTACAAGCATCTTCTTCTATCTGACCTTCCAAATTCTTCCCCTCTTTTAAAGCTAAGCTCAACCCTAATCTCCCCTAAGAAGCCTTCCCTTACTCCCCCTTCCCTTTGTAATGTCTGCTGATCTCCTAAGAACCAACATTTATCGTATACCACTACGTACCAAGCCCTCCACGAGCTCATACTTCCTGTATGCCATCTCATCTGACCCTCTGGATCCTGAGGGAGGTGTGATCACCCCTACTTTAAATCTGAGGAAACAAGTTCAGAGAGGGGAAGTGACTTATCCAAAGTCACACAGCAGGTGGTCCAGTGGTTAGGACTCCGTGCTTTTACTGCCACTACCGAGGGTGCAGTTTCGATCCCTGGTCAGGGAATTAAGATCCTGCAAGTGTGGCGTGGCCAAAAAAAAAAAAAAAAAAGCCAACAAACAAAGTCGCACAGCAAAGCCTATCAGATTCCAGGCCTATCGGATTCCAAGACCCCTACTATAACCACCACTCTCTCTTGACCCCCCCAGAGCTCAGTCTCTGTTATCGTCTGTTTCGAATTGCTCCCCAATCCCTGCAAGCTCATTGAGGGTAGGGACAGCTTCTTTTAACTGGTTAATAATTAGCTCTTCTCCTTGGAGCAAAGGCCTTGTGGTCAGTGGGGGCGGCAGGTGTGTGAAAGTGTGGGTGAAAATGTGGGCACGGGGGAGTTGGCTGGAAGAAGTAATGGCCGAAGGGCTTCTCCCACCTCAGGAACTCTGCACCCAACTGAGCTGAGACTCCACAATGAACCAGTTACACGGTGCAAAACACCGACCCCGAAAACCTGCCACCCATCTGAGCTTTCTTCAAAGAGCTCTCGCGGCCCTGGTCTCCTTGTGGGCCCTCTGGGGTGAGGCTGAGCCAGCAGCTGGAGGAAGGGAGAACAGGGTCTGGGGCTGGCACAGCAGCCGACCTTGACTCAGATGGGCAGGCCCAGAACAGAAAGACTTTCCCCAGGGGGAGCCCGGATGACGCCTGCAGCAAAGTTGCCGGGAAAGGGCATCCCCCCCACCCCCACCCACCCCAAAAGAGCCAAGCAAAGTTTTGTGACTACGACAGAGGTAAGAACACTGGAAAGGAAGGCTGGAGACCTGTGTCCAAGTCCCAGCACTCCCACTGAGTGACCCAGCCAGATGACAACCTCTCTGGGCGTGTCCTCAGGTGTAAGATGATGGTGGCCTCCCTCGCAGGGCTGCGGGACAAGGCAATGGGATCCTGTCGGCTAAGCTGTGGGCTCCAGGCCTCCTTGTGCCATTCACTTGCTGTGGAACTTGGAGTAGCTCTCCTAACTTCTCTGTGATTGATCTGTAAGAAACCGAAGAATGTTTTTAACTATCTGAAAGCAGGTATTAAATGGAAATAGAGTTTTTTAACTGAAAGCAGAGGGCTGGTCTGTATGTTCTCTCAAGGTCCCTTCCTGCTCTGTGTTTCCATGATTTAAAAACAAAACAAAACACCAACAAAAACTTGGAACTGGAGAAGGGAGCCGAATGCCAGGGAGGCAGCTTTCTGAACCACTCCCTCAACAAGCCAAACAAAACTGAGGTTATTCCGCCTCCTGGTGGACCCCTCTACCACTGCAGTCACTGCCAGCGCCGGCTAGGTTTCAGGAGATCTAGAGTCACTTACGATCATTCACCCATTCATTCGTGCCTCACACATGAATTGAGGGCACCGCTCTGGGCCAAGCTCTACGCTGTACACTGTGGGTACAAAGGTGAATCACACTAGGACCCCTCCTTGAAGGGGGCTTGTTATGATGTGTTTTCTTTTGTCATTTTCTGTGAAACGCATAGGATCTAAGTTATGTTCAGCTATGTTAAGTAGTTTAAATGGAG
Organism: Eschrichtius robustus; assembly: GCF_028021215.1. Taxonomy (NCBI): domain Eukaryota; kingdom Metazoa; phylum Chordata; class Mammalia; order Artiodactyla; family Eschrichtiidae; genus Eschrichtius; species Eschrichtius robustus. The sequence goes on along the minus strand of NC_090845.1, from coordinate 113,663,262 downwards.
TCACAGTGGCCAATGTGAACTTCCATATTAGTGGTTCTGAAACATCTGGTATAGGACTTCTAGTGTTTTAGAGTGTCTGAAATCAAAGAGTGTTACTTTAGATAAGAAGTTTGTTTGGCAACGTCCACAAAAAGACGTCACTGGAACAGGAGCAACTGATAGAGACAAGACCCCGTGGTGCATAACTGTCACACCCTACTGATGGACTCCTTACAAAGGGACCACTGAGCCGAGGGACTTGAAGGCTCCTTGATGGAGGACCAGCTCCACACTGCTGGGAGCTGTTCAGAGGGTCGCGGCCAAGGCCCTGTTGGAGCAGAGGGTGACTCCCGCTCTTGTCATGAGACCCATGTCTGGACCAGAGATCGTTGCTTGTGCGGAGATGTCTCCTTCCCGGACTCCTCCTTGGAGTGCTTCCTCACCTCCCCTTTCTATTTTCCCGACTCTGACCAACGTGTGTTGTGTGCTAACTGGGTGCAATAAACCGAGTGATTCATGAATTAAATATTGGCTATGTTTTCTATATCTCCAATCCTGTGGTTCTTACCTGGCCTCACCGCTGGGCCTTGGTTACAGGGCTGCAGTTTAGCAGGACAGACAGACACACAGAGAGATCATTTTGATACAGCTAAATAAGGGCTCTGTTAAAGGTCATTATGTATGGCTTGGGGAGAGGCAGGGGACATGTCAGGAAGAGCTTGGCAAGAAGAGGTGGTGGTTGAGTTTGATGACTGACTTGGCGTTCTTTAAGGGCCTTCTGGACAGAGATGGGTGTGTGAAGGCACAGGGCATATGTAAGGGACAACAGAATGTTTCATATGCTGGGGCCACAGCGTGGGTTGGGGGGACAGTGGGAGATGAAGTTGAGAGCTGGCTGGTGGTCAGGGTGTAGGGGTTCTTGTGTGCCACGTGGATGGCTTGGATCCCATCCCTGGGTGATTGGGAATCCTTGAAGGGCTTTGAGCAGGGTACTGACATGGTTAGATGTGAATTTCTGTGAGTTCATTCTGGCTGCTTTGTAGAGAATGGGCTGTAGGACTGTAAGGCTGGTAAAGCTCTTGGGAGGGTTGCCAGATTTAAAAACAAATCAGAAGAAAAAAAAATAAACCAGGATGCCTGCTGAAATTGACATTTTAGATAGAGAACAATTTTTAGTATAATTCTATCCCAAATATTGTACGGGATATACAAAAAATTATTATTTGTGTATCTGAAATTCAAATTTAACTGGGCATCTCATATTTTATCTGGAAGCCGTATCTCAGAGTCATCAAGGAGAGATGATGGAGGCTTGGACTAGGGTGGAGGCAGTAGAATTGGATAGAAGTGGAAAATTCAAGAAGTATTCTGAGATAGAAATGGAAGAACTTGGGGACGACGTGGATGAGGGAAAATGAGAGGGACACGTCAAACATCACACCCAGTCTCAGTTTGGGCTGCTTGCTCTGTGTCGGGTCCTCTAATCACACCCCATCCCAGCCACCACACACATCGAGGTCAAGGGTCCTTGCTAAAACTTCCCTGAGAACCCCTGACCCCAGGAGCCAAGACATCCTGCAGAGCCCCGTCTGCAGCTCCTTCGCTTCCATACCTGCTTGGTTCTGCATTTTGGTCTCACCCCTTGCCTGGTCCAGCTAATCAGCCACGGGCTCATGCCTGGAGTCCAGCCAGGGCCGCTTTAGGCCTCTGTTCTTTGCCTCTCTGCTCCACGCTTCACAACGGCTGGCATGGGGTGCCTAGCCCAGGCCTCCATGGCTGACCAGGACAGATCTTTCCTGCCAGGGAGGAAAATCCCAAACATTTCCAGAAGGCCACACGTTTCCCTAGCGGCTTTCTCACCCGCAGAAGACTGGGACTGGAATGGTGGCCTGGCTTCTCAGAGCTTCTTGTGAGCCGGCGGTGCCCCCCAGTGGTCACACAGCACAGTGCGGGCTGAGGTGAGATGGGACACTGGCGTTTGGACTGGTTTCCAGGGAGATCTTTACAATCCCGACCTCTCCCCTGGCAGGGCCCAGGGGTCCTGCCCCTGCTGGTGGCCACCCAGCAGGGGTTCTGTTGGCACTCCTCAGCTCTCATGGATTTAAACAACACATCTGTTTGGTGGAGCTGCTGGTAGACAGGTGGCCCAAGATGACATCCGAAGAATCGAACAACTAGGCCCTGAGTTCTCTGTTCTTGGCCGGACTCAGGGAGACGCTCCGAGTCGAACTGGTGGGGGTCCCTTAAATCCCCAGCCTTCCATATTTGATAGAAACCACCCTACAAATAAAGGTAGCTGTGCTTCAGGATCCCCTTCCCCATACCTGCCTGTGGAGGGTAGGCGGGTCTCACAGATGGGCTCCCTCCGGTGGACGCACTGCGAGCTGGACAGCGGGCCTGGCTGCCGTAGAGGGTGGCTGTCCAGCTCTCCAGCACGCCACTGCCCTCTCTGGGGTCACAGCCAGTCAGAAAGAAACTAGCAAACGTCCCACCTGCTCTCTCTTCCACACCAGAGCCTGTGAGTATATGGCTAGAGCCAAGGTTCTGGGCCCCGAGCAGAGGAGCTGAGAGACGTGGGGCCTCAGATGACCTCGCGGGCTGGAGTGCAAGGCTGGTCTGGAGGAATTGCAAACGTCTTCTGAGGAGCCCGGCTCCAGAAATGCAGCTCCTCCCTTGCCCTCTGTCTCCAGGCACTTGCCTGGGGGCCTGGGAACACCCCAGGCTGTGGCGGGGAGGGTGAGGTGACCACGGACCCAGCGCTATCTGGCGGTGATGGTGAACTACCCCCTAGGAATGGCACACCCTCTGCTTTCTAGCAGGTTTTGGCCATCAGCCTTTGCCGTGGCCCCTGAGGGCCCTGGTCTCTATTTTCCAGGGCCCAGGGCTTTGGAGAAATATGCAACTTATCATGTGCATCATGTGTAAAATGGGAATAACAATAATATTCACCTCAAAGCTACATGAGTTAGTACATGTTTTGTTGTTTTTGTTAAGGTGAATACTTCTCAGAGTCTGAGATTGAGTCTCTGCAAGGATCTAGACACCAGCTCGGGTCTAAAGTGCCTCAGGGTCTCTCCCTTTCCCTTCCTCGCTGGGTCCTCCAGTTGTCCTCTTGAAAAATGAAACAGGAATCGTTCCATCTTTTCCATGGGCTGTGAGTCTCTCAGAACGAGGCTCTCTGGAGGCTCTGTGGATCGGGGCGGGTTGGCGGGGGGAGGCCATGGTCATGGTCATGGCCATTGAGTTGTGCAGCATCCCAGTTATCTTCCAGTGAGTAATGAACAACAGTTTGCCTGACCTCCGAGGCTGAGGGGCTGTGTTCTGCTTGCGACATCAAGATCTGCTCCGGAGGCTTCACCTTATGTGAGCCGCCAGCCTACTCCATCCTAAACAGTTGCTTTAGTCCCACTTTCTGGTCGGCACTGAGAGATATGAATGTGGGAGGCCCAAGGTGGCCACCTTCTCTTCAGGCAAAGGGTCCACCTGCTGCAGACCAGCTCCATCGATGCGAATTCCTTGCCGTCACTGGGTTTCACAAGGCATCAGTCATCATTCGTGTCTCCGACCTGACCACCCGGCCAATGGCCTCCTCAGGCAGGGGAAGAATTTCTCAGTCTCTGATGAGGAGCATTTGTCTTGGTTTAGGTGTGAAGTATGGATCCAGCTGTATGGTGTCCCAACACGACTTACCACGCAGGGGGAAGCACGTGGGCATTGAGATTGAGGGAACAGCAGGCTCACGATTCCCATGTATGTCGCGCTCATCCGAGCTATGTGCTCATTGAGTGGTAGGGGGTGAAATCGCTGCACAAAACAGTGATTTTTATCTCTCTTTCTGGTCTGAGCACTTATATGTTAATTCCTGCAAGTTAAATGCCATGTGATATTTACTTACCATCAGGGCCAACCTCCAGGTTTGTGGGTGCTTTGCTAACGGGCCCCGGCCTCCAGAGGTGGTGGGCTCAGATCACCACAGTCTAGAGCACGGCTCAGCAAATTTTTTCTGTAAAGGGTCAGATTTACATATTTTAGACTTTGTGGGCCATATGGTCTCTGTCGGCAGCCACAAAGCAGCCATAGACACCACGTAAAGAAGTGAGCATGACTGTGTTCCAATAAAACTTTATTTGCAAAAACAGATAATGGGCTGGATTTGGCCCTTGGGCTATGTAGTTTGCCAACCCTTGAGCGCAAATGAGACATAATTCTATAAGACTTCTCCAGAGATGAATTACGAATCAGTCACACAGGAGAGTGCCCTATGAAATATAGGGTCATCGAGGGTCTTCGTGGACATCTTAAATGGGCCTGTGTAGCTGGGTAGGTGGGCAGGGCATCTGGCTTGGGTCCCTCAACAGTATGTCCTGTGCTCATCCTCACAGAGCAGGCCATCTTGGCATTCTGGGTCTCCTAGACTGTGGCTGGATTAAGTCTAAATCTCAACCAGGTATGGGGATATATGTACACATATAGCTGATTCACTTTGTTATACAGCAGAAACTAACACATCATTGTAAAGCAATTATACTCCAATAAAGATGTTAAAAAAAAAAATCTCAACCAGGGCCATTGCACATAGGTAACTGCACCTTGACTGTGCCAGACTGTTTGTGTTAGCTCACTGGCTGATGCTAAGCACACCACTAGCCAACCCTGGGCCACCCCTCGCCCCGCCTGTCTAAGGAGAGAAGGGACGTGAGGATTGCCAGGGTGAGACGGTGCTGCCCTTCATGGAAGGCACAGGAAGAGGAGGTTTATGTGGTACGATGAGTTCAGTTTGGGGTATATTGATTTTAAGACAGCTGTGGGACATCCCAGTGGATGTATCCAGCAGGTAGTTTCCTACAAGCATTCATATACCTAAATTCAACTCTGCTCACGCTGCCAAAGAAAGAGACAAAATGACAATGGAAAGTATTCTAGTGATTCTACCTCCCCTTCGGCCAAGCAAACATGTGTTCTGGAATGCATGTGAGATGAAGAGGTGGGTTTGGTGGGTCTGCTGTTTCTTCAGCGGGTCTCAATTCTCCCATGCCTGTCATGGTAGGACCATCTCCCTGGGCTGAACATTTAAAGATGCCATTGCACATAGTGTTGTGTGTGTGTGTGTGTGTGTGTGTGTGTGCACGCGGGTGTGTGGGTGTGTGTGTGTACGTACACATGCATGAGCATGCCATGCTTTTGGGAACATTATTTCACTTTGGGGGTATTTTTCTGGGTATATTCAATTTTTGCCTAAAGTAATTGACTGTAGAATATAGACCTGAATGGGCTGTGACACCACTGTAAATAGAAGTAGAAGGTGGTGGGGAACAGCACTGCTTCGGAGAGTCTGGGGATTCACTAGCTCGTAGGTGGCAGATGGAGGAGTGAGTGGGGTTTGCAGAGCGAGGCTAGAGAGTAAGGATGTGCTGTCATTTAGCAGCGGGAGGACACCGAACCTGCGATGGAGCCTGAGACCGAGCGGCGGGTGAGTTGGAAGGGAGTATTCCAGGAGAAGGGGTGGAATGCTGCTGAGAGGTGGGAGAAGGCGAGGGCTGAGAAATGACCTTCGGCTTTGGTGACACAGAGGTTGCTGGTGACCTTGGTGAGAGCAGTGTCAGAGGAAGGGGCCAGAAAGTGGGGAGGGGTGAGTGGAGGCGAGAAAGTGGACACAGAGGGTGAAGAGGACTCTTTCAAGAAGTGTGGCTGTCGGGGGCAAGGGGACAGATTGGTAAAGCAGAAAGGTTTTCATCCTTCAGCTGCAACTCCTTTGTATCACGTCATCTAGTTCGGGTGGTGAGCTTAGGAATTCTGTCCATTTCTGCCAGCATCTCATTTGCCTCCAAGACCCTTGCCCGAAAGAGCCTAGTTTGCTAGGGCTGCCCTAACAAAGGACCCCAGACTGGGTGGTTTATTGTCTCATAGTCCTGGAGGCTGGAAGTCTGAGATCAAGGCTCCAGCAGGGTTGGTTCCTGCCAAGGCTGTGAGGGAGCATCTGTTCCAGGCTCTCCCCCAGCTTCCAGTCATCTGCTGGCCATCTTCGGCATTCCGGGGCTTGTCGATGCATCACCTGGATCTCCACCTTCATTTTCACATGGCGTTCTCCCTGTATGTGTGTCTCTGTGTCCAAATTTATCCCTTTTGTAAGGACATCATTATGTGGGAGGAAGGCCCACCCTACTCCAGTGTGACCTCATCTTACCTAATTACATCTGCAATGACCCTATTTCCAAATAAGGTCACATTCACAGGTACCTGGGATTAGGATTCTAAAATATGAATTTGTTGGGGAGAAGGGCACAATTCAACCAATAACCAGCCTTTTGGTCTCCTTTCTTTCCACTTCCTCTTCAATTTTCTGTCCAGAGATCATCCTGTTCCTCCCCATTCATGTCTCTGCATCCCCCACCTCTGGCTGCCTCACCACCTCCATCCCTCCTTCCCAGCTGACCCCTCTGCAGATAAGATCTAACTCTTCAGCTTGCAGTGACCAATTTACCTCCCCACTCTTGGGACCTTAACACCTCACTTACACCAATGGACAGATGATCCAAACAGAAAATTAACAAGGAAACACAAGCTTTAAATGACACAATAGACCAGATAGATTTAATTGATATTTATAGGACATTCCATCCAAAAACAGCAGATTACATTTTCTTCTCAAGTGCGCACGGAACATTCTCCAGGATAGATCACACCTTGTGTCACAAATCAAACCTCAGTAAATTTAAGAAAATTGAAATCATATCAAGCGTCTTTTCTGACAACAATGCTATGAGATTAAAAATGAATTACAGGGAAAAAAACGTAAAAAACACAAACACATGGAGGCTAAACAATGCGTTACTAAATAACCAAGAGATCACTGAAGAACTCAAAAAATACCTAGAGACAAGTGACAATGAAAACACGACGATCCAAAACCTATGGGATGCAGCAAAAGCAGTTCTAAGAGGGAAGTTTATAGCTATACAAGCCTACCTCAAGAAATAACAAACATCTCAAATAAAAAAATCTAACCTTACACCTAAAGGAACTAGAGAAAGAAGATCAAACAAAACCCAAGGTTAGCAGAAGGAAAGAAATCATAAAGATCAGAGCAGAAATAAATGAAATAGAAACAAAGAAAACAATAGCAAAGATCAATAAAACTAAAAGCTGGTTCTTTGAGAAGATAAACAAAATTCATAAACCACTAGCCAGACTCATCAAGAAAAAGAGGGAGAGGACTCAAATCAATAATATTAGAAATGAAAAAGGAGAAGTTAAAACAGACACCGCAGAAATACAAAGCATCCTAAGAGACTACTACAAGCAACGCTATGCCAATAAAATGGACAACCTGGAAGACATGGACAAATTCTTAGAAAGGTATCACCTTCCAAGACTGAACCAGGAAGAAACAGAAAATATGAACAGACCAATCACAAGTAATGAAATTGAAACTGTGATTAAAAATCTTCCAACAAACAAAAGTCCAGGACCAGATGGCTTCACAGGTGAATTCTATCAAACATTTAGAGAAGAGCTAACACCCATCCTTCCCAAACTCTTCCAAAAAATTGCAGAGGAAGGAACACTCCCAAACTCATTCTCTGAGGCCACCATCACCCTGATACCAAAACCAGACAAAGATACTACAAAAAAAGAAAATTACAGACCAATATCACTGATGAATATAGATGCAAAAATCCTCAACAAAATACTGGCAAACAGAATCCAACAGCACATTAAAAGGATCATACACCATGATCAAGTGGGATTTGTCCCAGGGATGCAAGAATTCTTCAGCATATGCAAATCAATCAATGTGATACACCATATTAACAAACTGAAGAATAAAAACCATATGATCATCTCAATAGATGCAGAGAAAGCTTTTAACAAAATTCAACACCCATTTATGGTAAAAACTCTCCAGAAAATGGGCATAGAGGGAGCCTACCTCAACATAATAAAGGCCATATATGACAAACCCACAGCAAACATCATTCTCAATGGTGAAAAACTGAAAGCATTTCCTCTAAGATCAGGAACAAGACAAGGATGTCCACTCTTGGCACTATTATTCAACATAGTTTTGGAAGTCCTAGCCACGGCAATCAGAGAAGAAAAAGAAATAAAAGGAATACAAATTGGAAAAGAAGAAGTAAAACTGTCACTCTTTGCTGATGACATGATACTATACATAGAGAGTCCTAAAGATGCCACCAGAAAACTACTAGAGCTAATCAATGAATTTGGTAAAGTTGCAGGATACAAACTTAATGCACAGAAATCTCTTGCATTCCTATACACTAATGATGAAAAATCTGAAAGAGAAATTAAGGAAACACTCCCATTTACCATTGCAACAAAAAGAATAAAACACCTAGAAGTAAACCTACCTAGGGAGACAAAAGACCTGTATGCAGAAAACTATAAGACACTGTTGAAAGAAATTAAAGATGACACCAACAGATGGAGAGATATACCATGTTCTTGGATTGGAAGAATCAACATTGTGAAAATGACTATACTACCCAAAGCAATCTACAAATCCAATGTAATCCCTATCAAATTACCAATGGCATTTTTTACAGAACTGGAACAAAAAATCTTAAAATTTGTGTGGAGACACAGAAGACCCCGAATAGCCAAAGCAGTCTTGAGGGGAAAAAACGGAGCTGGAGGAATCAGACTCCCTGACTTCAGACTATACTACAAAGCTACAGTCATCAAGACAATATGGTACTGGCACAAAAACAGAAATATAGATCAATGGAACAGGATAGAAAGCCCAGAGATAAACCCACGCACCTGTGGTCAACTAATCTATGACAAAGGAGGCAAGGATATACAATGGAGAAAAGACAGTCTCTTCAGTAAGGGGTGCTGGGAAAACTGGACAGCTATATGTAAAAGAATGAAATTAGAACACTCCCTAACACCATATACAAAAATAAACTCAAAATGGATTAGAGACCTAAATGTAAGACCGGACACTATAAAACTCTTAGAGGAAAACATAGGAAGAACATTCTTTGACATAAATCACAGCAAGATCGTTTTTGATCCACCTCCTAGAGTAATGGAAGTAAAAACAAAAATAAACAAATGGGACCTAATGAAACTTAAAAGCTTTTGCACAGCAAAGGAAACTGCAAACAAGACGAAAAGACAACCCTCAGAATGGGAAAAAATATTTGCAAACGAATCAATGGACAAAGAATTAATCTCTAAAATATATAAACAGCTCATGCAGCTCAATAACAGAAAAAGAAACAACCCAATCCAAAAATGGGCAGAAGACCTAAATAGACATTTTTCCAAAAAGGACATACAGATGGCCAAGAAGCACATGAAAAGCTGTTCAACATCACTAATTATTAGAGAAATGCAAATCAAAACTACAATGAGGTATCACCTCACACCGGTTAGAATGGGCATCATCAGAAAGTCTACAAACAACAAATGCTGGAAAGAGTGTGGAGAAAAGGGAACCCTCTTGCACTGTTGGTGGGAATGTAAATTGATACAGCCACTATGGAGAACAGTATGGAGGTTCCTTAAAAAACTAAAAATAGAATTACCATATGACCCAGCAATCCCACTACTGGGTATATACCCAGAGAAAACCATAATTCAAAAAGACACATGCACCCCAATGTTCATTGCTGCGCTATTTACAATAGCCAGGTTATGGAAGCAACCTAAATACCCATCGACAGACGAATGGATAAAGAAGTTGTGGTACATATATACAATGGAATATTACTCAGCCATAAAAAGGAACGAAATTGGGTCATTTGTAGAGACGTGGATGGATCTAGAGACTGTCATACGGAGTGAAGTAAGTCAGAAAGAGCAAAACAAATATCATATATTAACGCATATATGTGGAACCTAGAAAAATGGTACAGATGAACTGCTTTGCAGGGCAGAAAGAGAGACACAGATGTAGAGAACAAATGTATGGACACCAAGGGGGGAAAGCAGCGGGGGGTGGTGGTGGTGGTGGGATGAATTGGGAGATTGGGATTGACATGTATACACTGATGTGTATAAAATGGATGACTATTAAGAACCTGCTGTATTAAAAAAAATTTATCTCCCCCTCTCAATTACAATTTCTAAGTAACTGGGAAGAAGGACGGGGAAGGAGGCAAGAGAGGAAAAATGCTATTTAATTCCACCTGATTTTCAGCCAAAGGAAGTGCTTACACCTTCATGGACTTTAGATGATTACAATCCAGTCTTGAAAAGATGTTTTGGACTTCCCTGGTGGTGCAGTGGTTAAGAATCCACCTGCCAATATAGGGGACATGGGTTCGAGCCCTGGTCTGGTAAGATCCCACATGCCGCAGAGCAACTAAGCCTGTGAGCCACAACTACTGAGCCCATGTGCCACAACAACTGAAGCCCGCGTGCTCTAGAGCCCGTGCTCTCCAATAAGAGAGGCCACCGCAATGAAATCTTGCATGCAGCAATGAAGACCCAATGCAGCCAAAAAAGAGAAAAAAGAAAAAAGATGTTTTTGTTGATTTTTCATGCCATAAGTAAGAGATTATAAGAATAGTCAATCAAACTCCTCAAAATAGAAAGAAATGATCAGGAAATGAGAAAAGTCACTGTAGCTTTAAATACCTGTTTTACAACTGTGAACAATCATTCTCTGCCATCTACTGGCCACAGCTACAATCGGTAAATGATCCTTGCTCTTTGGAGCCAGGGCCACCGTTAGAGGTAGAGGAGTGGCCCTGGATCGCTGAATGGTCCTTTCAAGTGTCTTTGTGCGTGGACATGGCTTACAGCGACATGTCTTGTAGAGCCCCGAGGCCCACAGTCAAGATGGGACCCTGGCCGGCCAGGGAGCCCCACGGCTGCCTGGTGGTGCTCTGGTCTGAAGTGCCAGAAGCCAGAGGAGAGAAGGCTGCAGATTCGAAGGACAGAGCAGACCTGGGACGCAAGGGAGCAGTGGGCACTGGGCCCGGCTCCGTGCCAGAGAGGCCCTCTCCAGCCGCCTACAGTGTGCCTGAGCAGGACACTGTGTCCGTTCAGCCGACGTACAGACGTGTCTTTCTTTTATGAAATAATGTTTTCTTTAATCTTTCTCTGATATAAAAAGTAATGCATGCTCATTATAAAACATTTAGAAAACCAAACAAGTACAAAAGTAAAAAAAAAAAAAAAAAAAAAAGCATTTAGGTTGGCACCAGAGGGTGGCTTGGGGGGGCTTTACCGTAATCTCCATCAGCACTCCAAAACTCACTGCAAATACATATGCAATTTAAGGAAAAACTCTGCTTGCTGGGCAGAGCAGCTTGCAGTTCAAGAGAAAGTCCCTGGCCTCTCTTTGAATGGCTTCTAAAGCTTCCTTTATAGACTTCCTGGAGGGTCTGCTGCCTGCAGTGCTACCACCTAGGGGTGACTGCTGTCTACCATTTTTGTGCCTGTGTGTTACCTTTTTAAAATTTATTTTTCATTGAGATACAATTAACATATAACAATATTAGTTTCAGGTGTACAACATAATGATTCGAGGTTTGTATATACTGTGAAATGATCACCACAATAAATCAAGTTAACATCCATTGCTGCACACTAGACTTCCCTGGTGGTCCAGTGGTTAAGATTCTGCACTTCCACTGCAGGAGGCCCGGGTTTGACCCCTGGTTGGGGAACTAAGATCCCACAAGCCACGGCCTAAAAAAAAAAAGTCCATCGCCATACAGAGTTCCATTTTTTTTCTTGTGATAAGAACTTTTAAGACCTAGTCTCTTAACAACTTTCAAATATACAATACAGTATTGTTAGCTATAGTCATCATGCTGTACATTACATGTCTTATCTTTATGTATTATCTTTAAATCTGATTTTTTTAAATTTAGGACATTCGGTACATACCTACTTATATCTCGTTTTCCACTCAATGTTACATCTTTGCATTTTTCCATGTCACCATTCCTCTGCAACATTATTTGTAAAGGCTGCATAGTATTTTATCCATAAAAATCTGCAATGTGTTGACCTACCTTCCGGTTTGGAAGGCTATGTAGCTTGTTTCCAGTTTTTTGCCCTAATGGATGACGCTGGGATGAACCTCTGTGGACTTCCACCTCTGTGCTCCTCTAGGATCATTTCCAAAAATCGGAATTACTACTGCGAATGCTTCCAGGCTCTTGATACACGTTGCCGTATTGCCTCTAGCAAGGTGATGCTCATTTACCCTTTGACAAGCAGCAGACATGCTTGTTTTCCCTCGTCTTTGCCAACACTGGAGTTATAAATGACATACGCTACTGGGTGCCAGGCAGTAGGCTACGTGCTAGAGACACCATAGCAAGGAAAGTTAAAAAAAAGAACGTGGTCTCTGCCTCCACAGAGTTCCTGAATTGGTGGGAGAGAGTGACCTTGATCAAATAATGAATGTATAATTACAAACTGGGATGAGTGCTCTGGGGGAGAGGAAAGGGTGTGTGGAGAGCTTAGCACAGGAGGAGTTGGCTCTGGCGTGAGAGCGGGCAGAGAGCAGTCAAGGACAGAAGTCCCATGTGGCTGAAGCCAAGAGAATGGGGGCGGCAGGACATGGGAGGAGGCTAGAGTCAGTGACACTCAGACCCACTGGGCCTTGTAGGTCCCAGGAAGAATTCCGGAGAGCCACTAAAAGTTTTAAACAGAAGGGTGGTGTTGTGGTCAAATTTGCCGTTTGAGAATCACTTTTTCATCTGTTTTTGGCTGTGCCGCGTGGCATGTGGGGTCTTAGTTCCCCGACCAGGGATGGAACCCACGCCCCCTGCAGTGGAAGTATGGAGTCTTAACCACTGGACCAACAGGGAAGTCCTAAGAATCACTTTTTTTTAATTAAAAAATGTTTAAATTGTGGTAAAAAGAAAACCTAACAGAAAATTTATCACTTGGTTAATTTTTTTTCTGCCCTTTTGAATGGTTAATTTTTAAGTGTACGGTCCAGTAGTGTGTAACAGATCCCCAAAATGTATTCAGCCTGCAAAACTGAAACTGTGTCCCCATTAAACAACTTCCCATTTCTCCCTCCCCTCAGCCCCTGGCCGCTACCATTGTACTTTCCGTGTCTATAAATCTGACTACTCTAGGTGCCTCATGTAAGTGTAATTATGCAGGTTTGTCTTTTTGAGACTGGCTTACTTCCTCAAGCTTAATTCATATTGTACCATGTGTCAGAATTTCCTTCCTTTTAAAGGCTGAATAATATTCCACTGCATGTATATACCACGTCCTTTTTCTTCATTCATTTGTCAGTGCATCCTTGGGTTGCTTCTGTGTTTTGGCTCTTGTGAATAATGGGGGTGTAAATATCCCTTTAAGTCCTCGTTTTCAATTCTTTTGGGTCTATTCCCAGAAATGGGATTGCTGGATCATATGGTAGCTCTATTTTTAAATTTTTGAGGAACTTTCAGATTCGCTTTTAGGAAGCAAATTCAGCAAGGCTGATTCTGTTGCCTACAAAGAAATAGAAAATAGTACTGGAGAGCTGCTGAAAGCTATTATCTTCTTGGACTAAATTAATATAATTTACTAGGTACATACACACATGTGAACTCCTCCAAAGGTAATAGAACTCAGTACGAATAATTAAATGTATACACATTTCGGGAACACCCACTGTATACGGACTTGTGTCTTTAAGTGCTTTGAGGGACAATATTTGTTAACCAAATATCGTTGAGCACTTGGTGTCTGTGAGGCATTGTGGGGAAACCCAAAAGCTTCTAGTGGCAACAACACCCTTTGTTGTGTGGCGTTTTAAAAATAGTGGTACCAAGGGAAGGTTCTAAGTGTTCAGGGAAGGCATGAGTCATGGGGAAAGGCTTCCAGGAGGAGGTGACATTTGGGTGTGATAGGGTTTGGGCAGGTGGAGTGGTAGGGGCTGGCACAGGCACGAGAAGGTCAAGAGAGGGATATTCTGGGGGAGAGGTGAGCGGAAGAGAACGAGAGCTTTAATGCCAGGTTGAAGAATTGGTACTTCTGTGGTAAGCGGGGGTGAGGGGCCTGGAGTGGTTTTGATTAGGGGAATGACACCAAAGCAGTGCATTGGGAAGGTAAGTCTGGCAGTGATGTGTGTAGGATAGACTGAAAGGGAGAGGTACTGGCAGCTGAGAAATTAGTTAGAAAGGGATTAGGAGGGCTACCCCAGGCCTGAGGTAATGAGGGTTTGAATTCAGTGGCAAGGAGGGGCCGGATGGAGGAGACTGTGAACGACTTGATCTTGGCCTCTCTTCTGTGCATGTCCCATCACACCTTTTCTCCCTTCCCCTCCCCTCTCCTCCTTCCCTCTTTTCTTTCTCCCTCTCTCCTTCTTTTCAAAAAAATATTACATATATCTTATCTTATGAAGACCAGTCTTACTCATTTTGGTTTCCTTCCGAACCTTGCAGAGTGGTGTACACTTAGCAGGTGGTTGATTAATATTTGTTTTTTGCCATTGGTGACTGATTAGAAGTGGGGCAGGTGCCAAAAATAACCAAGGATTCAAGCCTGGGTGATGGGAGATGGCAGGATGCCAGGGGAAGTTGGTCAGGGTCAATGTCAGGTTGAATCTGAGCTACTGGCAGGTTATGCAGCTGACTTGAAATCTTGGGATGTAGCTAGAAGAGAGAGAAATTTTAAGGTGCATCCCCACCTTCACCCCCACTCCAGCTGGGGCATGCTATGCGGCTGCTTCCCACTAGCTATCTATTTTGCACCCTAATTCTTTCCTAATTTTCTCCTTTCCATTTTGTTTTCGCTTTCTGGACTTCCTTTAGTTAGATGTAGTACGTTCTGGAACGAACCCCTAACTTTTCTCTTTTCGCTCCCATTTTTCTACCTCCTGTTTGGCTCTGTTTTCTAGAAGATGGTCTCGACTGTATCTTCCAATACTTCTAAGGAAGGTTTGACCTATGACCTCACGTTGCTGCCCCTTATAATGCAGACACTCAGTAGGGAGGAAGGAGAGAAATGATACTGGATATGGAGGCTGCCTGGCGGGCCGCACTTTTGTATCTTTGTTTAGATCCCATATCTCATTCCTAGTGTTATTCGCGCCTTCCTCTTTTCCTTGATGAAATCTTTAAAAAAAAAAAAAAATCATTTGCGGGGGATGTATTGGCAGATTGCGGTGGACATATACACACTACTATATATAAAACAGATAACTAACGAAGACCTACTGTATCGCACAGGGCACTCTCCTCCATACTCTGTCATGGCCTGTATGGGAAAAGAATCTAAAAAAGAGTGGATACGTGTATACGTATAACTGACTCACTTTGCTGTACCCCGGAAACTAACGCAACATTGGACATCAACTATAGTCCCATAAAAATGGTCTAAAACTCATTTTGGCTTCCTTGATTCTTTGTCTTGTATTTCTGCTATGCTTATTATTCTTTCCTTCTAATTCCTTTATCTTTGCTTACTATGAAATCTTTTTTATTGATTTTCCTTATTTTTTCTCCCTACGTCAAGCACAGAAATTTCTGAAAACACAGACAAAAATAGAGAGTTAACAAAAGGCATAACGGCCAGTAATATTTTAGTGTAAGCATAATTTTGGTGTAAGCACTCTTCTGTGCATACACATGCCCAACGCACACACAGACATCTCTTTTTGGAAGAAAAAGTGTAATATTAAATATAGTTTTGTAGTTGTCTTTTACCTTTCATTTGCTACTATGTTGTGAACCGTGTCTCGTGTCAAATGCAGAGCCCCGACGTTTTCTTAAGCAGTCAGCAAAATCCTTTACCCCAAAGAAATCACACTCAGAGAGAGCCTCGAGCAGCAGAAGACATGTAGTCAGGGTCCCGGGTAGACGCCACTGCAAGCGGCTTCGGCCGACGCTGGGCGTGAATCTCGGGGGCGGGGACTCAGCGTTCATTTGCATAAGCAGAATGAAATGCAAACAATATATGTTCAAGTAAAGGCAGAGTTTTCCTTTAAGCCTATTATTTCAAAGAATGAGACTTCAGTCACTTAACTGGAAAGAACTGTTGCAAGCTCTTGACCCGAGTTTACGTTCACCCTCACTGTACAAGGTGTCCCAATCTCCTTGGCATTGTCTCCCAAGACCCCTTGCATTAGATACCTCCATCTGCTCCTGAGCATGGGTGAATCTTTTGAGTTTTTCAGAAGATTTACCCGCTGAGGAGCAGACCAGGTGCGAGTTGCCTAATTTTTGGAAGCCTTGCGTTAGAAAGCGAGGCTGATCTGTGTGTGAAAAAGAATAGGTTTAAAGAGAAAGCTTGTTGTTTGCTGAGCGCGTCAGCCATGACATTCTGGGTGCAGAAGTTCACGGTTGTTTTGGATTGCGTTGGGCTTTCATTAAAAAAGGTTTTCTGCGCGGGTCTGATGCGTGGGAAGCAAGGGGCTCGTTGGCGGCCTGGGAAGCACTTTGCGTGCCCGGTGTGAGTGGAATTGAAAAGAAACCTGGCAAGAAGTTAACAGGGACTTACAAGTTAGAGCGACACGTTTCTGCTGGAAGCGCCGCGGGTTTCACCTAGGGTTCGCGAGGTGCACTTCTTTTTCTGCTTATGGGGTGTTTTATGTGGTGTTTGGAAAAGTGTTTTTTTTTTTTTTTTTTTTTTTAACTCTGCAGCCCTAGTACTGGTTTTCGTGGTTCTTAACGTCCGGGGTTTGATTTTTCGTATGAGGTCGTTTGCTTGGCGTGTAAGGCTATGTAGATAGGTGTACTGGTTTTTTTGTTATTTTCCGCAAGATGTAATGATCGCGAGACCCACAGATGTTCTCGCGTCACTGTGGGTGCTGTTGTTCGGTGTGCTCCTCGGCTCATCACGGACTGTTGTATTTCCGTTTTCCGTTAAGAAACGTTCGGCTTCAGTGCAGCCTGAGGCCCGCTGAACGCTATTGTTCTTGCACGTCCCACCTCGCTGGATGTGGGACATGACCTTCGATTCACCTCTCATTTTACTACGTAATGGTGATTTTCTTCCTAAGTAGTCATATCATTTTAGACTCCCTATGAGAAAAACTGATCAAAGTGTATAGTTCACGTTTCATTTCCGTAATGCCAATTTTTGCGTTTTTGTCCAAAGAGATTGTAGCAGCGTGCACTCGCCAGCACTATCACATGCTGAGCAGCTCCTGTTTTCAGGCTTTTACAGTTTTAAAAAAAAAATAAATTTATATATTTGCTTATTTGTGGCTGCGTTGGGTCTTCGTTGCGGTACGCGATATTCTCATTCCGGTGGCTTCTCTTGTTGCGGAGCTGGGGCTCTCAGCGCGGGGGCTTCAGTAGTTGTGGCTCACGGGCTCTAGAGCGTGGGCTCCAGTAGTTGTGGCGCACAGGCTTAGTTGCTCCAGGGCATGAGGGCTCTTCCCTGACCAGGGCACGAACCTGTGTCCCTTGCATTGCCAGGGGGCTTTCTAAGCACTGCGCGACCGGGGAAGTCCCTCAGGCTTTTTACAAGTTTCGACCATCTGGTAGGTATGAAATCCGTCGTTTAAAGCACCGGCATAGAATTGCACTGTGTGGATTGAGCCATCGCTTGTTCAAATCAAGGTTCCGGTCCAGGGCATGTAGATAGTTTTCCAGTTTTTACATTTCATAACCAAAGCAGTGGTTGTCCAATTACTTCCTTAGAATAAGTTCCAGGAGTGGAACTACTGGACTGAATGTTCCCACACATTAAAATGTTTGATCCGTATTACCCAGCTGCCATTCGGCAAGCTTTTACAAGTTTATATTCCCACCTACAGTATTTGCATGCCTTTCCCCCCATACCCGTTTCAAAAGCAGCTCTAAAAAAAAAATCTAAGTGATGTATGTACCTAATTTTAAAGGTCAAATGACACAAGGCTTTCAGAGGAGCAAAACTCCGAACTGCTTTTCCCCATCCCAATGCCCACTTCCCAGAAACCACCGTTTTACAGCCTTAGCAGTTTCATCTGTTTGCTTCTCTATCTCATAATACGCTTATACTGCTCTTTCTTCATGTTGTTATAAACTGTGGCAGACTCAGCTGGTTGCCCACCCTGATACCAATTTCTTCCTCAGCCTTCAGAGGTAGCTCAGAATTCCTGAGCCTTCCCAGGGTTCTGAAGCATTAAGATGTCCCGGTAATCACCTGGCCGCTGTTAGCTGCTCTCCTGTTTTTGGGGGGGGTTTTTTGTTTTTTAATAAATTTTATTTATTTATTTATCTATCTATCTGTCTATTCATTTTTGGCTGCATTGGGTCTTCGTTGCTGTGCGCGCGGACTGTCTCTAGTTGCGGCGAGCGGGGGCTACTCTTCGTTGCGGCGCGCGGGCTTCTCACTGCGGTGGCTTCTCTTGTTGCGTGCAGAGCAGAGACCGTAGGCGCGCGGGCTTCAGTAGTTGTGGCACGCGGGCTCAGTAGTTGTGGCTCGCGGGCTCTAGAGCACAGGCTCAGTAGTTGTGGCGCACGGGCTTACTTGCTCCAGGGCCTGTGGGATCTTCCCGGACCTAGGGCTGGAACCTGTGTTCCCTGCGTTGGCAGGCGGATCCTTAACCACTGCGCCACCAGGGAAGCCCTGCTCTCCCCCTTTTGTCAATATGAATTTATCATTTTTCTTTTTATTCCTTTACTGTCACTTAGTGGGGTTTTGTGGATGCCGTGGAGATAAATGGATGTATTTAATCTACCATTTTCAACCTGAAATCCCAGGATCCTGTAGATTTCATTTCTTATTTTATTATTATGATTTTTTTTTTTTGGCCGCGCCGCACAGCTTGCGGGCTCTCAGTTCCCCGAGGACGGATGGGACCCGTGCCCCCTGAAGTGGAAGCTCAGAGTCCCAACCACCGGATGGCCGGGGAATCCCCGATACTGTAGATTTTAGCAAATTGAAAGGGAACCCTCTGAAAACGATTAGAATAGTATGCATTTTACAAAGGCCCCTCTGAAAATAGGATAACATTTGGGACACGGCATGGACCTTAAACAACATGCAATCCCACCCTTTTATTTTTCTAAGGACGCAGCCGAGAGCCCCCTCGTGGAGTATGTTGCCCAAGCCAGTCTGACTTGTCCCTCGGGCCTCTTTGCCCTGGGCCCCGGAGCTTCACAATCCTGGCGGTCCACCAAGGGACTCGGGGAGTTTCTAAAAATCCCATGCCCAGGACTCCACCCTGGGCCAATTAAGTTATTCTCTCACGGTGTGGGGATTGGGCATCAGCGTTTCTTAAGCTCTCAAGTGGTTCTCAAGTGCAGGATCACTGCCCTAGGCCAAGCAACTCACTGATTTAGCCCATTTGTAACAGCACGGTAATAATTGGACAGTAAGACGTCCAGCCCGTGCTCTTGTTATGCAGTTACTTTTGTGTGTTGTCCAGATTCTGAATGGTGTCTATTTTCATGCCTTAACTTCACAAGCCTGTATTCTGTTAATTTGATTAACACAGAACACTTTACGCTAACTTTGCTGGCGGCATTAATATCGCATTCTCGTGTGCCACACTCCTTTAGTAGAGGCATACGATTTAGCTTAGTCCTCACATCACATTTGTACCCTGCGGTAAGACTTCATGAGAGAGTGAAAATTGTCGAGTGATGCGGCCACTTTTCTGTATCTGGAGTTTTGCATTGTCGGAGTGCAGCGATGGCAGAGAATATTATGCACTTAATGGCTATTATTGTGATTATAATGTGGATACTGCAGTCGTAGTCACCAAAATCTGCCATTATGATGAACTGATCTAATATCTCTATTTAAAGTCACAGGCTGGGCTCCATCCCCCCCGCCCCACCTCCAGCGTGATTGAGAACAGGCTTAATTCCTAGAGGGGCTCGTCAGCCTTGCTGAGGTTTAGCTCTAGCCTGCAGATAGCATAGTCATCACTCATCATGGTTATCAGAGGAAAACAAGATGGATCAATATATATCATCACTACTGGAGGAGGGGAAAATCCAACAGGTTTAGAGTAAACGATGTGCTGAGGGGATTCCCTGATGGTCACGCCCCGGTGGCTGTGTTTCAGAACACAAATTTTGGTCTCGGGTCATATTCTGGTCTGCCACTAGCCAAGTACCAAGTTAGGTAGGCTCTCTGAGCCTCAGTTTTTTTCACCTGTGAAAGTGGGATAACGTGGTACCCTATAAGGTGGTTGTCAAGGCTAAAGGTGAGGTTAAGTGTTTTCGTACAGCATCTGGGATGAATGATAGCTATAGTTATTAGTTATTATTACTATTATTAAGATTTGGAGAGGGAGCATAAATCATATGACTCCCGAATAAAGCCATCATGCCTTCCTGCTGCACGGCGAATAAAAGGCAGCCTCCTTCCCCGGGCTCTGTACGTGATCAGCTCCCTGCCTGCCTCTCGCCCAGCACGCCTCGTACCCCAAACTGTGTTTTGCCTGGCTGTTCCCTGAACTCGGCAAGCTCCTTTGCTGCCTTAGGACCTTTGCATTTGCTCTTTCCTTTGTTTGGAAGGTTTTTTGCCAGATCTTGTGCAGCTAGCTTTTTTGTGGGACAGGTGGGTGTACATACTGTGTAATCTTCATTCAAATCAATATATGGGATCTTTTGGCTTCCTGAGATTTAGGTCTCAGCTCAAACATCACCACCTCAAAGCAACCATCCCTGACCAAGTCACCTTGCCGTGCCCTCTGGCACATCACCCTGCTTTATTCTCTCCAGAGCTCTCATCATGATCTCCAGTTACCTTGTGCACGGTTTATTTTTATGTCTGTCTACCCCATCCCGCCCCACCCTCCTAGAGAAAGCACCGAGAGAGCAGCCACTTTACTGTGTTTACTTCTATATCCTCAGCACCTTGAACAGCATCTGGCGCACAGGAGACATTCAACAAATACTTGAATGAATAGTTGATGTAGAAGATGCAAAAGGAGGGGTGATGGTGACAGGAGCATGGCCAGTAAGGGTGGGAGGAGGTGGGGTGGAGGAGCTGGCCTTGGCAGGGAGGACCACTTACTTCCAAGACAGGCGGGAAGGGGGAGGGATGAGGGGAAGCTGGAGACATTTTGATATGCAGCGCAGGGCTTCGAGAGGGCTGCTTCGGCTGACCGCTTTGACATTTTCACAAACGAAAGGGTGCAGTCACCTGCTGGGAGCTGAAGGGCAGCGGAAGAGGGGTCTGGCCTTTGAGGCTAGTAGAGGGTTTTGGAATAATTATACTAGCTGCCATTTATTTAGCACTTATGCACCAGGCACTGTTCCAAGCCGTTTAAACATATTAGCTGATTTCATCTCTTGACAATTCTATGAGGAGAGGCACTATCATTACTTCCATTTTAAGATGTGGAAATTGAGGTCCAGGGAAGTCAATTAACTTTTTCCCAAGGTCAGACATCTAAGATGTAGCAGAGCTGGGATTTGAACCCAGGCTGTCTGGCTGTTGGAGCCTGTGTGAAAAACCACTACAATTCCCTGCCTCCCTGGTCCCTGAGGTGCGGGTCTATGAAGGGTCAGCTAGAGATGAAGAGGAGGACTGTGGAATGAATGGTACATGGCAGGCCCAGGGGCAGCCAGCCAGCCAGCCAGCCAGCATGCTGTGCCAGGAACCCAGGAATGGGAGCAAAGAGAGTGAATGGGTCGGGAGAGGGGGGTGGTGGTGACTCAGGGTTAAGCATGGCAAAGACGGAGGCTGAGGCATTCTGAAGTGCGCGAGGGAAGGGGTTTCTGGGGAGAGAAAACAGTATGTGCAAAGGCCCTGAGGTGGGAAAGAGCTTAGCCCATTGGGAGGAGTGAAAGGACAGCGTCAGAGTACAGTGGCAGGGGGCAGGGGAGGGTGGCTGGGAGGCATTCCAACAGTCCACGGTGGAGCCGAGGCATTGGTACTTTGTAAAGTACCCCAGGTTATGCAGCCAGAGTTGAGAACCACTGATTTAGACCTATTTCCAGGTGATGCTGGTTTGGGGCGCACATTTTGAGAAACATGCTCTAGATGATTCTAATGAGTAGCCAAGGTTGAGAACCATTCACTGAACAGCACAGAGCCATGGCTTCAAAGTGTGACTGAGGAACAGGCAAGGCCCTGGTCTCCTCTCAGGGAACCGGGGCATGGGAGTAGCTTCCACAGGACCGAGGTGAGGGAGAACGGAGCATTGGTTGGGAAAGAATGAACTTGGGTGAGGAGCAGCAAAGGTGGAAACTAAAGGGGGGCTGTATCCAAGGGGCAGGCGAAGGAAGAAGGGCTAGAAACCAGGCACTGAGGCCAGGGCACAGTGGCGCAGGAAGGAGCAAAAGGAGGCTGATGGGGAGAGGGGGGAGACGGGCAGAACTGCAGGTGGGGTTCCCGAGGTTCAAGGCTCACAGCAGCCAGCTGTCCCATGCTGGTGATGGCAGCTCATTATTCATCGTTTAGTTTACACTTCACCCCCACTCTCCAAAAGATGGGTGGCCAAACTCTGAAATACGGAAGTATGGAAGGTGACGCGATGGCGTGTGGTGGGGGAAGGGGGACAGGCTGAGCACGGGGTCAGAATTTACTGAGCTGACAAGGTTGTCAACATCAAGTGAGATCCCGAAAGCCTAGGGCAGTGCGGCAGAGCCAGGGTCATACGGTATGGTGCGGAGCTAGGGGCAGCGGGGACTGGTTAACGTCTCCCCAGCACCCACTACGTGCCGGGTAGCATGCTTGCCACTTCCTTTCTTTCTCATTTAATAATGCAAGGCCTGGTGGGCCATGGGAAAGTTTGGATTTTCTTCTTAAATGCACTGGGAAGTCACTGGAGGGTTTTTAAGAGGGAAGTGGTGAGACTGACGTAGCTAAGTCATATAAGATCAGTACTATGCCCACTCCATCTGACAGGCCAGGAAACTAGAAGTTAGCTAGTCCAGGATCATGCGTAAGGAGGCGGCGGCAGAACCCAGATTGAAACCAGGCCCCTCTGAGATAAAGCAATTCGGGTAAAGCGTTAACAGTTGGTGAGCACAGGTTAGAGGTCTAGGGTGTTCACTGTTGCCTTCTTTCAATTTTTCTCTATGTTTGAAAAATTTTGTAAAAAAATTAGAAAAAAGAACCAGGTCTAACTCCAAAGCTGAAGCTCTTTTTTCCCACTATGCCATGCCATGTCACTAACCTAAGTGACATTAAGTCACTCATTGTCCCCTCTGAGCCTGACTTTGCCCATCAGAACAACGAGATTGGATCAGATCACCACCAAGGTTCTCTCCCTAACATTTCATGGTGATCTCTCCATGGCAGCATGTGGCTTTAGATCATTAGGCTACACTAAGAGCCAGGTCTTCAACCTGCCCTGCGGTCAGGAAGGCCCTCCCGGGTCTCCTGTAACAGCAGCCAGGGACGCGGTTTCTAACCTCTGGGAAGGCAGTCACTGAGGCTGCTCTGCCACACCGCCCGCTGCTGTGTACAAACTGCTGGCCGTCAGTCTCCGTCCACTGGGGGGGAATCACTCGCAAAAGGAAACACCTTCTTCTGCCAAGGCTTCGGGTGGGGCTAGAAAAACCGTTCATGACAACACTGAATCAGCACATGCATCAGGGTCAAGTTCACAGTCAGAGGGGACTGGAAAAGGGCCCTGGTTGACAAGCAGCCTCCAGCTGAGGCCTCTTCAGTCTCGAAGGGAAAGGAATCGGAACGCCCAAATCCATACTAGAGATCGGCGGCGGCAGGGGAATAAGCACCCTGCTCCAATGAGGGATCTCCTCTTAAAGTCTCAGAGTTCAGATTAGAGCCATAAAAGAAAAAGCACAATTAAATTTGTGGACTTTGTCACCCCAAGAGGTAATATAAGTTCAAAACTGATTTTTCAAAAGTTGCAAAATGAATTACGTGAAAACAGGCTCTTCGGGAGGCATGTCTACACTACGGAGGCTATGTTGCCAAGGCCAACTGGGTTCTCCCAAAATGTGGACAGCGAAGTTCGTCAGATTCCTGGGGCTGGCGCGATCATGGATCTGACCCAGTGTGACATTTATGGGCATTAAGAATCAACATCTTTTCTCCTAACAGTGTTATTTTGTTGCCTGAATCCCCAGGGTCAAAACAAGAATCCTTGGCTGGCCTCTGAAAACACTGTGACTGCTTTATTAATCTCTGAAAATATGTGGCTTCTTCTCCTCTCCAAGGGCAAATATACTGAGAATTCTTACGGTATTTCCCTGTAAGACAGGAAATGACAGTCCAGGCGTAGCGGTGGGGACTGCAGCAGTCGAGTGGGACCCAGTGACATAAGCCTCCCTCCTCAGTTCTTCCTAAGATCACATTTAGGTTTTTCACACAACATATATTTATTCAGAAAAAAAAAATTGCAATAAATTATAATAAAAAAGATGACATGAAATACAGAATCCCACTAGCAGCTTTGCCTAGTGACCAAGACATTTGGGGGAAATACAACAAACAATTACAGAGTAAGAATCAGGAAACAGTGAAAGGGAGACTAATAGCAACATCACCACGTGGGGTTGAACTGCTTCTTCCCTAAAACGATAGATGCAGAGTCCTCCCCTACCAGCTGGCTCTAAACTCCTTACTTCAGAGGCGCTAGGAAATAGTACATGAGAGGTACTTAGGAATTAGAGGGTGGGGCTGGAGTAGGCACAGCAGGGAAGCAGATTTCTTATGTCTGCTCTATTTCTTGTCCCCCCTCCCTAGAGATTGTCTAAAACCCTCAACCCTGTGTACGTCCCAGGACCAGAGCTGGAAAGAAGGTTGAGGCAGGAAAGCAACTGAGTGCATCTGCCTTCTGGAGAGTGAGCCGGATGCCGCACACAGCCCCACTAACCACATCCCTGACCACCTGAAGGCCCCAGGTGGCAGCAGACTGGAAATGTGTCTAGGACAGGCGTTTCCCTGTCTGTGTGCTACGACCTTGCCCCAGCTTCTACCATCTGCCTCTCCAGCGACCCCTTTCTGGACTAATGGAGATGACAACGCTGTTCTGCTCAGTCTGCCATTAACTAAGCTCAACACCCAGCCCCTGGCCTAACAGATCTGCAGCTATTTGGCAACCAGTAACTTGACTCCTACTTCTGTAATTCCCACTCAGGAGAGGCTTTAGCCGGAATATCACAGGATACATACCTTTTCTTCCCCCAAAGGACTCAACGCATAAGAGATGGGGGAATTGGAGAACCACTCATGGCAGGTGCTCCCGCGGCTCTCTCCTTTGATGCTCTAGAAGAGTCAATGCCCAAGACCACACACAGAGCCTATACATGAGGCTCCTGGGATTTCATGTGAACATGTGACAGTGAGTCAACTCAGGGTGGTTTTAATGAAAGAAAACCAGGAGGAAGCTAACTGCATCAGGCAGTTTTGCAGTCAGTGGCTGGTGGCTGGTTTGCCAACCAACATAGATTAATTTTTTTTAAAAAGGGCTGCCCCGCAGGAGCTTGAGTAAATGACAAGCTCAGAGGGTTGTCTTGGGCGGGAGAGAAGGTGCTTGGTTCATCCTACTGCACAGTCTCTTTTACACAGCACTGGAGAAGGTGACTGGGAGCTAAGGGCAGCTGGTTGTAGAGCCCAGGGTCAGTCCTGATGAGGGAGCGGGTGACATCTGCCCCTGGTACTTCAGAAGACCGGAGAGGGGGGTTCTAAGGGTTATCCTCAATGCCCCTGCTGGGGGAAGGAGCAGTTACCACAGAGAGGCCCACTTGAGGTGCAGCCTCCCTTTTTGACTGTGGTACAAGTGTTGCTCTGGAGGTGGATTTCTAAGTGGGGGATGGGCCCCACAGACACCCAGGATTGGTTCTCGTGTAAAATTTGAATAAGAACCAAAATGGATGGTAGGAAGCAGGACCTGTTGAGCATGAATATTCTCACTCTTGAAACACTCAAAGTGCTTCCACTCTGACTGTGATTCTCTCACATCAATGAGATGTCATCTCTAACAGTCCCTAACATTCTGCTACTAAGTGTGGTCTGAGACAAGAGAATATGGTTCCACCCATTGCAGATCCACAATAGGCCAATGTTAGAGAAATGTACAGATGCCATTGTAGTAGAGATGCACAAATGCATGTAACAACTACATGGAGATGGTTATCTCACTTTTGGAGACACCCAAGGAGTCACTAGCCTCACCCAGACTTCTTTTGACATGATAGTATTAGCAGAGTAGAGGGCAAAGGGGTGATAAGGGGAGGGGGTGGGGCCAAAGTGCTTTAGACGAAGGACTACAGACAAGTCTGAGCTACAGCAAGTAGTGCTTGTAGGCCTAGAACGGGAACATCTCAGAGTTTAGGCCTCGGGTGCTAAGGACAATCATGACAGCTGGGCAGGAGGGCAACAAACACATCCCCAGGTAAAGGAGTGTAAATACAGATTTCTTTGCCTTACAAAGAGAGAACACAAAAACACCAAAATATGGTAACTTTGGCTTGGCAATATAAGTCTAAAAGTATCTTGCTGCGTAGGATATGGTAAGGGAGGGATTAGGAAACTCGCTTCCTTTCGCACTAGAAACAGAACTTTTTCATGCCAACAGCCTCAAAATTCTGCAACAGACCCTTCCTGTGGCGTATCTTTTCAAAACATTCTGAAATACTTGGTGCCCAAGATCTTCCGCCTCTAGAATCTTGGAGAGTAGTAAGAGGAAAAGGCTTATTATTAGTCTTCATCACTCCCAAGCAGAAAACTCAGAAGGAACTGGGTAGCACGCTGGCGGTCACTTGGAGTCTGTCTTGCCATAAGGTTGGGTGGAGGCCTTAGGAGGAGACTAGTGAAGAGAGTAGCTAGAGGGCGAGAGAAAGAAAAGGGGAAAACCCTCGGTCAGACACAACCTAAGCGAAGCCTCAGGGATGGGGGCTGGGGGGCCAGGGAATGAGGGCAGTGGGAGGAAGTGACTGGCGCGGGCCTGGACACTAGGGAGGGAATACACGTGTGCACCGTACACGGACCGTCCCGACCAACGCCCCCGTGTGGCTGTTCTTGGGAAGTGCTCTTACCGATCATGTTGGCGCTGACGTTGTTGTACTCAGAGAATTTTAACAGTTCTCGAAGGAATGCCATCAAGTAACGAAAAACATTTCTGTGGCATCCTGGAAGCTGGGAAATCACCTGTTTTTTAAAAAAGGGGGTGGGCAGTGAGGATAACAGGTGGAGGAAGGGAGTAAGAAGAGCTCACAGCTGCCATAAAAGTAGTTTATAATCCAACCCTTACAGGACTCCTCCTTTATTTACTCATGACCAATATAGTACCTGTCAAATGATAACTCCTGAGGCAGAATGCTCATACTGTTTGGCCCCTGTCCACTCAATGAGCAGGTCACGCAGTTATCACACATTCGCATGCATGCCCCACCTCAGGAGCAGATGGGTGTTAGCCTAGTCTTTTCCCATCTCCCTAGGCAGGTGGCTGTGGTTTTCTCTGCAATGCCATTTAGCATGGGTGGCAGCACCTCCCAATACTCACTAGTCTGATTCAGAGGTATTCTCAGCTATTGTGCATCAATATCATTTCAAGATTAAAAACAAACACCAAGAAGACAAAAAGAAAGGCTCACAAGTGTCACCCACCCTTCCTGGTCATGTCATCCAGAATCCCATGTACGATCTGTTTCACTAATCTTACCCCAGAGTAGAGGTATCCACCCTACTCAATAGGTCAACAGGAAAAGGGTGGCAAATATAATAGGAAATAACACAACCTAAAATTTAAGGGTCCCAACTCTCAGTGCTGGTGCCCTGCCATGAACAACAGATCCAGACCCATCCTATCACATAGCTGGCTGCCCAGCTGGTTTGGTAAAACTCAATGATTTCTCTGTGGGGGAACATGCCTCAAACACATTCTCGGAGCGATAAAACTCACCTGTCGGCAGATCCGGGGATCCTGAGCAGAGTCGAGGCATCGCTGATAGAGCTCATAACAGATGACAGGCTCTGGCAGGGCTTCCAGGAAAATGAGCAGCGCCTCAGCCACTGAGTGATTACTGCCAGCTGGATTGACTCCCGTCAAGGGAAAGAGGCTCCAAGGAAAAGGCCACACTTAGACCCGATTTGCTCCCTTCCTCAAGCTCCCTCAGGGATGGTTTCCTTCCTCGTATTCAGAGCGCCCTGATCCTAATTGGGGTTTGATATTTTATTGGTCCAGGTATGCTGCAGCTGAGTTGTTACAGAATTGATCAAAGACTCTTGGGAGGTTTGGCCCAACTTGAAGGTCAAGGGAATGTGGCCTGCAGAATGACAGTTCACACTAGAAACTAGTCACCAACGTTTCCCATCCTCCTCCCTGTCCTGGTGACAGGAGTGATCATTGGCTTAAAGCAGAACAGCACCATGGCTGTGGGCCCTATGTCCCATGCCAATTAAAAGTCGTCATTATCTAACCCTTGATTCCTTTTAGTAAGAGTCTGATAAGGAGAGAGGTCGAAAGTTTCTGAGAGGAATTAACTGTATAGTCAATGATTACCTTATAATAAAAGAGAGCTACAAAGAAAATAAAGATGGAAAAAAAAAATCAAATGTAGGTGGGAAGAAGAGTTTGGGCAAGTACACATCCAGCTTCCTAAGCCTTTGTCGAAAAGGATACGGATTGTCTTGGGAATGCTGGTATCCAGACAATCAATGATCTGCTGTAACTCCTCCTGCATTCCAGGGGTTTGGAACAGGTCCTCCTACCAAAGAGGTCACAATGAATGGAACATGGCAAAATGATCAGCACTAAGGTTCTGACGATCACCCAGGGCTCAGGAGAGCAGCAGGAAGCAAAGGGCAGGGTGAGGTGCATATTCGTGATTAGGAACACGAATATGTTCCTAATACATAAAAGGTGTGACAATGGCCCCTTTTCCCTTTATCATCTCTATAATCTGTCTGAAATTTTATTTCAAACTAGAAAATTATCTTCAAAGGTTTCAGCCTGTACCTGATATGGCAGGGGACTAGAGGACTCCATGGGGAGACCAGGTGCTCCCACTTCTAGCCTCCTGACAAGTAGAAGGCAGAGTCCAAACATGGAACCACATTCGAATACCGATACACAGAATGCTAGGGCAGGAGTAAAAGGGCATGTCCATACCAAACCTTGCCTTCAAGTTCTTCACTTTTCCATAGGTAAGACAACATTATCTTTCAATTTAGTCCCAAGAAAGTTTTCTTTTTTGGAA
Source organism: Eschrichtius robustus (assembly GCF_028021215.1). Classification (NCBI taxonomy): domain Eukaryota; kingdom Metazoa; phylum Chordata; class Mammalia; order Artiodactyla; family Eschrichtiidae; genus Eschrichtius; species Eschrichtius robustus. The sequence goes on along the minus strand of NC_090845.1, from coordinate 113,634,280 downwards.
GAATGGGTTAGGGGTGGCAGGTATTTTAGATAGGATTGAAAAGTGAGGACCAAATTAAAGAAATGGGCTTGAAGTTTGCTTTGGACTTTGAAATCTGCAATGCCTCCATGACAGCTAAAGCAGGCGTTACAGATTCAGGTGCTCAGCAGTCCAGGGGAAAGCATGTGTAGCCAGGAGACAGGGGAGGAGTTCGGCCCTGCTCCGCCATTACTCTTATGCCGTGGTCTTAGGTAAATCACCTAGCTTGCATGCTTCAGCTCTCACATCTGTAAACGGGGATACTTCCATCTGCCCAGGCAATCTGATATGACAGTGCTGCTCTGCGGAGGTGGCTTGGGAAAGTTAAAAGCACTGCATATACTGACGTGAGGTATTATCATTTCCCACTGGACTCACACACCTTCCAAAGTTGCAGGGCAGGCCCACTCTCACTCACCTGGTGACAGGCGTGTCTGAATAAGTGATCTACCAGGAGCCAGATCTCCTTGGGGACCTTAAGAGGTTTCTCACTGGCACCTTCATCCAAGGGAACCATCTGCAGCAGGGATTTCTCCTAATAGATAAAAAGGGGTGAGAATCCAAAGGGTCTCAATGAAAACTTCTGTGTGTAACAATCTCCCTCAAATTCTGCTTATGTGGGTATAATCTCATCTTCACCTCTTAAGACTTTTCATATTTTCTCACTGGGACACTCCTGGTCAGAAGGCATTCGATACGGATTCCCACAGTTAAATGATCTCCTTTTCTAGATGTTTCACTTAACCGTTAAGCATTCCACTTGGGTTTATTATGTTTATCACGTGGATGCATTGTGTGCTGTAAATCCTTTCAAGGGTGACACTGAGAACCAGCAATACAGTCACGGTAGAGCCCACACACCACCGGAGACTCATGGACCACTGAATTACAATTGTCAACAGAGCACTTTGAGAGAGAGCAGCATCTACTTAGGTTTTTGTTGACTTTTTGTTGTTGTTGACTTTTAACTTATTCTTCTTTCAGGTCTTACCACAAATATCAGAGCTTGCATTGTTGATTTAAATGAGGTTCTCTGGTCCTCAGGAATGAAAGACAATTCACATTAGACCTACATACATGAATATTTCAGGCTTGATAGAAGGTCTAATCTTAAGGCACTAAAACTCAAAGTCTTAAGATCCAAAAATAGTAAACGGAATACAGCATACCAAGAGCCAGAAATACCACGAAAAGTCTAGGCTCTGAGTCCAGAAGTTATTCTTTATAGTAATAGCTCAGCAAAGATTTCTTGGGGCTTTGACTCCTTTCACCTAACTTTCTACTCTATGTTAGATTCTCCTGAAAGAATCTCAGAGGAAAACCCAGAAGTGACATAAATTAGATCAGTAACTAAATCTGAACTTGAAAATGGGGAATAAATTCAATTATCTTATGTTTATATAGTCAAATATAAATTATACCAAAAAGATATCTGAAATAGTTTAAAAGGCACCTGAAGGCAGCCTTCATAAAAAATCTAGTGGAGAAAATGGTGACGAATTTTTGGCATCTTCCCCCTCCTACACCTCCGGCTTAAGGTCATATATGATATATGTTCAAATTTAGGAAATGCTGTAAATTCGATCCACAACCCTTATTTAGCCGTGTCGCTTTAAGGGAAAGAAGAGAAGCATTTCATTACTTCCAGATAGTGTGTACGCTAGAACAGAGCAGAGGGTTCTTCTTGACATTCTGTTCTTCAGTACGCACTGGTGACCTTTTAAAGCCACTGTGCGCCTTTCTAAGGGAATAAGGAAGAGAAGGCAGCATGACAGTTGGTTATCATTTAAAATCTATCTTCTTCACATTCGTTTTGCTTCCTTTCTTTCTTTCCCTGGGAATCTATCACTTGATATTCACGTTTCCTATAGTTGCCAGACCTTCTATCAGTGGCTCACCCACTAACTTCTTTCCAGTTGCAAGTATTAAATCCAGGCATCCAGATGATATCTGAGCCAAAACACTGTCCATAATGCACTCTGCTCACTTTCTGGACCAAGTGCAACACAGGTACAGATTCCTTAGCAGACACCTTCAAGCTTACCATATAGAAATTATTCAGCACTGATTCATGTACTTTTTAAAAATCTGACATCCAATTAGCACTTTTCCTGTACTAAGGCATTAAGGCAACACAAGGCACTGTTCAAGATGAAAAGACACATGGCCTGCTATTAACAGGGAAGGGCTGGGAAGCAGAGCCGTCTCAATCCTCAGTGGTTTCAAAAGGTTAATAATATGCCAGTAGGTTATATACACCATCCACTATCCATTTTCAAATTCATGTGTGATAATATGAAATGTCATACTTGTATCTCTGAAGTCTAGAGAAAGATTATGCACAAGAAACAATACTTTTTAAAAAGTCCACAAATTATCCTGAACTCTAATTTTCAAAGGGAAACCAGGCATGCTTTGTCTTCTTCTTTCAATGGGACACATTTAGTGCCTGATAAGCTCACACTCTGTAACGTTAGCGCTATTAACTGAAGCACAAAAACAGTACACCATCTCCACCAACAAACCGCATTAAACTCCACCAAATGGGGAGGTCACGTTAGATACTGTGTGAAAGTGCTTTAAGAATGTTTTTCAAGCCCATGTTTCTCTACCGGATGGCCCTGTGTGGAGCCAGGCAGCCTCCAGCTTGAAGATGGAGAGGTGGCAAAGCACCGCAGAAGGAGCGTTCGCTCGGTTCCTTCACTGGGTATTCAGAAGACCCGGGTTCTAGTCCCCTCTGCCTCATGCCCCTGATGTCAGGAGCAGTATAACTTCAGCGAGGTTTTGAACCTTCTTGGGCCTTGGTTGTCTATTAGAATGGAGAAGACACCTTACCCTGTCTGAAGGCAGGGAGCTCTACCAGATGATCCCTTATGATCTCATTCAGCTCTAGGATTCTAGTCTATGATCTATTTCTTGATCGTACCTGTGTATTCTTTCAGTAATTAATCACTATTATCACTTCCCCCAAATTACTCTTAATGCAACAGAAATTCACTTCTGCTTTTACTATCATCGGAAATGGAAAATGGCAAACGGTACCCTCCTCCATCTCACAAGCTTTCACATACATCAAGACAGCTCTTTAGTTACTTCTTATTTCAAAAATACAAATCTGGAACCTTGAGTCCTATTGCTTTTATGTACTGGGTCTCAATGACTTGACTGGTGCAGTAAAATAAACATCTTTCCTGTACTTCAGACACACTTAAAGACAGCTGGCAGGACTTTGGGGGATTCTCATGGAGTCAGAGGTGTCTGATGTGGGAAAGCCTCGGGATAAATTCCAGGGACCATGGCTAAATGTTAATCAAGCACAGGGAAACACAGAACCGCCAATGGATTGCATTACCTTTTCTAGGAAGCTGTCTTCTTCCTGAGAGCAAAGCAGGAAAAGAAAGTCATTGACAGATAGAAAATGATTAGAATTAATTAACAGAATTAGAAACAGATCAGTATTATTAGAACGCACTACCTCGCTAGATACATATACTTTAAACAGCTTTAAATTCTTCAAATAAATCATGATTGTTGAAAATGGAACATATTCTCATATGCAAAATTCTCTATCATGCATATTCAAATTTTGTGCAGCATATTGAGACTATCGCTCAAGAAACATACATGTCCAGTCCTAGACTTTTGTGTCCTTTGGCAGCTGCCAGCTGAGCCGGCCAAACACCCACTGATATTTCCTTTTCCCGTGCTGCCTGGAGGCAGGCCCTACCGCTGTGCTGTGTGGCACCTCGCTCACCCTGACACCACTTCAGTGGAAGAATTTGGTTGTGAGCCCGACAGCGGCCATTCAGGAGATGGTAAGCTTCTCTCCTCTCCACTGCCATACCTCTCACCCTAGCTAGCCTCCCAAGCAGTATCTCACACTCCTTTCCATTGCCCGGTACCCTCTCCCCTCCTCAAGGGCCCCTAGAGTCCTCAAATATGGAAGTCCCTCTGAAATGCAAATTCATTTCATTTCAGACCTTTGTGGACCATAAGATCCATCGTTATCCCCTACTGTGTTTTCCTATAGAGTATAAGAGAAAAAAGAGAAGCAGGGGAGAGGGAAGAAGGTACCTTTTTAATCGCCTCTGTCTTTTGTGCTATTATTACAATGTAACAATGACAACAGTGACAGTAACTACTGCCACCACTTAGGGGGCATCTGCCATGGAGCAGTAACTGCGATGTCATTTAGTCTGCACATACGCACAAAGTAGATACTATTCCCGTTTTACAGATGAGGAAACTGAGGCTCTGGGAGATTAAATCATTTGCCCACAGTCACACTATTATGTATTAAGTGGCAGAATCAGGATTAGAACTCAGGTCTGACTGACTCCACAGTCATTACCACTATGCTCCCTTAGATAGCTCAAAACGGATAAACTGACTGCTTCTTAGACAGAGAGGCAGGGGAAAGCTTGGAGAATGTATTCTACTTCCAGCAGGCTAAAGACAGTTATAAAGCAGCAGGGTTAGTGGAAAGAGTACAGGCATGGGTGTCAGACGGTCCTGGGTACAAATCTTCATGCTACCTCTTATTATTTCATACAGACTGCAGGCAAGTTAGTAAACTTCATAGAGCCTCAGTTTCTTCATCTCTAAAACAGGGATAATAACATCTACCTCACAGGGACAGGGAAGCAGTCTAAAACACAGGGGGTGTGGGGCAGTGGTGGCGCAGTATGCCAGCAGCAGGCCTGGTCTCTCAAAGCTCCCTGCACCTCCCCAGCAACTCCCAATCCCGCCATGGGCCGCCAAGAACTTGGATATAAATCCCACGTCTCGGTCTGAGAGTAAAAGGAAAAATCCTGATCTTACCGTCACAGATGTGCAGGAGGCTGGAGGTGGGGAAATATGTGTTCCCTGATACTCCAAGTAGTAACGCTGAATGCATTTGTCCCAAATGACTGTTATATATGCTGGGTAGGGTTTTTAGTATTATTAGGTACATTATGAATTAAACATGCTTTTGTAGGTTTACCTAGACTTTTAAATACCATATATAGAATGAAATAAAAATAATCAGAGTAACAGTGCTTTAAAAAGTATACATATTGATAGTATTGTAATTATAACACTTTTTAATGTGGAAGTTAATTCTGAGTGCCAAACACCTAATTTAACTAAATTTTGGAGCACAACCTTTTTTAAAATTTAGAACTACTTATTAACAAATAGAGAATTTGCTTGTCTGACAGACTTCTCTATTTTCCCTCCTATGAATATGTGCCACATGATATGATGAGTAAAACCAGGCGGAGTTTTTATATACTAACCTGTCAAACCAAGCCCTCCAAAAGGTTTTCTTCAGGCATTGACTACCTACCAGTGCAAGGCATTGAGCTAAATGTCTTTGAGGGGTAGGGGGGGTGTGAAAAGTGAGGCTACAGAGAGGGGAAAGACACGGTCCCTGACTCGGGTTTACAATTGAATTGGGGTAAGGATTCCCAGAATTTATGGCCTGGCACTACTGTAATTCACCAATATGAGTTCTCAATAAATGGTTAAAACAAACAAACAAACAAAAAAACAGGGGTTCAAAGGAAAGAGAGATGGCTTTCAACCGGGGCTGTCAGGGGACTTTTTCACAATGGTGATGCAACCTAACTAGCCCTTGAAAGATTCACAGGATTTTAAAGCGCAGAAATGGGGTGGGGACATTACAAGTGGGAGGGGACAGAAATAAACAAAGGTGCAGAGAAGGTAGATCACAAGGTGAGATTAGGGAAGAGTTAGTCATCTGGTTCGTGGGGAGCAGGAGGGAATAATGAGAAAAATAGTAGGAAATAAATCTAAAAAGGTGTGTTGAAGTCAGACTTTGCTGGACCTTGAATGACAGGTAAAGCAACTTGGATTGTATTCAGCAGGCATGGGGGAGCCACATGTCTAACTTTAAGCAAGGAAGTGATAGGCCCCAAAGCTGTATTACAGAAAGATCAGTCCGACAGCCCTGAAGAGGGAAAATAGAAGGCTAGGGAAATAGAGGTGAAGGGAATCGTTAAAAGGCTATCGAGGTAGGTCAAGCAGGAGAGAGCAAGCACCTCAACTAATAATGGGAACATAATATTTTTTAAAAAATGAATGGGGCTTCCCTGGTGGTGCAGTGGTTAAGAATTTGCCTGCCAATGCAGGGGACACGGGTTCGAGCCCTGGTCCGGGAAGATCCCACATGCCGTGGAGCAACTAAGCCCTCAACTAAGTTGTGCGCCACAACTACTGAGCCTGCACTCTAGAGCCTGCGAGCCACAACTACTGAGCCTGTGTGCCACAACTACTGGAGCCTGCGTGCTTAGGGCCTATGCTCCGCAGCAAGAGAAGCCACCGCAATGAGAAGCTCGCGCACTGCAATGAAGAGCAGCCCCCTGCTCGCCGCAACTAGAGAATAGCCCGTGTGCAGCAACGAAGACCCAACGCAGCCAAAAATAAAATACAATTAAAAATAATACAATAAAGAATTATTTAAAGAAATGAATGGATACAAGAGAAAACTCTGAAATCAAAAGGACTTTGATACTGGTGGAGGGGCAGCAGATTTACACTGAGAGTTTACTTCTCTGGTTTCAGGCATAAAGTAGGCGTAAATTATATTTATTTCAAGTCTAGGTTCAACTCTGAAAATAGAAACACCACTTAGCTCCCACTAATAAAGAGCATTCTCTTAAGGTAGTCCTAAGGTTGCTGCTAATCACTTAGTTCAACTGACTTGCCCACTCTCTGCAAAAGGCTACGTGTTGATCACATTAAAAGGGAAAAGCGTTCAGGAGTCCCCAGTGGGGCAACACTGGCATACTACAAATGCACTGCAAATCATTCTTCATCCCAGCATTCACCCTTAGAGGAATTTTCCCAGTAGTAAATGCAGCTAAAATCATGTAAAAAGAGTCATTTAGAGGCAGATTCAAATTTAAAAATAAAAAGCAGAAAACTGAATGGATACTGAAGTTCTAGAAAGGATTCGTTCATGTGAAATATAAAAAGAAACACAAACCATACACTTAACAGGATAAGAAATGGGTCGTTAGATCAGTAAGACAAAGTAAACACCTACTTGGAGAGATCACTGGGGACAATTAATCACCAAGTTGTTATTCATGTTATTTCAAATTTTTGATATTGTTCTCCTAATAGACATGTCCCCACGCAAATACAGCTGGTTCCCCCATCCCTCAACTTTTTTCACCTCTGTATTTACAAGCCAAACCTTTAACTGGTGGGTTCAAGCCTGGCCTCCTCTCTACTAGTCCAGTCTACATGCAAACCAGAATGTTCCTCCACATGTGTCCATTTACAGCCACATACAACTCATTAAAGACTTGCGGTGGATCTAGATGCCCTCTGGCTCCAGTATAAACTCATCTGCTGACTTCAAGATTCTCTATCCCCTGGGACTTCCCTGGTGGCCCAGTGGGTAAGACTCCACACTCCCAACGCAGGGGGCCTGGGTTCGATCCCTGGACAGGGAATTAGGTCCCGCCTGCATGCCACAACTAAGAAGCCCACATGCTGCAAGTGAAGATCCCACATGCCACAACTAAGACCCGGTGCAGCCAAAATAAATAAATAAATAATAAATACTAAAAAAAAGAGCAAAAGTGTTAATTTAAAAAGAAAAAAAGGGACTTCCCTGGTGGCGCAGTGGTTACGAATCCACCTGCCAACGCAGGGGACACGGGTTCGATCCCTGGTCCGGGAAGATCCCATATGCCATGAAGCAACTAAGCCCATGTGCCACAACTACAGAGCTTGCACTCTAAAGCTCGCGAGCCACAACTACTGAGCCTGCGCGCCACAACTACTGAAGCCTGTACACCCTACAGCCCGCGCACAGCAACTACGGAGTCCATGCACCGCAACTACCGAAGCCCACACGCCTAGAGCCCGTGCTCCACAAGAGAAGCCACTGCAGTGAGAAGCCCGTGCACCGCAACGAAGAAGTAGCCCCTGCTCACCACAACTAGAGAAAGCCCGCGTGCAGCAACGAAGACCCAATGCAGCCAAAAATAAAATATAATAAAATAAGTTTAAAAAATAACATAAAACAGAGTAATAACATATTTAAATATTTTAAAAAACCTCTCTATCCACTGCTCCCACCCTACTTAACCAGCTTCACACACCAAAACAGGCTGAATCTGAGACTGATTTTCACAGAGGTTAGCTGGTCAATCAATAAGCTTTTATAGCATATAAGGGCTTGAGTAAACAGCACAGGAAAGGAATCTATTGTTGATACAAATTACAAGCTCCACAACTCTCATTCTAAGTGACTTTCCAAAATATTGACTCACTAAACACACTGGACATGAGCCAATAAAGGTAGTAAATGTTTAGATTATCTGTAACCAAACTCCCTACTAACCTCGATTTAGAATTTAGCCATATTGTGCATACAAGTAAACTTTCTTAAATTATAAGAACCCACATAAACTCCATAATATTTTGCATCCAATGTATAATGAATAAATATTGACGATTATATGCTACTTAATATGCTAATTAATAAACCAGAAAAATCTATCTTAATTCTGGAAAAGAATAAGGATAATTACAAAACAGATTCTCCTCTGTTTGCCACCTGTGCTAATCCCAACAGTTCTAGTAGCGGCAAAGTCACTATCAGGCAGAATGAAAAGGACTTTCGCCAGTTACTTTATTCTGCATTTGGGGGGAAGAGCATGTGGCACAAGAATCTTTGTGAAAACAGTACAGGGAGAGTCAACACAGGCACTGAACTCATTTCTGGTTTCACTCAAATTTTAGAGTAAATAATACAAAAAAGGACAACAGGTATCATTATTAATAGCCTTGTCTCATGGGATTTGAAATATCATCTTGGGTCTTGGAACAAGCATGAATAAACAAACCTAAGAAAGCATTTCAGAAGGTCAAAATCAAGCCAAAAGAGAGTGGGAAGGTACTACAAATGGGGTACAGATAATCTTAGATTTCTTGTTTACTGCCCCACACTAATATGGATAATTTCCTCATCAATGAGATCCAGGAATTTATTAAATGCAACAGGCTGTGAAAAGAATCAGAACCCTAAATCCTACAAAATAAAAGCTTTAACAGAATAAATGGTGACCACACACATACAATTTAAAAAGAACTCAGCAATTTTGTAATGAAAAATGATCCGGGTTCTATTTTTTAAAACTTTGAATCATGTGTGCACAAGAAGAAGAAAAAAGGCTTCCTACAGAGCCATTAACTCCACTAAAGATTTTGACTACTTCCTATTCATGGTCAAATGTGGTTGAATTACTTGATAATATTTTAAATAAAATAAACATTTTTAATGCTGGTTGAGTCTCCTTCTTGTCACTTTAATTAATATGGGACAATTGCAGTAAAGGGTAGTATAATGTGTCTGCCAACTCTGACCAAATAGTTCCAGTTTATAGGAAATAAGGTGGGAGGAGGGAGTACAAAAAGACAGGTTTAAAAATTACCAAGAGGAAACAATCAGACAAATTTAGGAAATGGCAGACCCCTGACTGGACAACTGTCCTGGACTCTTAAAAGGCAAAGTCATTAAAGAAAAATGGAAAGGACTGTTCTACTCTAAAAGAGACTGCAGAGACCTCACCAAATGTACTGCATGAACCCAGATCGGATCTTGGCTTTACAAAAGCTATGAAAGAAATTATTGGGACAACTGGAGAAATCTGAATACCGAGTAGCTAGTTTTCTTAGGTGTCATAATGGCATTGTGCTGATATAGAAGTTGTTCTTTTTCTTAAGAGAGGCAGGCCAAAGTGTTCACTGGTGAAGTGACACATCACCACTTAATTTCAAATGGTAGAGCAAAAAAAAGTATATGTCAGTATATGTGTATAAGGCATGTGGGTGTTGTTCACTGTACTGTTCTTTCAATTCTTCTGCACATTTGCCATTTTCATAATAAAAGTTGGGAAAAAGAAAGCTGGGAAATGGTGTCTGGGATGGAGGCAAGGGGTAGGAAAAAGAAAGGGAGACAACTTCATTTGGAACATATCCTAAAAGGTGAAATAATACATTCAAAAGATAGGAATATGGTGGTAGAAGAAAAAATAAGTATCATGAAAAATAACAGAATGTCAGGATATGAATTTCTGGAAAAAAAAATGGTTGTCTCTCAACCAGGGCTAATACATTCAGTCATGAGGGCTCTAGGGAAACAAGCATAATTCCAAGAAAGAATGCTGGGACTGAACTCAAGGGTTTTAATCTGCCATCTGAGTCATCGCTAAAACAATTCCATGGCAACAGAACAGATCACACTCCGACAAGCCAGCAGCCTGCCCGCCGGTCTAGCCCTCCCCGCTAGATGATAACAATCACTGCTCCGGCTAGGCCAAAAGCATCAATGTGAATACTAATGGTAATGATAACATACGGCTGTCACGCCATCTAATTTTCTTTGGTAAAAGACCAAGAGTATACTTTCATAGCCCAAAGATGTCTGCACACAAATCCAACAATATTTTCACTTAGAAGAAAGGTTCTTAACAGAATGAACTCGTTACTAAATTAATTTACGTTCCTGAAGATAATAAGCATTTCCTCCATAAGGATATTGATATTATAGCTTGGTGTCAGGAAAGAGAAATCCTCCTCCTTTCTTTTCTTGAGTGAGTCACATTAAACTTGTATCAAACTTCAGTGCATATTATAATCACCCAGGATGCTGATAAAATGCAGATCCCCAGGCCTCGCACCCTGAGATTCTGATTCCGTTGCCAGAGGTGAGTGGGGGGAGGGGCCTGCACTTGTGTAAGGACCCCTGGGGGTTCTGAGGCAGGTACTCTGAGGTTCACTTATGGCCTGGGCTCCAACAAGCAGCTGAGTCTGACTTGGATTAGATACGATGATATAGTGAGGGGCTCTGGACTGGGAGTCAGAAAATCTGGGCGACAGATTTGTCACTATTTGGGCAAGTTATTGTCTCTGTGCCTCAGTTTTCTCATATATTTAATGAGGATAATACCACTCCCCCCCCCCCCCCGCCCCGTTACTGGACCTCACATGCATGCTAATTTATATAAAAATGCCTTGAAAGTATGAAGAGCATAACAAGTAAGCATATCTTTATAACTCAAAGATATAAATCTTTGAGAAGGGAGGCTTTAATCTAATTCAGTGAACTTCGTATTATCTCATATTCCTGACCAGAGCCAATTACATATTACCTTCTCCTCTTTCCTTTTAGGCTTAATCCAATGAAAGGCGTGTTAAAGTGACATTCTTATTCTTATTTATCACTTGCCATCCACCCCCCACTTCCCCTGCCAGCCCTGACAAAACAGGAAGCACAGAGAGAAGGAGGACATCAGTTAAGCACTGCGAAAATTCTATCTAAAGGAGATGCATGTCTTAGGATGCCTCTTACCAAGTCTATGAGTTTGGTAACAGGAACTTCTCGGATTGGTCTTTTCATTCGGCACAAAGCCTCTAAGGATGTACCAAAACAACTTGGGAAGTAATTTCCACTGATGGTCAAGAAGTAATCTTTGCCTCGATCCAGGTGAAGGACAAGAATATCTTCAATCTTATCTTCCCCTGAGTTCAGGATGGTCACAGAGTCTTTGCTGACATACACATCAAGGGAAATGTCCACGGTCTCATCTGAAATGTAAGAGATGGTACATGATAACAGAAACTTCCAGTGGAAAAGCAAAAAGGGGATGAGAACCAACAGAAGAAGTGTCCTCTAAAAAAATCATTAAGTGATGAAGGAGAGATGGGACAAACGGAAGAGGGAGGAGCCCCAATACAATGACAGTGAAGGTGAGAGACATATGGTTAGAAAACAAGAAGTTAATCAAAGGGAGGGGATGGTACATCGCGAGCAGAGACAATGGTAAAGGGAAAACTCACTTGGCTCCAAGTAGCCCTCACAAGGTTCAGCCCGAAGCCATGGTTTGCAGTACTGGCTGTCATTAAGCTTAGGGATGAAAGAAAAATGGCAGGGAACCTGTCCATTGTTGCTGATCTGGAACTTCTCCTTTTGTAGTTGCCGAAACTTCACATTCTCAAACACAAACTGGGGAATAACAGACAGACACAAACATGCATCACTAGTAGGGGAAGACAGTCAGTTGGATTATTCCATAGAGAATATGAATAAAGAATGAGGTCATTATTAACCATTATTAACTGCCGGGTGCACTCGCCAAGCGAGCCAGCTACCCACTGTCCCCTCTCACGACAGCAGAGAAGGAGCCAGGCAGCTCTTGCTACTTCTCTAGGCTGCTCTGATTGTTCCTAGGATCCTAAGAGTATAACCCCACCTTGGGTCAGGGCATGCATCCCATGACCAAGTCCTGGTTCCTGAGATATGAATTGGCCAGCAACTCTGAAATATTAAATAAGAGCAGCTAACATCTGAGGGCTTACTTTGTGCCCGGCGCTGTTTTAAGGGCTTTTGCATGTATTAACTCGGGTAATCCTCACAACCTCCCCTTTATCCAAAAAAGGAAACTGTGGCTCTGAGAGGGTAAGACGCTCGCCCACGGCCACACGTCTACTAGATGGCAGTGCTGGGACTGGAGTGGAGGCAGTCTGCCTTCAGCTCACAGTCTTCATGACTTTGCTGTGTTGCCTTCTCCTAGTAACATGGTTTCCCCTGTGCGACCACGATGGGCAGCAGATGGGCAGGCGTGTGTGCTTGCTCACCTCCCTCCGGCTGAGTTCTAAGGAAGGAAGGAAGTCATTTTCCATTCTGTCCATGATGCGTACAATATCTTCAAACACCTTCCGGTACCTCCGTTCATCCACAACCTTCACCTGAAAGAAAACGAACCCTCTTTTCAGTCTTACATGCGCGTAGCTCATCTTCCTTTCAGACTACCTAACAGTTTAAGACCGGTCATTATAGCAACCATTTCGAATAAACTGTGGTGCAAACAACATCCTCAAACACTTTCTGAAATCTCGCTCCATCCACAACTTTTACCTGAGAAAAACAGACAGATCCTTATTTTAGTCCTATGTGCTCTCAACTTATATATCTCTAAGAGTCTAACCATCTTTAAAAAGGCCACTAAAACAAACATAAATTATGGGATCACACACTGTAAGGTAAAGGTGAGGTTAATTGGTTAACTTCTTGGAAAAGTTAAACCTCTGTGCTACGAAGCTTGGCAATAATAAATATTTGGGAAGAATATTTTCTTGCTCCATTGTTAAGTAATTTGGTGGTGGAGAAAATGTGATGATTGTGCTAAAACTTTTTTCCTGCACTATACAAACTGACAGTGTCAAAAACATACCTATCGCTATTTCTAACAATGATCATAAAGTGCTGAAACAGCAGAAAAAATGACTAAAGCATTTAACTCTATTAGCTGTTATGCACAATGCCAAGAATCATAATACCAATATAATATAATATCAATGCTCAGATTATATGATGATAAAAGTATGTTAGTAAATAGACCCTATGGCCATTTTAGAAAACGGCCGATACAAAATGTCCCAGATCAGAGTAAAAGCATGACGATAAACAAATCATCTTGCCTAATAGATCGAAAAAACTCCCATCTGACACAGCACTTTCGGCTTCCTGACACAGCTGTGCTTTTTTTTTTTTTTACTATTAAAACTTTATACAAATCGATGCCCAAAACAAACATAATTAACATAGCATTTTCACTTATTAAGGCCCCAGTTTCTTTTTAGAATGGAAAACTTCACAAATTCAATTTAAAAAAAAAGATTGATGTATGCAGTAGAGGCTGTAAAGAAAGTGTGGAAAATAAGAACATCAAAGCTGAGTCTCAAAGACTGTGGAGGTTTTTACGTATCTGAACCATAATGATTAGAGAACTTAGGAGTAAGCAATCACTAGCGTCACCAGGGTGCCTACTACAGTGTTATATTAAGAGGAATCTTATACTTTTTAAATTCTTTTTCAACATTTTGCAACTTAAAAAAATTTTTTTATTTATTTATTTTGGCCGTACCGCACAGCATGTGCGATCTTAGTTCCCCGCAGGGATCGAACCCGCGCCCCTGCATTGGAGGCGCGGCATCTTAACCACTGGAGCACCAGGTAAGTCCCTTTGCCACTTTTTATTTCAAAAAGTATTTTACATATGTCATCTTATTTTCACAACAACCTGTGAGGCTACCAAAGCAAGGATTATTCTTCTCACAGTTGAGAATATCAAGGTACAAAAAGATCAATTAAGTTGCTCACTGCCACAGTTAATAGCAGAGGTGACATCTGGACCTCTAGCGTAAGACCCTTTCCAAAATACTGGATATGTGACAGGACCAACTTGGGTATGTCTTTTTTTTTGGGGGGGGGGGCGCGTAGGTCTTAAAAACACAGATGCCCCAGCTCACTGATCGCAATCTCCAGGGGGCGGGGTCCATGCATTTTGAAGCTCTTTAGGCAATTCCGATGTCCACCAAAGTCTAAGAACCAATGCAACAGATCCCATTACCAAGTGCAGGGGTGGGAACCCCATCTCAGCTTAATCTCAGCCAGCCCACAGCAAGTCTTCTGAAATTAATTGGCCCCTTAGCACTTGGTCCCTTTGTTAACAGTCACTGATGTGAATGGTGGTAAGAAATACAATGTGGTTCTTAAAGCCTCTAATCATAGCATGCCCAAGAGTCCAAAGTATGGGGTGGTTACCCAATAAAATCAAAGCTCTTCTCAGTGGGTTATCATGATCATAACCCTTAATGCACAGTAAGGATAATGAAGGGGAAAATGTTACCACAGAATGTCACCACTTGATACATCCACTTTAGAAAAGGAAATTACCAATAAAATTAGGAATTAAGAAATATGTACAATGAGCTAGATCTTTATGTAATAACACGGATAGCTCTCCAAGATACACCACTGAATTAAAAAAAAAAAGTTGCAGACCAACACATATAGTATGAGACCATTTATGATATATACACACCAACACACAGAGCACCACCATATTGTGTATGGGTAAACAGAAAAGGTCTAGAACTGTGCTGTCCAATATTATAGCCAGTAGCCACATAAGGACATTCAAATTTAAATTACTTCAAATTAAATAAAATTGAAAGTTCAGTTCTCTCAGTCACACTTCAAGTGATCAATAGCTGCCTGCAGGTAATAGCTACTGGATGGGACAGGATAGATCTAGAACATTTCCATCATCACAGAAAATCTATTGGACAGTGCTGGTCTAGAAAGAAATAAATTCATAAGGGTAGTTGGCCTGGCTAGGGAGTGGGGTTTAGCGCAAAAGTGGGAGTAGGGGATAGACGAGGCATTGAAGACCTTCAGCCTTATCTGTGAATTTTGCTTACTTTTATTTTTATTTTAAAGAGAAAACCCATTTTAATTCCTGTGTGATTTAAAAAGTATTAAAAACTAGAAAGGTAGACCTTTATTAAAGATACACAAAAATACACAGAAAGCATGGAAAAATTGTAAATATCCTGCTAGGAGCTCTGAATTAATATGTATGGAGTATTACAAATATTCTGAGGTTCTGAAAAGAAATACAAACAGAAAAGCTAAGCATAGCTGATGAAACCAAAAAGGTTAGTGTCTGGGGGAAAGACATCCTTTTAAAAATGGATTAAGAGAACTCAAATGAAGAAAACAGGGCAGTCCACAAGCACAAGCTAGAAATTAGGTGGGTTAAAAGTAGTATCTGAAGGTATATCTAGTCAGTAAGTTCTCTGGAACTCTGCAGGCATTGTGGGGGTAGGAGAAAGAACACCTATAAGTTTGGGAATTAAACAGGCTTAAGATTTGAATCTCAGCTCTCCTTCTAATTGCATGCTCTTAAAGAAGTTTATTTAAACTCACTGGTTCTCCACTTGCTCATCTGTTAAGTGAGAAATATTTAACTCAAAGCATTGTTGTGAGGAGTAAATGAGATGGGTGTAAATTGCTAGTACAGTCTCTGGCACGTACTAGCTACTTTTTGAGGAACACATACTATTATTATTCATTATTATTTTAAAATTTCAAAATGGATAAAAGTCAAGTCATGATTGCCTCAATAAAATTTAGAATCTATTCTAAGATGAAGAACAGATTCTGTACATAAAGGAAATGCCCCAAAGTCATTCCCCTCTAAGACAGGAGCAGGATAAGACATATTGGTGAGAACCTATCTCAGAAGACAAAAAAATCAACATACACACAGAGGAAAGAAATCTACCCTACTGTGCTCTTCGCATGTCTTACCTCATTAATCCTCTTAAGTAGGTACCATTGTTATTCCCATTTTATAGAGGAGGAAACTGAGGCAGAGGGATGTTACATAAATTTTCCATTGTTACAGTTAGAAAGTGGTTGAGCTGGGAGGCAAATTTAAGCAGTCTAGCTATAACGTCCATTCTATCAAGCACTGCCCGATATAGATTCTGCCAGATTACATGACTGCAGGTCTGGAAAAACTACAAGAAATAATCTAAATGTACTAGCTGTAATAAATTAAGTCAACAGGATCCCAAGATATAACTTGCATACTAATAACACACAGCTAGAAAACAAAAACTTTACTCACAACAGAGACAAAAAATTAAACAACTGGCCATTAATCCAGCCCAGGATGCAATAGAGTTAAAGAGAAATTTAAAACCTGTGCTCCTGGACGGGAAGACTTCACTATCTTAGTTAGTAGAACTAACAATATGCCTCTTAACATTATATACAGATTATGTTGTATTCTGACCGGTCTGTGCCTTTGTTCCTGCTGTCCCCAGCCCTCTACCTGGAACCTCTCTCCCGGTGCTTCCACTCCTTACTATTTATCTGATGAGGACCTACTCATCCTTTAAAACCTAGCTTTGAACTCTTCTTTATGTATAATGACTTTAGGAGGTGAAGGGTGCTACCCAGCCATTATGCAGCATGAGAAACATCTGTGTCACTAAAAGGCCATATGGACAGCATTTAGGAGGGTCAAGGGCACTAACTTCTCAATGCTGCAAATGATTATTTGGTTATGAAAACATTTATGGCTCACTGAATTACTGATCCGTTCTGAGTCTAAATGATGCTCTAAGAATAGATACTTAACACACAAACGACTGCATGAACAAACAACTGTTTACCCCAATGTGGAAGAGAGCGCTAACAGGCTTGTGGTCACTGGTTTTCAGTTCCATGTGACTCCGGTAATGAAGCTGATTAACATTAATTCCTCTCCAGAGAATTCGGTCACACCAGGCTGGAACCCGACATTTCCCACTGCAAAAAAAGTAAGGAATTAGAATAACATACCACACAAGAACGGAATACCTACCACACTGGTTCAGACCTGAGTTAGGCCCTCTTGTTATCTGCTTCTCCTTCCCTAACGACTCCAACTATTATCTTCCCTACTATATTGCAAGCTCGGTGAAGGGACTGTGTCTGCTTGTTTGTCACTGCATTCTCAGCCCCTAGCACAGTATCTGATGTAAAGTAGGTGCTCAATGAATAGTCATCTAATGAATGAATAAACGGTGCTCCTAAGATTAGGATTATATCTTCAATAAGGTTGCCCCAGGGGAAAACAGAATAGCACCTTCTTAAAATACCCTCAGAAGGACAGGATTATATTCAGAACACTTCCTCTTCGTTTGCTCTATCAACTGCAATGATGCTTCACAACAGATAGACAACTAATAAAATCTAAAAATCCAATCCTATATTCCTAGACTGGGCTTAATCACTGGAGATGGGTAATAGTAGAGATTTCTTTAAACCTGGACTTTTATGGATAAGTCGAGCTTCTTCTAATAAAGATGAACTAACACCTAAGCATGCAAGTCTGAACAAATAACAGCCCATAAGAATACCAAGGGGAGGGAAAAAGCCTATTCATCATTCTATTAAAATAAGCAACACCTGTACACCTGATCCAGACAGTGACATAAATAAAGTTCTTATCAGTAGCTCTTCAGTTGACTCTCAAGTCAGGTGAGTGGAATAAACAAGGCAATGTGCACAAGATGTGTGAGAGTCACTCTCCACTTGCTGAGCAGCTCCCTCGGAGGACGGAGGACGGAGGACGCAGAGACAGGCTCCTCCCCACCCCGCCCTGGCGCTCTCGGAGTCTAAAGAAGCTGACTATACCCAGGCATTCTTTTTTCTTTCAAACTTCTGGGCTCAGCCAGGTAGGAAACCATAGGAAACGAAGAAATAGTAGGTAGAAGACAAACAGTCACCAGGCACATACTGACAGGGGCACTTTACTAGGGGTGATCGGGAAATCAACGGGCCCCCTAGACAGTGATTCTCAGCTTTCTCCAGCAGTCGTGGAGGTCGGGCCCAGGCACTGGTATTTTTAAAAGTCCGGCAACAGAGTCTAATGTGAACTCAGGATCGAGAACCACCGTGCTGGAAGAACCTTTCACGGCTCTTTGTTTTCACCTCTGGTATCCTGAGTTAAAGAGTTGAAAAAGAGTTTGGGAAAAGAGCCAGAACAGGGCAACAGGTAAGGAAATAGGGGTAAGATCAGAAGGGCAAAAATCTAATAAGCAAGTCTGCTGAGGTGAGAGAAATAAGGCATCGCAGGCAGCTCGTAAAACTTCGACAGCCTGACAGAGCAGTTCACACTCTCCTAAGGTGAGCTCACCTGTGAGCACACACAAATTGAAACCTCTTCTGTAATAGCACTGAGCCATTAGGTTTCTCTGTTTCTGGCAAGAACTAAAAATTTCCCAGCCCTTCATCAATTCAGAGAGACAGAAATAAGATCAGGGCTTAACCTATTCCATGAGGAGGTTCTTGTTATTTTACCTGGAATCCCATCGGTCTGTTTTAGAATCATACTTATACGTGGGGATAAACTTGATTTCCCCTTCCATGAAGTCAGCAAAAGCTTTTTTCTGTGTGCGCTGAATATTTAGCTAGAGGTAGAAAAACGTATCACATAAGCAGGGTAACACCATCTTAACAGAAGTGATAATCGGGTTGATCAGCCATTTCTAAGTATCTAAGTTCCGTATCTTTTGCAACTGTCGGAGCACATACATAAAATTTCTGTGCCTTATGAATTAAATTTTGACATTCCAACAGCATCTAAGCTCACCCACAGACAGGATGCTCATATGAGCATGCCACTAATTTTTTATTGCTAATGGTGGTCAGGGTAAAATGGAAAAATGAAACCTGAATAATCATAAGTTCCCTGATGTTAGCCCAGGTTTTTTTTAAATTTATTGAAGTATAGTTGATTTACAATGTTGTGTTAATTTCTGCTGTATAGCAAAGTGACTCAATTATACATATATATATTCTTTTCCTTATTCTTTTCCATTATGGCTTATCACAGGATATTGAATATAGTTCTCTGTGCTATACAGTAGGGCCTGGTTGTTTATCCATCCTATACATAACAGTTTGAGCACAGTTTTAATTTTTTAAAAAAGCGCACAAATTTTGATTGGATAATTCCAAAAGCCAAATTCAGTGAATAGTTATATTGGGTCGGCCAGAAAGTTCATTCAGGTTTTTCTGTAACAACTTGCGGAAAAACCGAACGAACTTTTCGGCCAAGCCAATAGATCGTTTTGAAAGTTACCCTCACTCAAATATTTTACCAGAATTACATAAGATTCAGAACTTATTCCAACTGTACCCCCTTTGGAGGCAGGACAGAGGAAGAAATGCAAAGTTAGCCAGCCAACCTCAATGTGAAGGTAGACACAGCCAAGAAAGGCTCACTGTAAAAACCATTCTGCTGCAAAACACCGGAATTTTGACTATGTCTGAAGGTCAAAAGTCTCACGTTAGGATTTAAAGACATTCAAATCAAGTTGAAACATTTTCTTCCCTCAGTAAGAAGCATTCACTTTTAGCAGCCAGTATCCATATGCTAAAGTAAAAATTCAAGTCCTGTGCCAGGTTCCAAGGCAAATTTACAGAAAACTAGGTTCCTCAATATCATTTTATATAAATGTTACCATATCAATGCTTCTCACACAGGTTTTAACATCTATAAACTAGCAAGCCCCAACTTCTCAATCAGTTCCCATTAGACCACAGTCTGTGCTATTTGTCCCAGACAAACTTCTCTTTTGTGCCTCCCAATCCCCTCACAGGGCCTCCCTCTTTTACCTCCAAGCTGTTGCTGAGCCTGCCAAGTAATCATAGAGCAGCTTTCCCTGTTCCATCTGCCAAACCACATCAACATAGCTGAAGGCCCACTTCCTCCAGGAAGTGTTCTCCAATTAACCCCACCCATTCTCCAACTCATTTATACAAATCTCTGAAATCCCTTCTTGATAAAGACTTAATGAATAAATGTTATATTGACTTTTTATCACTAACGTTATCTCCTCTCCTCCCATGCAAGCACTTAATAAAAGCACTACAAACCTTGTGTGTATTCACTGCATCACTAGTCACAATGTTTTCCCCAGACAATGAGACCTTTCCATCTACTTCTAGAGTAAGACACAACTCCCATGGGTCTAACTCATAAACCTAACAATTTCATCTGCTGTCTAGGAAAGTACCTATAAAATAAAATTTTATTACCTGGTCCAATTTCAAGAGTCTCTGAAGGTCATTCTTATTAATAAGACTCTTCACTTCATTGGCATCAGGCATGCAAAGTCTGTAGTTCAAATCTCCCAACCAGATGACAACACTGAGGATAAAGAAATACATGAACAGAAATAGCGGTAATTAGCATAAAAATCAATCAGAGGAGAATGGAGAGAAGGAAAATGGGGAGATTATTGATAAGCATTCATTTATCACTATCTGACTAGGGGTTTAAGCTATAACTATCCTTTGGGGGCGAGTACTATCAACACCTGAGAGGGCTGAGGGATTACAAAATAGGTGGGAGGACGGGCACTGCACACATGAGGAACAAAGACAGGGAAATACGGTGTATGTGTGGGACTCAGAAACCAAGGAGTTAACTCCCTGAGAGGAGCATGTAGTTTATTTGCTGGACTAGCTTCAAAATTTCACCTGGCTACTTGCCAGGTCTCTAGGGGAAGAGAGTCTGAACGTTTTCTGCCTCTCTGAGCCCTGATGTTCTGCAGGCTCTCCACTAGGGTCTGCATGGTCTGAATGACAGCTCTCTTCGGCAGGGCCCACTAGCAAACGTAGGTCCAGGACTTTCTGCTGTAGCCAGTCTGTCTACCCCTGCCCCAGAACCGCAGCCCAAGTCCCAGGCAGGAAGGAGAATGGCAGGCCACGGCAGCCTCAGGCTCCCAATCACAGCAACAGACCCCCAGGTGTGCTGAGAGCCGCCCAGGGGAGACCCTGAAATTCCCACACCAAAATGGGTTCTCTTGTGAGCTATCTCAAGTTCCAAATGGGTCTCTTTGCCAATCTTTAAGGTCCCAGGTAAATAAATTTATGCAATTTCGGGGCAATTTTATGATTACTGATGTCAAGGCCTTGTTTTACCACTGTGAAACAGAATTCTATATGATCTTAATTGTTGAGACAATATGGAAAGAGGCCAACATCACTACCTTTCCCTACTCTTTCCTCAATTACCCCACTCTCTACTGATCCTAATACCCCCAAATTATCTTTTGTTTTCCTACTAATTCACATCTCAAACCACTATTCCAAATCTCATCACCCTCTCAGAATTTCAATTACTAGTATTAATTTCCTTACAACTAACCATTTTCTACTAACAATCCATTCCTCAACTGATTTTTGTTTCTATCCTTATTAAGTCCCATTCTTCACTAACCTTCCACATTATCCATTGGTGTCTTTAAATCTCCACAGCCCCTTTTCTTAATGATTCACAGCCAGTAAAAAGAATAATGTAGATCTATATTTACTGGCTTGGAAAGAGATTCACAATAAATAGGATAATACAATCCTATATAATGAGTATGTGTGTGTTTGTATGTGCATAGAGAAAAAGTCTATAACAGCACTATTCAGAAGAGATAGGGACTTCCCTGGTGGCGCAGTGGTTAAGAATCTGCCTGCCAATGGAGGGGACTCGGGTTTGATCCCTGTCTGGGAAGATCCCACATGCCGCGGAGCAACTAAGCCTGTGCGCCACAACTGCTGAGCCTGCAAGCCACAACTACTGAGCCCACGTGCCACAACTACTGAAGCCTGTGTGCCTAAAGCCCGTGCTCTGCAACAAGAGAAGCCACCGCGATGAGAAGCCCGTGCACCACAATGAAGAGTAGCCCCTGCTCGCTGCAACTAGAGAAAGCCTGCATGCAGCAATGAAGACCCAACACAGCCAAAAATAAAACTAAATTAAATAATTAATTAAAAAAAACAAACAGAAGACATAGGACGCACATCACAAATGTAATTTTCAATTGTCTAGTAGCTGAATGTAAAAAGTAAAAGAAACAAGTGAAAATAACTTTAACAACAAATTCCAGGGCTTCCCTGGTGGCGCAGTGGTTGGGAATCCACCTGCCAATGAAGGGGACACGGGTTCAAGCCCTGGTCCAGGAAGATCCCACATGCTGCAGAGCAACTAAGCCCGTGTGGCACAACTACTGAGCCTGTGCTCTAGAGCCTGTGAGCCACAACTACTGAGCCCGTGTGCCACAACTACTGAGGCTCGTGCGCCTAGAGCTCGTGCTCCGCAACAAGAGAAGCCACCACAATGAGAAGCCCATGCGCCACAACGAAGAGTAGCCCCCGCTGGCCGCAACTAGAGAAAGCCCGTGCGCAGCAGCGAAGACCCAACTCAGCCAAAAATTTTAAAAAGAAAACCCCGATGCCTTCTTTAGAAAAAAAACAAATTCCATTTAACTCAATATATGCAAACTTTTGTCATTTCAACATGTAATCAACACTTAAAAAGTTGAGATATTTTACATTTTTTCCCTCCTAAATTCAGTGTATATGCTCACAGCACATCTCAATTTGGACTAGCTACTTTCAAGTGCCCAACAGCCACCTATGGCTACTGGCTGTCATA
Organism: Eschrichtius robustus; assembly: GCF_028021215.1. Lineage (NCBI taxonomy): Eukaryota > Metazoa > Chordata > Mammalia > Artiodactyla > Eschrichtiidae > Eschrichtius > Eschrichtius robustus. The sequence continues at coordinate 113,611,400 of NC_090845.1, read as the reverse complement.
AAGGACAGCACAGATCTGGAAGGATACACACTGAATTGTCCACAGTGTTTTTCTTCGGAAGGAGGGACTGGCTGGGGAGAGCAGAGGTAAGAAATGAGGGATTTTTTACTTTTACCTTTTATTACATTCACAATGAGCATTTCTATTTTATAATAAAAAATAATAAAAACTGATGTCAATTGACAGACCCCCTCTACCATTACCCTAGATGCCCACTAACAGAACTAACCTTTCCTCTGATAGCAAATCTAACTCCTCTGACTCAATGCATCTGCTATTCCTCAAACCCGCCCCCTTCTTTGTGACCCCAATCCCTAAACAATAATGTCTTCACTCTTCACATATCTATAGCTTCTCACCACGTTTAGTCTCTTCTCACCTCCACTACTCAAAGGCTAAGGAAGACTGAACCACTCACTCATGTTTCATGATGTTCAGCTGCGGGAGGGTCTGATTTGGAACCACAAAACTCATTCGTGCGCAGATGTCCTTATAATCTTGATTCCTTCTCTCAAAGTCCTCCACGTGGGCAGCCAAGTGGGAATTGACAACGCAAAAGGTAGTGTTGTGAAATACAAATCTCACAGCTACCCCACCTTTGTTTCCCTGTTAGCAAGAGTTATTATTCACAGTTAGTACAAAGACGCAGCTAGCACCTGAACTTCACATGGACATAAATCATGATTGAGCTCATTTCCAAAGTAACTCACCATCTTCCCCATGATTCCAGTCCCAACTGTTTCTGTAGCAACATCACGGATATATCGCCACTGATCCTTTCTGGCAAATATCAGGAGCATCATCCCAACAAGGCGGACCAGTTGGACCTATGAGTTGCAGGGAATTAGAAGAGGTTCATGTTAATACCACTCTTTGCCACATATCGAATTCCCACAGCTAATTTTCCACCAAGAAGATATAACCATGCCCTAATCTGAATCCAAATCCTCTAATTTCCCAGTGGACCGCATAAAGAGAAAACAAAATTTCTCTGGGAAAGCTCTAATCTGGCTCTGACCAGTAGGAGTTAAAAGTCTGTGGAGACAACGAGTACACTCAGCTCTAGATTCATTATTTTAATCACTTTTTAGCCTACCATGAGTAGGCAGCATTAAAAATTCGAATAATAATGACAAAGCCTCTATCCCGGCTTGTTCCCTTTGCCTCTTCTTCCTAGTTCCTGATTTACAATTTCCTAAGAAATTAAAATGTATAAAATAACAATCCTTTTTACTTTTAAGTCTGTGAACTAGAAATATGTCTGAAATGTGTATTAGTCTATATGAGAGGAATAACATCTTCAGGAGTCTCATCACCTACATCAGCTGTTAGAAGATGCAGATGAAAATTACTTAGACAAATGACTCCTTTTAAAGGGCTTGGTATGGTAGCCCCATAATTAAAGTAACTCTTCTGGTAGCCTCTACCATGTGCCTTCTAGAGACCAACAAATTGGGCCACCTTGCTAAAGTCAACTCTATTCTTGACTTACAACCAAGTTTCGAGCTCATTTAAATTCCACAACACTCCTGTTCTTGCTCCAATTCCAAAGCTTACCCTATGCACCCACACGCTTCAAACTGCTTTTCTGTAAAGCATCCAGTTCTGACCATGTCAGCGAACAATTTCAACCTTAAACTCTCATTGCAAAAATCACTTACCTTATGTGTCATCATTTGAGTTAATTATTGCTATGAGAACAATAAAATTCTTCTTTTCTCCTAAAAACTACCTAAGCAATGAAACTATAAGATCGGGAAACTTAGGGAATTTTTTTTTCTAGGAAATAGGAATAAAAAGGATTAGTCTGCCCTATTCCAGTATTACACATGGGGAAGAATTCAATTAAACCACTCTTTTGGAACAAGCTATAGATAACAGAGTAACTTCTAGTGAGTTCTATTTAGTTGTATACTAAAAAAGATAATTAAATGCGGCTTACTTTCTTATACTTGGCTTTGGAATGCAAAGCCCTCTCCACAGCCAAGGACCACTCTTGTTCCTTCACAGATTCAAAGTAGAAAAAGGCTTCTGTGCTCAAGTCCAGCTCTTGGAATCTGAGAAAACAAGAGGATGTGAAATCTACACACATCCCATAATTATCTCTGACTACCTCCTGTCCCATTTTCTGAGACATTCGATGAAAAAATGGGGAAGAGATAAATCGTAGAGAACTGCTCTATTGACTCAGGTGCTCAGTAAGGACAAGTAGTTTTCTTTTCAAAAGACTCCCGGCCACAAGTATATGCACAGGCTATGCAAAACACAAACAAAAAAACCTCCATAAGGGCTAACAGTAGAGCTTTGCTTATATATCCTAGAAATAGTCACTGTTAGAATTAACCTCCAATCTCAGTTTCTATGAAGTATATAGTTTTCTATGGGTTTTGAGAGGATTAGATGCTTCCTTACACAAATTTAGGTATCTGTTCCTTTATGATCTCACAAATTTGACCCACAAGTTAACTCTCACATATAGTCTACAGTAGGTTTTTACAAATGGTGGGGGAAAAAAAAGTAAAATGTCACATAAACTAACACCAAACATACAGCCAAAATGAAATTCCAGACGTGTATTTTACCCAATGCAGTAGATATCAGGAGGATTCGGATCACAGTTCAGCCAAGGTTCTAACCCACTATCTGGAGACTGGCCATTCACGTTCCATGTTCCAACAAAGAATCTAATACATGATACCAAAAAATAACTTAAAAACAAAGGTCAAGTGTGAATGTTCACAATAAGCAACATAATTTCTCAAACTGTTTTGCCACACACACACACACAACCCTCCTGCATGTAGAAGACAAAGGCAGTGGGCTTATTCTCTCCAAATTTTACATCAGGTAAACCTACAGAAAGGAACCAAGTCTCTATTTAAAAAACACAAATTTAATTGCTCTACCACATTTCCTTTCTATTACATTCCATCCAAACTCATATTTGAAGGGAGAGCTTGTGGATGGGAAAGAGGTATCTTCATGCTATAAGGATGTCTAATATGGATAACTATTCCATAAGGAGTTGTAGTTAAATCCAAAAACTCACTTCCCGAAGGATTACAAGGACATCTGTGTAGGAAATTCTGTTGAGACAGATATAGTATTAAGGGGGAAAGCAGAAGGGAAAACTCATGACTGTCTTAACTGTTTACATACAAATATAAGCGTCACGGGAAATCTGAAGATCTGGAGGTTTCAGCATAGGGATATAGTCATGACTGAATTAGAATAAATGAGGCATAATGGGATAGCAGATGGGACTGGAATCTTGGACTAAAAGGGTACATGCTGTTCGAAAATAACAAAGAAAAGTGTTGCTGCTTTGAACATCGGGATACAAGACACACACCACACATAGTGAGTCCAGAAAAGAGGATATCACCAAGAGGAAATGAAAAATATAATAGAGGAAAGAATCCAAGATAGACCTCCCAATCAAGATGATTGGGTGAAACTTCCTTCAGTTAACTTCCCAAAGGAGGTAAATTAAAGTCTAGTGGTAATGGCGGACTTAATTTTCCAATATTGGCAAGAAGAAATTCAGCAGGTCAGATAAACACACTTGCTTATGGAATGTACTAGGAGACAATTCTCTAGTACTTGTGAACTTGACTTGGTTCTCTAAGAGTGGATAGAAAGATTAGTAGATGTGGTATCATTAGTAATTAGAAAATCCAAGGGAAATTGTAGCATTTGCATTATTTTGGATATGTATGTTATTGACCAGCATAAAGACAGGGGCTTGAATCAGCTCACCATTCTTTTCTTTGTGCTTTTATTCTGAATTAAGCTAATTAAACTAATACCTTAAATACCAACAGACCATTTTTCCCTATACCTACTAACGTTTAGCCTCAGTAAGAAGAAGAGAGACTAACCTGAAAGTCTGAATGTTGACATATTCTTTCTCTCGCTTTGCCAGGATGTGTTTGATGAGACCCTCCCGCTGCCCAGACTGGGTGTTTGGTACAAAGAGCTTCCGCATGGTATTGGTCACTTTGGGCTGTTCCTTGTTAGAAGCTTCTTTTTCACGTGGAAGCCTAGCAAATAAATGAGGAATCCAAAAGTGAAATTGCCTTAAACAATTCCCATGTGTGTCTCACACATGGGAAATCTGTTTCAACACAGGACTTACATTCTATTCACTGAAGACGGTGGGGGTGGCGGTTCCCGATGAACCCCTGTAGGCTGATTCTGCAAATTTATTTTCTTGTCCAAATTCAAAGATGAAAAATTATCCTCAAATCCAAGAAGCCCTGAAGGACACAGAACCCAGAGTGGAAGGGGGGAAAAGGTAACATCCAACTTATCCAGGATTGATAGGACTTTGCTTTGATCAGCGGTTTTGGTTTGATCACTATTTGCTCAGTGGCATTACCAAACAGAAAGGTATAAGAGTAGTGATAACGTAGATTGGGGGAAGAAGCACATCTGTCCCTGAAGCACTGACATATTAACTAGAATGACAGTAAGTTACGTTAACTTAGAACATGAATAATAAGAGCTAGTATTTATAGAAGACTTTTAGCACAATGCCTGGTTGATAGTAAGAAATTATATCATTATCTCACTTAATTGTCACAAAGACCTCATGAGGTAGGTGCTATTAAAAATCTTCCTATGTTACAGAAAAAGAAACAGAAGCTCAGAGTTGTCAAAGTAATTTGACCAAGATCATATAACTAGTAAGTCAGAGAACTGGGATTCAAACCCAGGTAGTCTGGCCCCAGAGCCTGCACTTTTTACCCCTCTGCTAAGCTGGCACTGAAAGAGCTAATGTGCCACAGAAAGGATCAGGAGTGAACATGAGTCAGTGGGTACGGACTTGATAAAACCACTCCATAGGAGAAGGTATCTGACACTGACATTAATCCACATTATCTTATCTGCCCAGATAAAATCTATTGACTCTGCAATAATCATAGCAACCAGGGAAAAAAAAGAATCTTTTCAGTACCTGAAAAAACAGAAGAGTTGTCCTTAGTGTCTAATTTCTGGTACCAGCTGGATGAGTCCTTTTGCTCTGTAACAAGAAGTTGTGACTGCGCTGCAGAGATAAGGGTCATAGTCAGAATGGAATGACTATTCCATTGAATGGAATATACCATAACCAAAGGCCATTCACTCAGCACTCAAGTGCAGGGGCCAGCGCCATTCTTGAATACAAAGGAAGAGACTAAGAAAATGAGGGCAGCTCTGGGATCATCTGGGACCAGAGGAGGATTACAGTCTGCAGTAAGCTGTCCAAGGAATGAAACTGAAGATTCTGGAAATTGACTCAGTGTCCTTAAAGCTGAATAGACTTATTCCCTAACCTATCCCTGGGGCCATTCCTGAAGAAAAAAAAAATCGCCTATCAAGGCTCTAGGGGTGAGGTACTTTGCTAATGGCCACTTGCCTCTGTACAGCATGTCCCATGCAAATAGTAGAAAGAAAACTGCTGAGGCTTGAGTTACCTTCCTGAGCAGCAAGGACCTCTGAGAGGAACTTCAGACAGTGTTCCTCATCAGGGATTTCAAAGCGGCGCTCTCTGGTCCAGTCCCCCTGAATCCGAATTTTGCAGCCACCTAAAAAGAATGGAAATCCATGTACATATAGCTATGGAAAATAATGTTTTCTTGGGATAGTTTCAACTTACCAATTTAACAGGAGAAGGTCCAGATTGCAAATATTCCAGACCTCTAACGTGTGAAGCATGCCTATAAGATCAAGGGATTCGGTGTGGTGGTGGTGCTGGGGGTGATGCACAGAGGAAAATCTAATGAAGGCTGATAAACTGTGTAAATGAGCAGCCCAATATAGTCATATGATACATACTGAAATCACAGTTTCCTACATTCTGATATATCGCTCAAATGTCACTGTAGGAACCTCCAAAATCTAGCAGAAGATCAATTCCTCAACCACCCTCCTCCCATCTCCTAGCTGGAAATTCCTACCATTTCAAATCCAAATCATATAGTAAGAGTCTCTGAAGTGTGAAGGGAAAAAAGGAAATATGATGGTTTGTTCCTAGGTACAGATTGTACCCTGGCAATTGAATTTATAAGCTAATTAAAAAAGAAAAGCATAATGGGATTGGTTTGAATTATTCTGAAAAGAAGCATCTATACCTCATTTACCTCAAGTGAAAAATGTATGTCTTGAATAAACTCACAAAAACAATATAATGACCCATGTCCAGGAGTGGTCTGGTTCAAGTACAGTCAATTGGAAACCAGTATAATTAGAAGCAAAGTTATCTGGGACTTTAGTTTCTTATGTATATAACATACTGTCTCCCCTTTTCTAATGCCCTCTATTTACCATCAACTGTCTGGATATGGTGACCCAGGAAACCCATGTCCTTGTTTACATTCTTATTTTAACTGATTTATTACATTTATTGCTTTCTCATGGCCCTGGAAACTATAAGCTCCTTAAGGGCAAGAGGAGCTTGTATGCAGGCTGCACATACCGGTTATCCAACACAACACTCTCAATGGTCTCCCGGGGTTGTTTGGGACAGAGGGGCTTCTCAGGACTCAAGACTTCCAAAGCTAAGACAGGGAAAGTCCCAGGCAAACTGGGCTCATCGGTCACTTTATTGATAACAATGACATCAGACTTCACTGACAGAAGAAGGCATTTAATGACTACCAAACTGGACTCTTTCACACTTGTAAATAACAAAGAGATGAGAAAATAAAATGAAAATCGTAGTTTCTTATGGTAGAAATCCACTTCTGAACCTTTGACTCTCTCTTTCTTTGCATTTCTTTAAGTTTCTGTATTCACAGATTTAGTGATCAGAAGACAAGAGATAAACATAGAGGAAAAAAATGAAAAAGAAGGCACCCAAGAGGACCAGCAATAAGAAAATTAATGAGGGTGCCACTGTAAGGTGGAGAAAAAAAGAGGGGGCATGAATAAGGACTGTCAATTAGAGCAGCCGTGAAGATACGATGGGAAAACCTCCTTCAGGGCACAAGTAGTCCTCTCTTTCTCAGATAATTTATGTTAAAAGTAGAAAAAAAATTTAAAAAGAGCAGTTTCTACCTGATACAGACTTAGGACAAGAACACATATTCTCTCTGTCCCACAGTCCTTGAAAGATATATTTTAGCAAATATAAAAAATAAACTGACCCATTTAACGGACAGAAGATTCCAGAAATTGCTTACAAAATAACACTAGATGCTCTCTCACCATGTTGCATGGGAAAGAGGACAAATTACCCCCACCACCCAACCTTCTACTCTCCTCCCTTCCAGCCCCTATGGCCTCTTTGTGATCAGCAAACACTCCTCTATCTTCAACTTCTCCTCTGAATACTCCCTGCATCTCTCAGTAGTTCTCAACTAAGCGTGCATTAGAATTACCAGAGGCGCTTTTAGGAAATACTGACACTTGGGGCCCCATCCCAGGCCAAGAAAACAGAATCTCTGGGGGTGAAGCCCAGGCACTGGGAGTTTCTAAAACACTCCTCCAGGTGATCTAGCGCATCCAGACTGAAAATCAGAGTCACCTGCAAACTGGCTGGCCCCTGAGACTAGCTCCCCCTGCGGCCCTCTGAACTAGAGGCTATTTATAGTCTTTCACACCCTATGTAATTTAAGACTGATGTCCTTATTTGTCCTAATGCCATCTCCAGACCATTCCCTCTCCTCCTCCCTCATGAAAAATACCTTCTCCTTTGAGGCTCACCCACTGGGCTATGCCAGCTTCTTCCCTTCCCTCCTCCATGAAATCATGTACCAACTTCCCAGAAACTTCCAAACCCAGGCCTGATTAAGACTTCCTCTCCACTCACACCCCTGCTTTAATTTTGCGTCCCTGCAAAATTAGCACAGAAAGCTCAGTCAACACCTTCAACTTCCTCATCCAACGACCTTGCCCCTCCACCTCAGCCACCTACTCCCTCAGTCCCTACTGGGACTGCCTCAGTTATACCCTGAACCTTTCATCACAGAAACACCATCACCTCATAAATCTCTAATTCAGATATCCCACTCTGAACTGTTACTCCTTCCAGCTTACCTGCTCTTATGGGAACCTCCAGCGCACTGATCCCTCCACTTTCTCAGTATCCATTCACTTCCTCCTGCTTTCACTTCCCTTTTTATCAAACAGATGCTATCATTTCACTCTGTTGCAAAAACCCAGAACTGCCTTACCACTCTGTTCTGGCTAACACCTACATGGCTAACTCCCAACCCTCAGAAATCCAACTAACTGGCTTCTCTGTACTTATGTCTTGAGGGAGTAAAACCACACACACACACACACACACACACACACACCCATTATAAATTGACTGCTAAGCTCAACGGGGCCCTATATGATAGGAAGCAATCTAAGTTTCCACAGTCAACTTGTCTCCCACTACTATTTGGAACCGCTATTCACACCTTCTCATTTATCCTCAATCTTTGGATCCCCCTCTTCTCAAGCTCTCTTCTTCATACTTTATGAGCTTTACCTCATACTTCAGAGGAAACAGAAGCCATCACATGGAAACCTACCTGTATCTGTACTCATCTTCTCCTTTCTCTTCTGATGCAAGGAAGAAGAGTCCTCCTATCAAAGGCCATCTTCTTTCTGAATTGCAACCCCTCAGGTTCTCTCAGGAATCTCACAATGATTCTCTAGACACCTCCCCCAAGTATCTTTAACCTCTTCCTCACACAGGCTCCTTCTCATCAGCATTAAAATAAATCATGTTCTAAATCCTCCTCATTTAAAAAACAAAAAACCTTCCTGGACCCCATATCTCCCTCCAACTCCGGTCCACCTCTACATTCCCCCTTTGCAGTCAAGCTTTAAAAGACACACAGTTGCTACTTGCTCACCTCCCATTTCTCGCTTTAATCCACTCCAATATGACTTTGGCTCCTACCACCCCTCTGAAATTGCTTTGTTAAGGTCACCAATAATCTTCATATTACTAAATCCAATGGATACTCTTCAGTCATCTTATCAGACCTAGCAGCAGAAATCAACACTTGACCCCTCCTTGAAATAGTCTCTTCCAAAGGCTTCTATGACACCATGCTCATCTATTTTATCTCTCTCTTTGGTCACTAATTTTTAGTGCCCTTTGAAGCATCTCCTCCTCTATGTGAACTTTAAAAAGTAGAGTGAGTTCAATCTTAAACCTTTTTCTCACTGTGTATCAGCACTGTCCAATAGGACTTTCTGTGATGATGGACATGTTCTTTAACTGCACTGTCCAATATGGTAACCAGTGACCTCATGTGGCTAAGGAGTATGTGAAATGTGATTAGTGCTGAGGAACTGAGAAACCGATTTTCTAATTTCGTTCTAATTAATTTAAATAGGCACATACGACTAGTGGCTATGGTATCTGAGAGCACAGCTCTATATACAGTCATATCATCTCTCATGGTTTCAAATACCCTCTATGTGCTAGAGACCCAGACTTTACTTCTGAGCTTCAGATGCATACATTCAACTGCCAATTTATCACCTACACTCAGATGTCTCAAAGAAATCTCAAAGTAAACATAGCTAAAACTGAATTCATGACCCCTACCCCAGGAAAACTCATTCCTCCTGCAATGTTCTTATTTCTGCAAATGGTATCACCATCCACATTCATGCCAGAAATCTGGGATTCATCCTTGACACTTCAGCTCACCCCCTACACCCACACCAACCTCTGTTGATTTAACCTCCAAAAACATTTATCAAATCTGTCCACTTCTCTCCATTCTTACTGCCACCACACTCTCTAGCTTAAACTACTGAAGGAGCCTCCTAACTGGCACCCCAACATAGGCATAAAATCCTTCATATTCTTTCAATTTTTAAAAATCTGAAAATCCAGATTCCTTATCATGGCTTACAAGACCCTACTGGATCTGGTCCTAGCCTGTCCTACCTTGGTGTCTGAGCCTTATTTCAGGCATCCTGGCCTTCTTTCATTTCAAAGAAAGTGTCAAGCTACTTCCAATTTGGGGCCTTTACACATGCGGTTCCTTTTACCTGGAATACTCTTCCCCATTTTCACCTGTCTCTTACTTATCCCCTCTGGTCTCAATTTAAATATCACTTCTTCAAAGAAGAAGCCTGAGGGAAGCCTGAGTACCCTGCCTAATTTAGTTAGCACTCTTATAAACTCTCTGTATTTCTCCTTGATAGCATTTATCAAAAACTGCAATTATGGGGAATTCCCTGGCGGTCCAGTGGTTAGGATCCTGGGCTTCCACTGCAGAGGGCCTGGGTTTGATCCCTGGTCAGGGAACTGAAATCCCACAAACCACGCGATGTGGCCAAAAAAAAAAAAAAACCCCCAAACAAACCAAAAAAACCCCCTGCAATTATACGACTATACCTTATCAGTTTAAATTCTGTTTCCTTCACTAAGTTTCATGAAGTATCATGACTATATTGCTTTCTGCTATATCCCCAGAACACAGTGCCTGGCACATGGAAGGTATTCACATGTTTATGGAATGCACTAATGGATTATAGGCGTCTACGTGACACTAGTATCAAACAGCACAGAAGCAAGAACCAAAGCTGGAGGAGCAACCTTATCTATGTTGTCCTCTACTGATTGTGCAGCACTTAGAATAGTGCCTGGCAAATAGAAGGCACTCAACAAATACTTGTTGAATAATGAATAAAAGAGGGTTTAATATTAGGGAATTAGTGTAATACAGTCCATCAATAGGTCAAATAAGGAAGAACAATATAACCATCTCTATAAATACAAAAGACGTTTGATAAAATTCAATATACATTCACCATTTTAAAAACCACACAAACTTGAAATAAATGCAGTTTCTTAACATGGTTTTAAAAAACGCTATCAAATCAACAGGCAATAACATCCTCAACAATGAAGCACCACTTGAGGCATTCTCACTGAAATCAGGACCTAAACATAAATCATCATCATTATTTCACATTGATCTCCAAATTCTTATTGGTGTAATGAGACATAAAGCAAAACTAATAGTTATAGCTACTAGAAAGAAACAAAACTACTATTTGCAGATGACTAGGGCTGTCTATCAAAACCAAAAAAGAAAATAAACCGTCCCCCAAAAATAAAAATAAATTTCTGTAAAGTGGCTGGATAAAAGATAAATATCTAAAACTCAACAGCTGCTCTGTATACTAGTAATAAGCAATTAGAAGATAAGAGAAAAAAGGTTCCACTGACAATAGCAGCAAACAAATAAAATCCATCAAAAAATAGTTAACCTACAAATGTATGATAGCTATGAAGAAACCGCAAAATGTTACTGAGAGATATAAAGAGAAACTGAGTAAGTAGAGAGAGATATACCATGTTCCTTGACAGTGACTTAATTTTATAAAGGAGTTAATTTAATAAAATTTGGTGCATAACTATGGTGAAATATTAGCCATTAAAAATCATGTTTTTGGAGGAAACAAGATGGCGGAGTAGAAGGACGTGCTCTCACTCCCTCTTGCGAGAACACCAGAATCACAACTAGCTGCTGGACAATCATCGACAGGAAGACACTGGAACTCACCAAAAAAGATACCCCACATCCAAAGACAAAGGAGAAGCCACAATGAGATGGCAGGAGGGGCGCAAGCACAGTAAAATCAAATCCCATAACTGGTGGGTGGGTGACTCACAGACTGGCGAACAATTATACCACAGAAGTCCACCCACTGGAGTGAAAGTTCTGAGCCCCACGTCACGCTTCCCAACCTGGGGGTCTGGCGATGGGAGGAGGAATTCCTAGAGAATCAGACTTTGAAGCCTAGTGGGAATTGATTGCAGGACTTCGACAGGACTGGGGGAAACAGAGACTCCACTCTTGGAGGGCACACAAAGTAGTGTGCGCATCGGGACCCAGGGGAAGGAGCAGTGACCCCAGGGGAGACTGAACCAGACCTATCTGCTAGTGTTGGAGGGTCTCCTGCGGAGGCGGGGGGTGGCTCTGTTTCACTGTGGGGACAAGGACACTGGCAGCAGAAGTACTAGGAAGTACTCCTTGGCATGAGCCCTCCCAGAGTCCACCATTAGCCCAACCAAAGAGCCCAGGTAGGCTCCAGTGTTGGGTTGCCTCAGGCCAAACAACCAACAGGGAGGGAACCCAGCCTCAGCCATCAACAGTCAAGTGGATTAAAGTTTTACTGAGCTCTTCCCACCAGAGCAACAGTCAGCTCTACCCACCACCAGTCCCTCCCATCAAGCCTCTTAGACAGCCTCTTCCACCAGACGGCAGACAGCAGAAGCAAGAAGAACTACAATCCTGCAGCCTGTGGAACAAAAACCACATTCACAGAAAGATAGACAAGATGAAAAGGCAGAGGGCTATATACCAGATGAAGGAACAAGATAAAACCCCAGAAAAACGACTAAATGAAGTGGAGATAGGCAACCTTCCAGAAAAAGAATTCAGAATAATGATAGTGAAGATGATCCAGGACCTCGGAAAAAGAATGGAGGCAAAGATCGAGAAGATGCAAGAAATGTTTAACAAAGACCTAGAAGAATTAAAGAACAAACAAACAGAGATGAACAATACAATAACTGAAATGAAAACTCACTAGAAGGAATCAATAGCAGAATAACTGAGGCAGAAGAACGGATAAGTGACCTGGAAGACAGAATGGTGGAATTCACTGCTGCGGAACAGACTAATGAAAAAAAATGAAGACAGCCTAAGACATCTCTGGGACAACACTAAACCGCAACAACATTTGCATTATAGGGGTCCCAGAACGAGAAGAGGGAGAGAAAGGGCCCGAGAAAATATCTGAAGAGATTATAGTCGAAAACTTCCCTAACATGGGAAAGGAAATAGCCACCCAAGTCCAGGAACTGCAGCGAGTCCCATACAGGATAAACCCAAGGAGAAACACGCCGAGACACATAGTAATCAAATTGGCAAAAATTAAAGACAAAGAAAAATTATTGAAAGCAGCAAGGGAAAAACGACAAATAACATACAAGGGAACTCCCATAAGGTAAACAGCTGATTTCTCAGCAGAAACTCTACAAGCCAGAAGGGAGTGGCATGATATACTTAAAGCCATGAAAGGGAAGAACTACAACCAAGATTACTCTACCCGGCAGGGATCGCATTCAGATTCGATGGAGAAATCAAAAGCTTTACAGACAAGCAAAAGCTAAGAGAATTCAGCAGCACCAAACCAGCTCTACAACAAATGCTACAGGAACTTCTCTAAGTGGGAAACACAAGAGAAGAAAAGGACCTACAAAAACAAACCCAAAACAATTAAGAAAATGGTAATAGGAACATACATATCGATAATTACCTTAAATGTGAATGGATTAAATGCTCCAACCAAAAGACACAGGCTTGCTGAATGGATACAAAAACAAGACCCATATATATGCTGTCTACAAGAGACCCACTTCAAACCTAGGGACACATACAGACTGAAAGTGAGGGGATGGAAAAAGATATTCCACGCAAATGGAAATCAAAAGAAAGCTGGAGTAGCTATACTCATATCAGATAAAATAGACTTTAAAATAAAGAATGTTACAAGAGACAAGGAAGGACACTACATAATGATCAAGGGATCAACCCAAGAAGAAGATGTAACAATTATAAATATATATGCACCCAACATAGGAGCACCTCAATACATAAGGCAACTGCTAACAGCTGTAAAAGAGGAAATCGACAGTAACACAATAATAGTGGGGGACTTTAACACCTCACTTACACCAATGGACAGATCATCCAAAATGAAGATAAATAAGGAAACAGAAGCTTTAAATGACACAACAGACCAGAGAGATTTAATTGATATTTATAGGACGTTCCATCCAAAAACAGCAGATTACACTTTCTTCTCAAGTGCGCACGGAACATTCTCCAGGACAGATCACATCTTGGGTCACAAATCAAGCCTCAGTAAATTTAAGAAAATTGAAATCATATCAAGGATCTTTTCTGACCACAACTGCTATGAGATTAGAAATGAATTACAGAGAAAAAAACGTAAAAAACACAAACACATGGAGGCTAAACAATACGTTACTAAATAACCAAGAGATCACTGAAGAAATCAAAGAGGAAATCAAAAACTACCTAGAGACAAATGACAATGAAAACACGACGATCCAAAACCTATGGGATGCAGCAAAAGCGGTTCTAAGAGGGAAGTTTATAGCTATACAAGCGTACCTCAAGAAACAAGAAAAATCTCAAGTAAACAATCTAACCTTACACCTAAAGGAACTAGAGAAAGAAGAACAAACAAAACGCAAAGTTAGCAGAAGGAAAGAAATCATAAAGATCAGAGCAGAAATAAATGAAATAGAAACAAAGAAAACAATAGCAAAGATCAATAAAACTAAAAGCTGGTTCTTTGAGAAGATAAACAAAATTGATAAACCATTAGCCAGACTCATCAAGAAAAAGAGGGAGAGGACTCAAATCAATAAAATTAGAAATAAAAAAGGAGAAGTTACAACAGACACCGCAGAAATACAAAGCATCCTAAGAGACTGCTACAAGCAACGCTATGCCAATAAAATGGATAACCTGGAAGAAATGGACAAATTCTTAGAAAGGTATAACCATCCAAGACTGAACCAGGAAGAAACAGAAAATATGAGCAGACCAATCACAAGTAATGAAATTGAACCTGTGATTGAGAATCTTCCAACAAACAAAAGTCCAGGACCAGATGGCTTCACAGATGAATTCTATCAAACATTTAGAGAAGAGCTAACACCCATCCTTCTCAAACTCTTCCAAAAAATTGCAGAGGAAGGGACACTCCCAAACTCATTCTATGAGGCCACCATCACCCTGATACCAGACAAAGATACTACAAAAAAAGAAAATTACACACCAATATCACTGATGAATATAGATGCAAAAATCCTCAACAAAATACTAGCAAACAGAATCCAACAACACATTAAAAGGATCATACACCACAATCAAGTGGGATTTATCCCAGGGATGCAAGGATTCTTCAATATACGCAAATCAATCAATGTGATACACCATATTAACACACTGAAGAATAAAAACCATATGATCATCTCAATAGATGCAGAAAAAGCTTTTGACAAAATTCAACACCCACTTATGATAAAAACTCTCCAGAAAGTGGGCATAGAGGGAACCTACCTCAACATAATAAAGGCCATATACGACAAACCCACAGCAAACTTCATTCTCAATGGTGAAAAATTGAAAGCATTTCCTCTAAGATCAGGAACGAGACAAGGATGTCCACTCTCACCACTATTATTCAACATGGTTTTGGAAGTCCTAGCCACGGCAATCAGAGAAGAAAAAGA
This sequence comes from Eschrichtius robustus, assembly GCF_028021215.1. Classification (NCBI taxonomy): domain Eukaryota; kingdom Metazoa; phylum Chordata; class Mammalia; order Artiodactyla; family Eschrichtiidae; genus Eschrichtius; species Eschrichtius robustus. The sequence goes on along the minus strand of NC_090845.1, from coordinate 113,596,114 downwards.
AATAAAAGGAATACAAATTGGAAAAGAAGAAGTAAAACTGTCACTCTCTGCTGATGACATGATACTATACATAGAGAATATCCTAAAATGCCACCAGAAAACTACTAGAGCTAATCTATGAATTTGGTAAAGTCGCAGGATACAAAATTAATGCACAGAAATCTCTTGCATTCCTATACACTAATGATGAAAAATCTGAAGGAGAAATTAAGGAAACACTCCCATTTACCACTGCAACAAAAAGAATAAAACACCTAGAAGCAAACCTACCTAGGGAGACAAAAGACCTGTATGCAGAAAACTGTAAGACACTGATGAAAGAAATTAAAGATACCAACAGATGGAGAGATATACCATGTTCTTGGATTGGAAGAATCAATATTGTGAAAATGACTATACTACCCAAAGCAATCTACAGATTCAATGCAATCCCTATCAAATTACCAATGGCATTTTTTACAGAACTAGAACAAATCATCTTAAAATTTGTATGGAGACACAAAAGATCCCGAATAGCCAAAGCAGTCTTGAGGGAAAAAAACAGAGCTGGAGAAATCAGACTCCCTGACTTCAGACTATACTACAAAGTTACAGTAATCAAGACAATATGGTACTGGCACAAAAACAGAAATATAGATCAATGGAACAGGATAGGAAGCCCAGAGGTAAATCCACACACCTATGGTCAACTAATCTATGACAAAGGAGGCAAGGATATACAATGGAGAAAAGACAGTCTCTTCAGTAAGGGGTGCTGGGAAAACTGGACAGCTACAGGTAAAAGAATGAAATTAGAACACTCCCTAACACCATACACAAAAATAAACTCAAAATGGATTAGAGACCTAAATGTAAGACCGGACACTATAAAACTCTTAGAGGAAAACATAGGAAGAACACTCTTTGACATAAATCGCAGCAAGATCGTTTTTGATCCACCTCCTAGAGTAATGGAAATACAAACAAAAATAAACAAATGGGACCTAATGAAACTTAAAAGCTTTTGCACAGCAAAGGAAACCATAAACAAGACGAAAAGACAACCGTCAGAATGGGAGGAAATATTTGCAAACGAATCAACGGACAAAGGATTAATCTCCAAAATATATAAACAGCTCATGCAGTTCAATATTAAAGAAACAAACAACCCAATCCAAAATGGACAGAAGACCTAAATAGACATTTCTCCAAAGGAGACATACAGATGGCCAAGAAGCACATGGAAAGCTGCTCAACATCACTAATTATTAGAGAAATGCAAATCAAAACTACAATGAGGTATCACCTCACACCAGTTAGAATGGGCATCATCAGAAAATCTACAAACAGCAAATGCTGGAGAGGGTGCGGAGAAAAGGGAACCCTCTTGCACTGTTGGTGGGAATGTAAACTGATACAGCCACTGTGGAGAACAGTATGGAGGTTCCTTAAAAAACTAAAAATAGAATTACCATATGATCCAGCAATCCCACTGCTGGGCATATACCCAGAGAAAACCATAATTGAAAAAGACACATGCACCCCAATGTTCATTGCAGCACAATTTACAACAGCCAGGTCATGGAAGCAACCTAAATGCCCATCGACAGACGAATGGATAAAGAAGATGTGGTACATGTATACAATGGAATATTACTAAGCCATAAAAAGGAACGAAATTGAGTCATTTGTTGAGACGTGGACGGATCTAGAGACTGTCATACAGAGTGAAGTAAGTCAGAAAGAGAAAAACAAATATCATATACTAACGCATGTATGTGGAACCTAGAAAAATGGTACGGATGAGCTGGTTTGCAGGGCAGAAGTTGAGACACAGAGGCAGAGAACGGACGTATGGACACCAAGGGGGGAAAACCATGGTGGGGTGGGGTGGTGGTGTGCTGAATTGGGCGATTGGGATTGACATGTATACACTGATGTGTATAAAATTGATGACTAATAAGAACCTGCAGCATAAAAAACCAAACAAACAAACAAATAAAACAACTAATACTAAAAAAAACAAACAAACCATGTTTTTAAATAATTTTAAATGACATGGGAAAAGGTCACAATATAATGTTAAATGAAAATGCAGGATAAAAACTACATATGAGGATTCCAATTATGTAAAAATATAAATAAAAGACTGGAAGGAGATACATGAAAATGTTAATTACAGTGGTGATCTCTAAGTTGCAGGAGCATAATTTTAATTTGATACTTCAAGCTTTTCTGAATTTTCCAAATTGTACATAATGAGGATGTATTACCTGTATAATCAGAAAAAATTTTTTTAAATGTTTAATACTAACATCCAGACAGTGGGAAAATACACAGTTACAGTAAAATCAGGCCTGCTTAACAAACCCAAGGTCTCCCTCCAGCAACATACTGTGTACTCTAAAGGTTTATATATGAAGCCTAAGGATCAAGATAAAAATCTAGTTTCAGTGCAAATATTAATAAATGGGCAGAAATAACGAAGGATTTTATTCAAGTGGTTACTTAACTACTTCCCATATGATCCAGTGACTTGAACTCTGGACAGAGCAACACATGGTTAATTTCTTTGTAGGAGAGACCAACAAAACGAATGCTATAAATTAGGTGTTTGTAAGAGAAAAGGCACAGCTCAGTTTAACTTTTCAGCTTTGGATCAAATACCTATTTCCACACTAAGAACAGGACATTTAGGTATCTAATTTCAGCAGATTTCAGCAGCAATGTCAGTCACTGCTGAACAAACTTTGCTCAAATTTTGCTTTATTAGTGTTGTTCTTGCCTTCTGCTCTTTCTGTACAATAAGACATAGCTATTAAGTTATTTGCTCTCTTGGATATCTGCAGTAGAAGCTAGAAGCTGGAAGTGCTCAGCCTTTCAGGATCAACCCTTAAGACTTCCAAAATCTATGACCAAAAGAAAGAATTAATAAAACCCAAACCAGAAAAAGTCTATCTAAACTTTGCAATACAAAATAATAGTGCCAAGGACAGGGACTGTGTCTAAGCAAAATTATGTATAAACTGATAGTCCCAAGCTAAGGGCCAAGCCCCACTCATCCAAGGACTCAGCCAAGAGATAAGGTAACCCATTTGATTTAGATTCATGTGGTCATATACTCTTTCCCACAGCAAACACAGAGTAGATACAGTAGCTTTCAAGTGCCCATTTTCTCCTCCCCATGTTATCAGAGTACAATTTTAGATGATAAATGGAGAACAGCTTGCACAGAAAGTCAGTGATGATTTGCTTCAAACAGATAAAAATGAGAGAACAGAAAGAGTGAGAAGGAAGACCATGTTCTCGCTGATAAAGAAATGCCTTGAGAGGACGGGCTTAAATAAAAGACCAAAATTATTTTAAGAAAAAAAAAGGTATCCCTGGTACAAGAGGGACTCTGTAGTCTCCCCAAATAATATAACAAACAAAGGAAAACATTATGATTTAAAATGCAAAAATAAAAAACGGATGAGGGGAGAAAAGCTTAAAACATAACAGCAGTTAAAAAAAAACACTCATAAACCTTATGTGCTTTAAACACTTTCTGGCCCTTCCTACAATTTTCAGTTCCACAGCAATGACTTAACTGATAGCAACAATACTGGTAGTTCAAAGAAGTTCAGCATTAGAAAAGCAGATCATACTTTCAACTTTTTAAAGATTCTTGCCAGCCACCTGCTTTTTCTTAAGCTTAGGCTAAATGTTTTTGGGAGGTAATGCTAATTTGTATGGCTGCCTTAAGAAAATGGAGAATGCAGGATAAAATGGTAAGATAAAAGTTGTGCAAAAAAGGTGTCTTAAATACAGTGGGTATTCAAGTAAATATTTGTTGAATGAAAATCAACTCCATTCAGAAAGATACTCACTGTTGGAGGCTATGTCAATCAAAAGAGTTTCTTCCGCTTCTGAAGGAAAAGAAGAAAGAACAGAATCAGGGAAGAGAAAACCATTCATTACAACCCAAAGAGGTATACACCTAACTAAATAACTACTTCTCTCAATCACCACTCCTAGGTTTTAGAACACATGAAAAAAATCCTTTGCTTTTTTGCTTAGCATTTTTCAAAGGGGATTTTAATAGCACTACGTTCTAAAGACTATGAGCCATTCAACTGAAAGAAAAATTAACAAGTAACCACATGGAATGCCTCAAAGCAAATCAAGCAATGACCATAGTAGGGAATATAACATGTGAATCCAAGTGAAGGTGTTTAATTGCCCTCAACTATAACACACTAATTTAATGTAATCTAACTGTATCACTTAGGTAATTCTTATAAAAAGCCAAGAAAGTGACCCCAAAGGCCTAAAGGTGAATTACCTTCTTAACTCAAATCTAGTCTCTGAAACTTTCCCAGGGACCTCATTACCTCCACCCCTGTCCCATATAGGAGCAGAGAATACTTGAAGTTCTTTACCTTCAGTCTACCACTAACACTTGTGGATCCACGGCTTACCACACCCAACAAGGAAGTATAAAACGGGCCAAAGCACAGTCTCCAAGTTCAGAGTTCTCTTTTCTCTCTATGGCTCACCTGGACTTCCTTCCTTACCTCCAGTGTCTAGACCCAACCCATCTCTTCCTCTCTGACGTCCCTGGATTTGGCCAACGGCACCTGCCAGACCCTCCTGGCTAGTTAAACTCTGGGTACTGACTCCTTGGGATTCGTTTGGCCAAATGGAGTAGGCTCAGCCTTTTCTAGTCCTCTCTCACTAGCCTGGACTGTATAGTTGGCTCCATTACACAGGTGCAACAGAAGCAACTGATAATTACCTAAGTCGTCTAATAGTAGAGAATAGTCTCGATACTTTTACTAGCATGATGAATGAAGCAAGGGACAACAGTGCATCAGGGCATAGGTATTACATGTTCACAACTGCTATGTGATAACTTTAATTCTTTAAAACCGAAGTACTTAGAGACTTTTCAGAATAGATGTACAGGTTGGGAAACAAAGGATGTGAAAACTCAAGGAGGTAACCGTTCCTTTTGTCATGGGGAACTACTGTGTGTGTGCACACATATTTTCCTAGATTCCAATCTAGCAACCTGCCATCTATTTCTTATTAAAAATAAGACGAAGAGAAACAGGGTAAACAAGACTCTAGAAGTACTGATAGCACAAAAAGGTATAGAGTTAATAGGATACTAACGTCATGTTCTTTGGCTTTTCTCCTCCTTAAAGGGCTGAGCATGTAACAAAGGGTACTACACTATGAAAAGTGAGGTGACCACAGTAACTTACTATAGCACGCAGGTGCCTCGTTCAATATGTCTCTCTCACACAGGGCAGGCTAAATGGCTAAATAAAAGACTTCATTCTTCTATACAATGTGGATTCTATTCACTGTGGGTATTTTTAATTCTTAATACATGCTCTCTTAAAAAGTCATGCCCACTTAGTATTTCTACTTACAGAGATAAATCCTAAGGAAATAAGAGACATGCAGGAAGATTCATTACTTATTTATACTAACAAAAAATAACCCGAATGTCAAACACAGGGAATAACTACAATATAGGCCATTCATAAAATGGAATAGTATACAGCTATTAATAGCATGTAAAAGCACTTATAATATGATGGCATGTGGAACAGACAAAAAACTACATACAGTATGAGTCCCACCTACCCTAAAAGTTACAGGTGTAGAAAAAAGGAAAATGTTAGGTGTTTATCTCTGAAGGATGTGAATTTACTTATTTCCTTTATAATTTTCTGTTCTTTCCAAACTTTTTACAGTATATATATATTAGTTTTGTGATAAAAAAAAGTTGAATGTAGTTTAAGAAAGAAGCCATGCAAGGTAGGATTCCAGTTTTCCAAGAAGCTACAGCTGACACAGAATGCCTGTCTGATGAAGGCAATGAACCCACTGGCAACACAATGCACTTGTTCTCTAATAATCAATTTCCTTTCTAGAGCAATGTGAAATGACAGAAGCAACACCTCCTACACAAACCTCCCAATTTTTGAGTCTCATTGTAGCAGATGAAACAACAGATTTTCTGTTCTCTTTCCCCAAATTTGAAGGCAGGAAGCCAAATATTTCCTCCCCAGAGTCGATTTTCTTATGATTCACCAATGCAAAGGTTTGAGAATCAGCACAATTGAGTGTAAGGTATTACAATCTGGCAAGGCTTGTTGCCAAATGTTTTAATTTCACATAGTGTGGGGAGAAAGTGCTGAACGCATGTGAATTCAAGTGACCTTGATACTTTACAATGAGCAGTGTATCAGTTAAACCCAAGAATGTGATTTAAATCCACATATAGGTTCATCAGCATAAAGGACTACCTACATAGGTAACAGACTACATACATCTCTAACCCCAGCCAGGGTAGCAGGTAAGAATATATATATTTCAATATAATCCTTCAGGGCTCTTAAACAAAGCATTTATCATCTTCTCAATGGTAGATTAGTAATGTTATCTTTTTGCACAAAGTGTAATACATTTCATTTTATGTGCAGTGACAAATTTAAATATGTATGGTATTACACAAAGCAATAATGACCAAGGAAAAACATTATAAAACTAGCTAAGCAATTAAAGCTAGTACCTTGAACACATCTAAAGTGGCTATTTATAGGAATGATATCTTGAACATGCTGTTCCTTCTTGTGCAACCGGATTATTAGCCTAGGAAACAGAAGAATGCATCAACGAATAGCTACTGAAAAACTCAAACATTTGACAACAAAATACATTGCTGTGTTGTATACAAATCTAGTCTGTATTTATTAGACTTGCTGTATCTTGTTCCCTAGATCTGAGCATCATGATAGATATTGCTTTAGGTCTAAAAGCATATTAGTGGTGATCAGTATCTGAATACCCACAATTCTATGCCATAGAGAACATAAAATAGTCTATGTCCTAAAAACAGTTTACAAACTTAAGAGCATGAATTACAGTGCACACACCTTCAGATTACGCATACCAGAGAGAAGAACTAATAGCTAGGTGTGAAGTCCATGAGGGCAGGGACTATGGCTGTCTTTTCACCACAGTATTTCTAGCACCTAGTACAGTACCTGGCACATAGTAGTCACTCAAGTTTGTTGAATAAATGTATTATAAATTTCATCAATTAGCTTTCTGGTTATATTCCCATGGCTTTTATCAAAGAATGATTCTATCTCTTCAAACAAATATACAGGTTCATGGAGAAGTAAGAGGAGGTGCCCAGCCAGCTGAATCAGTCAAAATAATCCCAGTGACCAATAAGGTAGCAGATATCACAACCAGATTGCCTTTACATCCCTTGTGTTTTTACCATGGTTTCTAATTTCATGCTAGTACTTCTGGTAAGCATGACTGAACTTGGCCCCCCAGTATGAAATGCAAGATTTCTAAATTCCTATGTACTCCTGAAATACTAATTTTCATTTACTACTTATTCTTAGTGGCCCACAGTCAAGGTATAACCTACTGGTAAATGGCCATTCTGAACATCTCCTACCTTCCCCCCAAATCACTCTTCAGGTGGTTCTTTTTGCCAGGAACACTCTTCTTTTCTTCCTGAGACCTAGCTCAACTATCACCTCCTCTGTGAAACTTGGCCTCATGCCCTTTGCCTGCCCCTCAAATAGAGCACCTTAACACACTCTGTTATAGTTACATTTATTTCCCTCAGATTTGAGCTCCTTGAAAGCAAAGACCCTATCATATTCAGTTTTGTCACCTACTTAATAGATGCTCAATAAATATTGGTTGAATAAACAAACATTTAATTAAGCTATAAACAGAGATGAATTTCTAAATACACCTGTTCAACATGTGATATTAGAAGTCATTGTTCTGAAAGGTTTGATTTCCATTTTGTTGTCTTTTGGGGAGGCTTATCGTTTTAGCTTTTTGAAATTTTTTTCAAATGTGTTAACTTTGAAGGAGTTAACTTGGGGAAAGGAACTGCTTAGACAGGACTAAGGGAAATAAAAGTATTAATGCTGTCTTTCTGCTCTGATCCTGCTTGCCTAATTTGCAGGGGTTTAATATTTTAAGATGACTACAAGAATATGGGGCAGGCCCTTTTCAAACTGCAAAGTTCATGAGTCAAGCAGAGAATCCTATAAACCCAGATGGAGACCAGAAAGTAGATAAGACTGACAAAGCAAGGGTCAAGGAGGAAGAGCTTACTTTGAGGAAAATGAACACAAACCAATATAATTCCCAAGTAACATAGTACAGAAATGGTGTTGAACATCAGCAGTAAAGATTCAACTGGATTGTATTGTTAAAAACCATCACAAAACAGACAATGACATGGATGGACCTTGAGGGCATTATGCTAAGTGAAATAAGTCAGACAGAGAAAGATAAATACCATATGATCTCACTTATGTGTGAAATCGAAAAACAAAAACCAAAAATACTGAACTCATAGACACAGAGAACAGATTGGTGGTTGTCAGAGGCAGGGGGTGGGGGGGATGAAATGGGTGAAGGGGGTCAAAAGGTACAAATTTCCAGTTATAAAATAGATAAGTCATGGGGATGTAATGTACAGCGTGATGACTATACTTAATAACAGTGTACTGTATATTTAAAAGTTTTTAAGAGAATAAATCTTATGGACCTAGTTGCAGGACAGGAATAAAGAGGTAGACATAGAAAATGGACTTGAGGACACGGGGTGGGAGGGCGAAGCTGGGGCGAAGTGAGAGTATCATCGATATACATACACTACCCAACGTAAAATAGTTGGCTGGTGGGAACCAGCAGCATAGCACAGGGAGATCGGCTCCGGTGCTTTGCGATGACCTAGAGGGGTGGGGTAGGGGGGATGGGAGGGAGGCTCAACAGGGAGGGGCTATGGGGACATATGTATGCATATGGCTGATTCGCTTTGTTGTGCAACAGAAGCTAACATGGTATCGTGAAGCAATTATACTCCAATAAAGATCTATTTAAAAAAAAAGAGAGTAAATCTTAAAAGTTCTCATCACAACAGGGCTGCCCTGGTGGCTCAGTGGTCAAGAATCCGCCTTCCAATGCAGGGGACACGGGTTCGAGCCCTGGGCCAGGAAGATCCCACATGCCGCGGAGCAACTAAGCCCGTGTGCCACAACTACTGAGCCCATGTGCCACAACTACTAAAGCCTGCGTGCCTAGAGCCCATGCTCTACAACAAGCGAAGCCACCGCAATGAGAAGCCTGCGCACCACAATGAAGAGTAGCCCCCGCTCGCCGCAACTAGAGAAAGCCTGTGCGCAGCAACGAAGACCCAATGCAGTCAAAGATATAAATAAATAAATAAATAAATTTATTAAAAAAAACGTTCTCATCACAAGAAAAAAATTGTTAACTATGTGTGGTGATGAATGTTAACAAGAATTATTGTGGTGATCATTTCACAATATATACAAATATCAAGTAATTATGTTATACACCTGAAACTAATACAATGTTATACATCAATTATTTCTCAATTTTAAAAAGAAATGCAACCTCCCCCCAAAACAACCCATCACAAAACATAAACTGGGAATTTAAGTCAATTCCACAAATATTTATTTAACATCTACTACATGTTAGTCACTAAATAAATTGTAACAAGAGAGTAGGGCTAAGAATAAGAATAAAAATTCTACCTAAATCTAATCATTCCTTTCAACACAGAAAGGTGAAAAATAATAGGTATATGGCAAAAAAATGGAAATCAGAATTTGGTAGTTGGAAACAGAAAAGAGTAAAAAATTGTGAATGCAGACCCAGCATTATCCCTAGGAAATACTTTGATTTGTTCAAGGAAGGTTAAAGATGAAACAACAGGTGGCATCATAATCCATTTGCCTTGAAAAAATGAATGTTAGTGTTTGATTCCTTGTGTGCAAAAAAGCCTTACCTTTAATTGTAATTTTAGTCTCTCAAGTAAATTTCTCCTATGGTTGATAGCAGGAACTACAGAACTAAAGAATGCAATAGGCTTCAAGTTCTAGGATAAAAAGGCCCAAAGTAAAAAAGTTCTGGACACTCAAGTCAGAGAAGGCACCCAAGAGACAAGGATTTGAGGGTTATATATATACATATATATATATATGGTTTGACAGTATCAGGTGTCTCCAATAAATGATTTCAAAAGAAACTTCTCAGACAATGTAATGACTCAGACAAATGACTTAACCTCTCTGTACCTCAACTTCTATATCTAGAAAAGGGGGATGATGATGATGATATTACAATTTCACAGTAACCCTCACATGAGGGTTAAATGAACTAATTCATGAAATGCTTAGAAGAGTACCTGATACACATCAAGCCACTGAGTGTTAGTTGTGCTATACCCTTAACTTTTACAGAACTGGAATACAGAATTTGATTTCTTTATGGGGAGGACACAAATAATCAGGAGAGCTACCACTGCAAGTTTGAAAGTTCTTCCAGTACAAGAGACCAGATAGAATAAGGCATTTACCTCAAGGCCAGCTGCTCACTCCCTTATCAGCTGAATAGAGTTCCAAACCTACCAAACCAAGGGACCAGATCCTGGGATGTGGTCATCTCAAGAATGTAGCTATTTTATTTAATCCTTATAATTTTGTTTTTAAGAAGAGGAAACCGAGGCGCAAAAAATTTACTGATTTGCCCAAGGCTTACATCTTCCCACCCTATTCTTGCCTTTGGAAGTGGCAGTGGTGTTCCACTTTTCAATTCACTTTTCTGTTGAATTTACTTTACTTTCATTAAACTGGTCTTCCAGGGTTTGATGAAATCTGGGAAAAATAAAATGAATTTATCACTTCAACAGAACTGACCAAGCAGGATCTAGGGAAGAGCTACCTCCATAGAACCAGTTGACGTCCAGTTGAGAGTGACGCCAAGAGCCTCAGAAAAGGGCAGGCTAGGCCAGTGTGAATTTCTTCTCTGTAAACTGGACAGCACAGATAAAGATTGAGTCTGGACAATCTAAAAGCAGGGACTGAGAAAAATTGTTTTTAAGCAGAATCCAATGTTGGGGGATGGCAGGATTTAAATGATCAACAATTAAAAAATTTTCAGCGATCAACAATTCTTCACTGATGTCAAGAAACCAGTGAACAACCAGGGGAGGTGGCTTGGGCACACGGCGATAGGGACCTACCTATGATATGTGATGGTCATCAGGGATACTTTAGATGAGGCATTAGTGGCAAGGGAGATCAGCAGTATAGTGATGGCTTATCAAAATCTTTTGATCAATCAGTCAACAGTCTTTACTGAGCTCCTATGTGCAAGGCAGGGTGGAAGGTAACACACCCTGATGAAATGTCAAATGTCCTTTACATTTCTACACATTTCATTACTTTTTCTAACTGTCAAGTCAATAAGTGAGGCAGTTACTGGCCTACACAAAACCATTACTGAATTAATGAATATGCCTCCAAGCACATGGAATAAGGGGGTGGTGAGACTGGAGGAACCAGCTGAATGAGGTTAAGAAAAGGCACCTCTGTAAGGTTAACAATGAAGCGTTTCTACAGTACTTACACTTTTTGTAAAGCACTTTCGCATTTATTATTCTCCCAGTTAAAACTCCAAAGGCTATAAATTAAAGCAGTTAATGTTTTTATTAAACTGATGAGGACACTAAGGCCCAGAAAGCTTTATTGACTAGCCCAGGATTACACAACCCATGTCAGTTGCAGGGGCAGGAACTAAGAACCCAGGCTTCCTGCTTCCCCGCCCATTGAGTCCTTCCACTGAGCCACGCGGACAGGAGCAATCAATCCACCGGCTTGGAAGCTGAGGACAAAGCTCGGTGGTTAGAGCACTGGCACGTCACACCTGGGCCCGAACCTGTTGCCTGCGCGGCCTCAGTGGGAGGAGGGTGGGTGGCTTGTCGCGGTTTGGGGTTGGGAGGTAATGGGAGGCTCCCCTCCTCTGTGGGTATCAGGTGGTTACTTACTCATACTGCCCGTTCCTCTGGACTAGGGTTAGGGCGCAGGGCTCCCGGACAGGACCCTTCATCTCCATACCCTCGATAGTATGCAGGCGCTAGTCAAGGGTCTCTTCTAGAAGCGCTGCCCGGAAGGGGACCCGCGGTGTGGGGTGGAGGGAGGCTCCCGCCCCTCAGCCCACCCTCCCTCCCCAGGGTCGGAGACAGCGCCTCCCGCGCCGGCCCCCCTCCCCCGCTCAGCTCGGCCTCGGGTCCTGACCGCCCCCTAGCCGCCCCTCCGCCGCGATCCGCAGTCCCGCGGACCCCCGCCCCCGCCCCACGCGGCCTCCCCTCCCCCCTTCTCTCAGGCGGATACGGCAAGGGGCTGGACTCCAACCGGGAGCGGCGGCTCCATCCCGGCAGCTTCCAGGCTCGGCGGGGCTGCGGACTGCGGGCGGATCCGACGACACTGCCTCCCGCGTCCTCACACCCCCTCGCCTCGGCTGCGCGTCCTTAGAGAAACGGCTCCGTGCCGGGCACGGGGTGCCGGGCGCGGGGAGCCGGGCGCGGGGAGCCGGGCGCGGGGAGCCGGGAGCCGGGAGCCGGGAGCCGGGAGCCGGGAGCCGGGAGCCTGACCCGAGAGAGAGCGGCGCCTCCCGCCCCCGCCAGTTTTCCAGGCCGCCGCAGATTCCGCCCCCTGCGGCCAACCTGCGGAACTGCAGGGAGAGACCCGTCGGACCGGGGGCGTCTCCCCCACATCCAGCAAGGGATACGCTTTCAATGCTGCCTGTGACAACAGACTTGCTCTGGTGACTTTGAAGATTGCCATAGAAACAAAGCACAGTCATACCAATGAGGGAAGTCAGAGGTGTTGGGGCCACTAGGACCTACGTCATCCATTCAAAAAATCCTTGTTATGGTTAATAGAATGCACCGTACTGATTATCATACCTCTCAGATGTCCCCCCTACTTCTTCCTTCCACCACCTAAATAGGGAAAATCCCCAAAGCTCAGACCTTTGCTTTCTTTGGTCCCCCTCTAGGTCACCTCTAAGCAGGCAAGGACCAAATACATATCTCTGGCCCAGATCCCTTGCCTCATATAACCCATTGTTATCAAAGCTTTGGATGACAAAACTAACTCATCGTTATTTCACACAGTGACCCAGGCTTGAAATTTCAAAGCCATATGCTTGCTTCCTCTCTCCTAATTGCTCTGTAGCCAATCAGCCAACAAATCTTGTTAATATGTTCTTTGGAATTACTTTTAGGTTCCTTGTTTTCTCGCCATTCACACTGCCATCACTTTAGTGTAAGCCCTTGTGATATCACCTTTGACCATTTTACTCTGTTGACAGTCATAAGAATATTCTTCCCAGAGTAATGTTTCAATTGTGTTATTCATTTGCTCAAGAATCTACCATGACCTATATTTCAAGACTGATTTAAACCTATAGTAATTAAGACAGTGTGGTATGGAGGTAGACAGACCGATGGAACCAAATACAGAGTCCCAAAACAGATCTACACGTATATGGAAAGTTGTTATGCAGCATATTTGACATTTCAAATCAGTGAGGGAAAATGGATTATCCGCTAAATGGTGCTGGAACTATTGATAATCGACATGGAAAATTATAAAATTAGATCCCTATCTCACACCATAGAGAAAAAAAAATCAATATCTGGTGGAATAAAGATCTAAATGTGAAAAGCAAATCTTTACAACTTTCAGAAGAAAATAGGAGAATATCATTATAACCTTGGAATAGGGAATGAGAATGATTACTTAAGACACTAAAAAGCACAAACAATAAGGGAATTGATTGACACATTTAACTACATTAAATTTCAAAATGTACGCACTTCGAGATAACATAAACAACTTAAAAGACAAGCCACAGACTGGGAAAATATGTTTTCAATGCATATAACTAACAAAGGATAATCTATGAGGTTCTACACTCTAGCTGTCATCACCTCTCTGACTTCCTCTCCCACCACTCTCTCCAAGTCACTCTGCTTAATGAAACACTGCTCCGTGCTATTCCTAGGACTTGCCAGGCACACTCTTGCCTCAGGGCCTTTGCACTTGCTGTTCACTCTGCCTGCACTCTTACCTTCTTCAGGTCTTTGCTCAAAACTCACTTTCTCAGTGAGGTCTTCCTAGAGAACTTTACTTAAAATTGCAGTTCAACAATTTCCTTTCCCACTCCCATACACACATGCTCCCTATCCCTCTTCCCTATTAATTTTTTCTCCAGAGGATTTATCATTATCCATTATTCTATCTATTTTACTTATCAATTGTGTTTATTGTTTACCTTCCCCTACTAGAATGTAAGTTCCATGAGGGCAGGGATTTTTATCTGTTTGGATCATTCCTGCATTCCCAGTGCCTAGAACCATTCCTGGAACAAAGTAGATGCTAGAAAAATATTGATTAAATGTTTTGGCTTTTTGGCCACAAGGCACATGGGATCCTAGTTCCCCGACCAGGGATCGAACCCGCACCCCCTGCATTGGAAGGTGAAGTCTTAACCACTGGACCACCAGGGAAGTCCCATGATTAAATGAATGAATGAATTCGTATCTAGAATGTATAAGAACCCCTACAAATCAGTGAGAAAAAAAGGAAAGAAACCTAGTAGAAAAACTGACAAGATATATGAATAAGCAATTCATAGTCAAGGAAACCCAAATGGGCCAAAAGGACATGAAAGGGTGCTTCACCTCATTACTACTCAGGGAAATTAAAAATTCAAGCCATTGCAGCAACACGGATGGACCTAGAGATTCTCCTACTGAGTGAAGTAAGTCACACAGAGAAAGACAAATATCATATGATATCGCTTATATGTGGAATCTAAAAAAAAGGCTACAAATGAACTTATCTACAAAACCGAAATAGAGTTACGGATGTAGAAAATAAACTTGTGGTTACCAGTGGGTAAAGGGAGGAGGGATAAATTGGAAGATTGGGATTGACACATACACACTACTATATATGAAAGAGATAACTAAAAAGGACCTACTGTATAGCACAGGGGACTCTACTCAATACCCTGTAATGGCCTATATGGGAAAAGAATCTAAAAAAGAGTGGATTTATGTATTTGTATAATAGATTCACTTTGCTATACACCTGAAACTAACACAACATTGTAAATCAATTATACCCCAGTAAAAATTTTAAAAAATTCAAGCCATGAGATACTATGAAACAATCATTGCTTTGACAAAAATGTAAAAATTCAGACAATACCAAGTGCTGTTGAGAATGTAGAACACATAGAACTCTGATCACTGCTATAAGGAGTATAGGTTGGTAGAACTGCTATGAAGAGCCATTTGACATTGTATAATAAAGTTGTATAGGCAATACCCTTCAACCCAGAAATTCCATTTCTAGCTACAGACCTGGGCAAAATTCTAACCTTTGTGCACAAGGAGACATGTAAAAGAATGCTCATTGCAGCATGATTGGTAATCTCAAAAAAAAAAAAAAAAAAGGAAGCAAATTAAATGTCCATCAGTAGGTAAATGAATAAATAAATCATGGTATTCATGAAGTTGAATACTATTTGGAAATTAAAATGAATAGCTCAAGCTACATGTATGAACAGAGTAAAATCTCAAAAATATAATGTTGAGCATAAAGAGAAAATTACAAAACATGTACAGTATATAAAGTCTGAAAATATTACCTGTTGCTTATGGCTACATACATACAATAGTAATAATATATAAAACATGAAAGGGCAGGATCATCACCAAATTCAAGAGAGGGAGAGGATTGAAGCTGGGGAGGGGCATACAAGAAATATCAACTATATCTGAAATATTTATTTCTTTAAACACAATCTGAAAGTGGATCTGGCCAGATTTGATAGAACTGGGTGGAGGGTACATACACTGGTTATGTTATTCCATGTACTTTCCTACATTTGAAAATGTTCGCAATCAATGAAAACGAAAAATAAAGAATTAATATGGAGGTGAGAGTTAGCAGTGTCAAATGCTGAAAACAGGACACGGAAAATGAAGATTGAGAGACTTTCTTTGGATGTGTCAAGGAGTTCACTAGAGACCACAAAATAAGTGGTTTTGATAAGTGGTCAGTAAGAGGGTAGCAACAAGGTTACAGGGAATTGAGGAGAGATGATATCCTGAGGAAACGGAGACGAGAGACCACGTATTGAAGAAGTTTGGAAATAAAAAGGAACAAAATACAATTTTAATTAAATTAGTTAGAAGGGTTGAACAGAAATTCTTGACAAAACATGAAGCCTCTTTAAAGCAAAGGAGCCAACGAAGAGGGGGACATTTAAGATACTAGAAGAGGGAGGCAGAAAGGTTGCAAGAAAAATCCCTTGGTGATTGGGAGGGACAAGGATCCAAGGTGCAGATAGAGGGATTGACCTTAGAGAAGAGAGATTTCTTCCTCCAAGGCTCCAGTATCCCAGCACCTAAAACAGTGCCCAGCAGACAGTGGTGTACTCAAATATTTATTGTAAAGAATAAGAGGTTGTCAGGAATTCCCTGGTGGTCCATGGTTGGGACTCCCCACTTTTGCTGCCGAGGGCATGGGTTCAATCCCTGGTTGGGGAAATAGGATCCCACAAGCCTCTTGGCAAAAAAAAAAAAAAAGACTTCCCTGGTGGTGCAGTGGTTAAGAATCCACCTGCCAATTCAGGGGACACGGGTTCGAGCCCTGGGCCAGGAAGATCCCACATGCCGCGGAGCAACTACTGAGCCTGTGCTCTAGAGCCCGCGAGCCACAACTACTGAGCCCACGCACCTAGAGCCGGTGCTCCGCAACAAGAGAAGCCACCGCAATGAGAAGACCGCGCACTGCAGCGAAGAGTAGCCCCCGCTCACCGCAACTAGAGAAAGCCCGTGCGCAGCAACGAAGACCCAACGCAGCCAATAAAAAAATAAATAAATTAAATAAATCTTAAAAAAAAAAAGAATAAGAAGCTGTGAAGAAATGGAAATATACCGAGGAGGTGAGGACATTAAAAACTGTGGTCTCTCACAAGGGAGATGATGATTTTCTCAAAGAAAAAGAAAAAAAAGAGTAATAAGTGGATGTATTAACAGTAATAACAGCAATAATAATCCTGGTGGCTTAACACTGTACTCATGTGACAGATACCCTTCTCATGGTTTCACATAAGTACTTTTACTTAATTATCACTAAATCCCTTTAAAGTCGTAATATTATTGTTTCCATTTTCAAGATAAGAAAACCCAGACTCAGAGAGGTTTAGCAACTTGCTCATTAGCTAGTAGATGGCAGTATCAGGATTCAAACTTAGGTTTGTCTGACTCCAAAGCCTGAGCTTTTAATCCAACACATTATGGCATTCATTCAATATTAACAGTCATAACAGTACGTGTTTTATTTAGAACCCTCTATGTGCCAGGCACTGTGGTAACTGCTCTACCTGAATGACCACATTTAATCTGATGAAATTTCCAATGAAATTGAAGTTGAGAGTAGAGGGTTTAGGAACTTGAACAAGGCAGAGGAGGAGGGAACAGTTACTGGTGGAGAGTGATAGCGAATCCAGAAAAGTTAATAAAGGTTTTAGAGCGACAGAGAGAGCCCAGTTGGAGGCAGATGGTGTGGATTTCCATAGTGGTCCAAATCAGCATGAGTCTGTAACTGTCTCTGGCAATGCTTGGCAGATGGAAAGCAGGAGTAGGGAAAATATCCCAAGATGGTACATTAAGTTTGGGAATTAGTATAGCAGGCAGAGCAGAAGGTCATGGGGTGAGGGAGTCTGAAGTGGTGTTTAGGATATATTGAAATAGCTGACCCTGGAGTCAAAGTTGAGTAAAGATTTGTATCTACTCAGCCTAGGGCCAGCAGAGGGGGATGAAGGCAAGCTTGACTAATTTCATCATTTCCCTAGGCCTGCTCCTGCAGCAAATTGTTGTATAAACTTCAGGTTTATCTGGGAACCCTGCTTCTCCTTCATCTCTAACATCCAATAACTCAAATTTTGTCAATTCTATAGTAAATTCCTTAAGGTATAGCTCTGATCATTCTCACTTATCGTCATCAAATGGCATTTTGCCTAACTGAATAAAGATCTTATGTCCTATACTTGTATTTACATACAAGAGGCATCCAATGCAAAGAGTTAAATGGTCATTGAACAAAATTCAAATAAATGAAACTCTACCTTCAAGAAAGCCCAAGTCTCACCACTCACCATCACCACAACCACCCCCTCGAAACACACAAATGAGTAAATGGGTGTTCGGTGCCTGTCTTTTATCCATTAAACAACTATAACTAAGTGCTTAGGACTTACAGACTTTCTGGAGACAAAATTAGAAAGTGAGATCTTAAAAACAGACTATAAAATACTAAAAAAAATGAAAAACTCAAAAATAACAATTCAATTAAATGGACACAAAATATAACATTTTATCAAGTTTATTAATTGTAAATTTATTAAAAAATCTATTGCCTTTGAAAATAATTTTTTGGTTGGATCTTCTCACTTCCAATTTCCAAGTATGCATAATGATTATGGAGAAATCACAGCCATTATAAATTAAATTAGTTATGCATGGACAAATAATTTCAAGAGCGAAATTACAAAAGCCCTTTCAAAAATTTATAGCAAAAATATAAATTTTTAATGCAGGACGGGGATGCATTTTAATATGATGTTGGCTGAAGCCTTCACCAGTAAGAGAGCGTAGGGCCTGCAAAGGTAAAAACAGGCCTGCCTAACACAGATGAGGCTGGGGAGGAAGATTCGAGTAGGTGAGTCAGCAGCCAGAGGCTGGAAGGCAGGCCGAGCCGAGGCATAAATGATTCATTGATTTTTAAATCCCCAGTAGTTGAAAAGCCTTCCTTTTCATATACACAGATCCAACATAGATATTGCTTTCCATGCAGAGCAGCATAACGAAGAGCTCATTTGTATTTATATATTTCCATTTATACTTTTCATTCCTTATGGAATTTGGGGTGAGAAAGACTCATGTGAAGGGGACAGGCACAGCAGGCGGAGGAGGCCCTGAAGACCCTCCTCCTCCCCTCTACATCTCACCTTCCCTTAGCTACTTTATTCCTGCCCTGGTTAGTTTCTTTTTTTTCTTTTTTCTTTTGGCCACGCATCTCAGTTCCCTGACCAGGGACTGAACCCGGGCCATGGCAGTGAAAGTGCGGAATCCTAACCACTAGGCCACCAGGGATCTCCCATGCCCTGGTTAGTTTCTTAATTCCCTTCACCCTCCTCCCCTATTTCATTCTGCTTGACCAGGATCTCCTTTCTGCTTCACTAATCCCATAGCCAGGTCTGGCAGCACCCAGGCCTACTTTCCCTCAGAAATTGGAATTAAAAATTATTAAAAAGGATTCTGTCCTGAACAAATCTTTCCAGATTTACCTCCCAAGTCTACTCTTCACAAACGTTATGCTCTACCCAGCATTTCCCTTAGGAACTGAACAAGTGCAGTGGCTAGTGGCAGTCAGATGGGTGTGCTCATGACTCAGGTACTCTTTTGATCATCCAGCTGAATACTTCTAACTTGCCATCTCAGTCTTGACCTTTATAGAGTGTTAAATTATTTTTTACTGGTCATAAGCTGTTTGACATATATCCGCAAAGAATCAAAGGGATGCTGATGTTGAAATACAGACCGTAAAAATGATTAAAATTCTACAAATTCTCAAGATGATACTCATCAGGCCCATAAGCTGCATTTATCTGATCAAAATTCTTACATAGCACATAAAGATTTCTCTAGTAATTTGAAAACCCTAAAAGAGAAAATAGAGTTATGACTGAATTCAACTCAGTTTTTCGTTTATCAGGAATAAAAATTAAACAAAAATTTACCTCTGCAAAGTAAAACCATCTCTCTAATATCATCATTTGGAGGTTAAACACAAAAATTATTAAAGTAATAAGCAAGCTGATATTTTTTTTAAAGCACAAAATTCAAGGATTCCAACCAAGTCTTGAATGCAGTTTTTATCTATTTGCGGCATTTAATCTATACTCTGATGGATCCAAGGGGTGATCTATAAAGATTACCCAAGCTCTCTTCTAACCTCAACCCTGTGACCTTTTGAGGCAGGACGTGACACATGAGGCTGGTCTCAATTCCAATGCCGATGTCACAAAAGAAGGGCAGAACATACTCTTGGTTTTTAGGTTATTGTTTTATGTCTCGGTCCAGGGTGTAAGAGAGAAAGATTTGGGAAGAATACTTGCTGGGCAAGACGTGTTATGTTACTCACTCTATCCGTCCATCCTAAGAGCCTCAGAACTGAGAAGAAGGAGGCAAGCAGGAAAAGAAAACTTAGAAGCTGGAGTCTTGTGGTTATGACAAGGGGAAGCAGCGTTGGGCGGCAGTAGGAACCGGGGCGATTAGAGCCCTGAGGCAGAGTTGGCCACCTTCACAGATGGCAGCAGGAATGGATGACAGGGTGACTGTACATCTCAGGGAAGGCCAGTGCAGAATATATCAAGAGCCTAAGAAGTGGACACCTTCTCCCCACCACTGCTATTTCAGTCTTACATAAACTCTGGAGTTCAAAGTCAACGTGAGGGTCATGAAGGAGGGAGGGAGGGTACTCCTAAATCTGACCGAGTTTAAATATGAAATGACACACACACAAAAACAACATCGAATTGACTGAGTTTACATGGATGAGTCTAGATTGTTTTCTGCTCTCAGGAAGAATGGTGCCTGTAGAAAGAAATTAAGTCCCGATATAGTCGGTGTAAACTCCATGACGGTGTCTGTCTTGCTATGGCTGTATACCTAGCACCTAGCACAGTAGTTATTCAATATAGGTATCTCTTGCAGAAAATAATGTATGATTCAGAATTTCCTAAATTTTCTAACATCGAAGGATGCTAAGCAGCAAAACAAGTTGGGAAATGCTGCTCTCATCAATTTGACTAATTTCTTCATCACATGTGATTCATTCTTCCTTACGTCTCATTAAAGCTGTCTTTCCCCCAAACCTACTTTGCAGCTGTACCTGCTGGAATCGTCACTATTTTTCAATGCTCACCTCAAATAATCCTTCTTCTTTGAAGCTTTCCTCCTGTTACCTCTCAGCTGGAAAAGAATGCTCCTTCTGAACAACAGTGGTTCTCTCTCTGTACCTCTTACAGAATGTCTTGGAATTTCTCAAGGTCTGTTTTGTATCATATTGTTACAGAACAAATAAGCACACAGTGAGCTAGCACACGATGAGCTCTGATCATTCTTTCATTCTTTTTTTTTTTAAATTAATTAATTAATTAATTTTAAAAAAATTTTTGGCTGTGTTGGGTCTTCGTTTCTGTGCGAGGGCTTTCTCTAGTTGCGGCAAGCGGGGGCCACTCTTCATCGCGGTGCGCGGGCCTCTCACTATCGCGGCCTCTCCCGTTGCGGAGCACAGGCTCCAGACGCGCAGGCTCAGTAGTTGTGGCTCACGGGCCTAGTCGCTCCGCGGCATGTGGGATCTTCCCAGACCAGGGCTCGAACCCGTGTCCCCTGCACTAGCAGGCAGATTCTCAA
Source organism: Eschrichtius robustus (assembly GCF_028021215.1). Lineage (NCBI taxonomy): Eukaryota > Metazoa > Chordata > Mammalia > Artiodactyla > Eschrichtiidae > Eschrichtius > Eschrichtius robustus. The sequence goes on along the minus strand of NC_090845.1, from coordinate 113,574,723 downwards.
CCACTGCGCCACCAGGGAAGCCCCATTTTTCATTCTTATCTTCACTCCCCCACCATCTCCTCAGTGCTTTACAGTTATACTTTTTAAAGTAAATGTTTATAAAGCATTTATATTTTCCTATAGTATGTCTATTTTTTCCTGCTTTTAATGTGCATAAAATACGTATGTACAGTTTAACAAATTACTACCAAGTGAATGCCCATGTAACCTCTAGCCAGGTCAAGAAACCAAACATTGTTAGCATTTTGGAAGACACCTCCAAACCAGGTGCCTCTCTCTCTGACCACCCCTTCTTCCACCACCCAGAATTAAATCAGTGTTGGTGTTGAGCCAGCATACTCTCATGAGGTATAAAAGCTTCTATCCGATTGGATTTGAGTCATACCAGTTATTAAAATTTTTGAAGATCATACTGGACATTACTATCTTGACTTCTGTGGTAATCATTTATTTACTTTTCTTTATAGTTTTGTCAATTATGAATGCAGCCATAAATACTTCTGCCTATTTTTGAACTTTTAATGGATGGCATCATATAGTAGGCACTCTTTTATATCTTGCTTATTTCTCTCAATATTGTGTCATGCATGTAGATATGTATTGCTGCCATTTTCATTGATGTATAATATTTCATCATGTGAATACATCACATTCATTCCCCTGCTGATGGACATTTGGGTGGTTTCCAGCATTTGGCTATTATAAACAAAAGTTGCTATGAATATTCTTGTACATAGATTTTGGTGTACATAAGAATGATTTTCTCTAGGGTATATTATCCTAGTGGAATTACTGGGTCAAAGGTGTCATAGGTTGGGCTCTCCAGAAGCAAAACCTGAGATGGGGTATTGAGTACAAGATGTTTATTAGGACCAACACCCATGAAAGAAAGGCAGAGGAAGGAGGGTTGGGCCGAGGGAGAAGGTGAACTGTGACACAAGTCTGACAAAGCTTGAGCCAACTTGGTATGGAGCTTCAGAACAAGTAGTGCCCATCAGTGTGCTCTGTGTCAGGCCTGGCTCATTGACACTCTTGCCTTGCTCATTCATCTTAGGAAGAGCATGACCCTGGGCAAAGCAACTCTCTGCAGCTAAGGCAGACCTTCAAGGAGCTGGCAGCTGGAAGCTATCTGTTGATGGCATTCCCCATATCTGCACAGAATGTCCTTTCTTGAAGGAGAATCTGGGTGGCACATCTCCATTTCTCTACCATGATAGGGTACATGTGTGTTCAGCGCTGGTAAATAATGCCAAACTGGTTTCCAAAGTGGTTATACAATTTACACTCTCACCCGCACTACATGAGAGTCCCCATTGCTTCTCATCCCAACTCTTGGTATTGTTAATCTTTCAAAAATTTTAGCCATTGTAGTGGATGTGTAGCAGTATCTTATTGTGGTTTTAATTTGCATTTCCCTGATTACTATCAAGGTTAAACACCTACTCACATGTTTATTGCTTTGTTATGCCTCTTTTTTCCACTTGTGTTTGTTTTATCTTCCTTAGATAATGAGTTCTCTTTCTGGTAGGGTTCAGCAAACACAGCTTGATGCCCATTTTTGTATGACCTCGACCTAAGAATTGTTTTTATATTTTTTAATTGTTGAAAAAGTCAAAAAAGGAATAATATGTCATCACATGAAATTCAAATTTCAGTGTCCATAAATAAAGTTTTATTGGACCCCAGCCATGCTCACGATTTACCTATTGTCTATGGCTGCTTTCATGCTATAGCAGCAGAGTTTAATGATTATAACAAAGACCTTTTGGCCCACAAAGCCTGAAATATTCACTATCTGGTCCTTTACAGAAAAAGTTTGCTGAGCTCTGTTCTAGGTCATCACCTGGGAACTTGTTAGAAAGGCAAATTCCTAGCCACACCCCAAACCTATCGATTCTGAAAGTCTGGGAGTGGGTCCAGCCATCTGTGTTCAACAAGCCCTCCAGGTGATGCTGGTGTGTTAATGTTTGAGACCACTGGTCTAGGCTCTAGACAAGCCTAATCCATTTTCTCTGCAAGTCATCATAGTCCTTGATGTACTGTTTAACACAGAGTGGGTAAGCTGTAAAAGAGCCTTGAAAAGTGTTCTATAAATATATTATTATGAATATGAAATCTGTCCAAAATGGACACCTAGGGCAAAATTAAAAGAGGAAAAGTGGGAGAAACCACAGAGGGCAGCATAACACCTGAAGGGTGTATGTGGAGGGTGGAAGACACAATGCCACTGGGGAGCCAGCCCCTGGACCCCCTTCCCTCCACCTCATTTCATGTAGCCTTTAAGCAAAGATGAATCAGATATGGTCCCTGTCCTCAGGGAGGTCATATTCTAAGCAGGGAGGTGTCCTGACCCTCTTCTCCCTCACTTACTGCCTTTTTCATAACTTACCTTCGAGGAAGTATAATTGCACCAAATTGCTGACCCTAATAAATGATAACAAACAGAGAAAATCACTTGGCAAACAAGAATTCTGCCTTATCCCCAATTTAGTTTAGGACTTTAGTTCTGGACTTTCTCATATCCTGGCTTCTTCCTTGGCTCAGTCTGAAGCTCAAAGCATCACCCTGCTTTTCTTTTTGTTAACTACCATCCATTGAATGCATATTACATGCCAAGACCATACTAAATGTTTTACGTATACTTTTACATTAAGTCCTCATAAAGCCACTTTGAGTCAGGTATTATATCCATTTTACAGCTGCAAATCTGAGGCTTAGAGAGGTTAAATAATTTGGTAGAATTTGAACTCCAAGTCTTTCCAACTCTAGAGCCCAAGCTGGTAATAATTGGCTATTCTGCCTCTAATAATATTCACCATTTGGTTTTAGCAAATCCAATTCAGATTACTTAGCATGTGTTTCATGTTTTAGGGCTTGCATGGTGTGTGTAGAATTTCAGGGTGGGAAGTATTTTAAAAATCCGGCTATAACTTTTTCCTGAGCTAGGTTTTGTGTGATAACTTTTAGAAGTAAAAAAAATTCTTTTACACGCTACTTAAAATGATTATGTCAAAAAAACCCACCAAAAAACAGTTCCTTAACCAGGTAACATTAATGTAAACAGCACAGTAATTTATATTTCTTCTGTTACGTTACACATGAAATAACTGCATTGTCTCTTCAGTATGAAATAGTTCCTTTTTTTGACTTACCCTGTCTACTAGCTCCTACTCCTTCTGTTAGGGATTATTTCAACCTGTCTAGTTTTGAGCAATATTTTTTGATTCACTTGTGAAAACGTTATTTTTATCTGTATTTTTAATTGAAGTATAATTGATTTACAATATTGTGTTAGTTTCAGGTGTACAGCAAAGTGATTCGGTTATATATATATATATATATATATATATATATATATATATATATATATGTTATTTATTATATAAGCATGAATACCTTCATGGAGGAAAATTAGGATTAGAAAAGCAAAAATAAGAAAAAAGTCACACATAATCCCACCACCTTGCTGTAACTACTGTTAACATTTAGAGTGGAACCTTCCAGACTTTTCCTTTGTGGAAATCTACTTATGTAAATAATTTCTTTCTTTTTGCAAAAGTGGGATCACTCTGTCTTCTTGCTTGCCTTTTTTTTCACTGAGCAATATATTAGAAGCATATTTCCATGTCATCAAATATATATTACAAAATTGTTCATAATGACCGCTTAGTATTCCATTTATGAATGTACTATACAATATTCTGCCAAACACTTCTTCTTGGACATCTAAGTTGTTAGGTTTTCCCCCCCCTCCCTGACCTCTAACTGTCCTGAGTCCATTCCCGTTCCAAGAATTTACTTTGGGTACATGCAAGAATCCCAAGTTATTCTCCAGCTTCCACTTTACAACAACTTTTACGTGGAGCTAAAGAAATTATCTGGCTGTATATAAAACCAGAGCCTTAAGAGTGACAGTTTCTTCTAATAAACCCAGAGTGAACACCATGGAGACAATCGGCAGAAATATTTTTCAGTCATTTTCTCAACATAATTTCTACTGTCAAGGAGGAAGCCTTGTGAAGAACAGAGTACTTAATAAAGGTGAGGTTTGGAGCCAGACAGTCTGGGATTTGAATCTGGCTTCTGTCATTCACCAGCTGTGGGACCTTAGATGAGTTGTTTAGCCTCTCTAAGCCTCTGTTTTCTGATCTGTAAAATAGGGACAATAATATTCATTTCATAAAATTACCAGGAGGATTAGCAATATCATATGTAAAGAACCTAGCACAGTGCCTGATACAATAGTGGGTACTCAAGAAATGGTAGACATATACTAGCTATTACCATCCCATCACCTTTTCCTTAACATACAGAGGATCGAGGAAACAGCACATTTTCAAAAATGTCACTATCGGGACTTCCCTGGTGGTGCAGTGGTTAAGAATCCGCCTGCCAATGCAGGGGACATGGATTCGAGCCCTGGTCCAGGAAGATCCCACATGTCATGGAGCAACTAAGCCCGTGAGCCACAACTACTGAAGCCCATGCGCCTAGAGCCGGTGCTCTGCAACAAGAGAAGCCACCGCAATGAGAAGTACGGGCACCACAACAAAGAGTAGCCCCCGCTTGCCACAACTAGAGAAAGCCCGTGTGCAGCAACAAAGACCCAATGCAGCCAAAAATAAATAAATAAAATAAATTTGTTAAAAAAAATTCTAAAACCAAAGTGTGCATGCATCACAAAATTTGTTTAAAAAAATGCCACTATCATAAATGCCTTTGACAAGAATGGTAAAGAAGCTCACTGATATGAACAGAATGGTCACTAGAGTGGTAAGCAAGATACTGTCACCAGAATCCTTTGTACCAGCTTCTGAAGAACACTGATCAGTGGGATCACAATGTGGTTTTTTGTCGTACTGTGGTTTCAGTGATAAATTTCAGATACTGGATAGAGAAGGAACGCCCTTGACCTTGCCTTTATGAACGCCCTTGACCTTGCCTTTATGAACTTTATAAAAGTATTTAATACCACCACTGGACATGCATTCTGGTATCTACTAAACAAGTTTGGCTATGTGAAAATGACTATTGGATAACTTCTACAATATTCACAATCTGCCAAATGGACGTATTGTCCTGTCCTATAGACTAGGATTTGTTTTGAGGTTCCCAAATATGACCCCATGGTTCTCTATAAAAAAAAATTTGCTTTGTTCTCCAACCTCAACGTTGCAGAGCAATTCAAGACCATTTCAAATGAAGAGACATAATTCGGGAAAGTAGTAGCAGACAGGGCAAGGTGTTGAGTAGGATCAGAAATGAGGTGACTCTTGCAGAACAAAGTCTACAGATCATGAATTTTAGGCAGATTTGCAAATAAGGATAGCACATGCTCTGTAAATAGCAGTTGTTGCCACAAGCCAAAGGGCAATATTTACATGAATCCAGTGGCAAGGTCTATGGACCAAGCATTGACCTTTCCAGCCAAACTTATACTTGGTAGCACTTTCAGCCGCATCATCTTGAAAAGGAAGATACGTTATATACATACAAGAAAAATTGCCAATGTATCCCCCAAATTAATTTCTAAATTCTTTTTTTGGAACTTGGAACACATGTTCCCACAGAAAAGGTGTTATGAAAGGATGTGAGTTTCCCAGATTTCCTCACAAAAGTGCATTTAGCCCATGATGTAACTGAAATACCATACATTGGCAATGAGAAATACAATAGGATAAAGTACCCTTGCAGGCAGGAACACATCAATACACAACGAATATTTCTTGAGTCTTTCTCCTTTGAAGCCCCAGGCAATGAAAGGGGACTTCTATCCTCCCATAGCTGCAGTTTGGTAATAAAGAACTCTTCCATTGCCCTCATCTGGAAGGGTCCTTCTCAAGTCAGGTGGATGCATGCATTGCAGCATCCTTCTCTTTCAGCGCTTCTTGAACTTTCCCACCAGACAACTCTGAATGACTGAGGAGACTGAACAGTTAGTGGGGAAGGGGTAGGATATCCAACTGGAAGTCTCAAGCTTTTATTTGGAGATACTTCAAACTCTGCAGTTCATTCCTTAATACATCTACACATTTTAATTTAAAAAAAATCGTGTTTCAAATGACCTGTTAAGTGACTTAATTCCATTCCACTTTTGGACTAAAGTTGACGCTTCAGAAATATGAACTATTTTTAATACTGAGACTCCGTATACCTGTTGGGTAGTACACATGTGTACTTCAGGGTGAGAAACGTGGGCACTGGGGGCAAAATCTAAAGTAAATGCGAAAAATATAATGAAAGTAAAATCAGAGCAAAGCTAGAACCACCAGCCTCTCCTTTCCTCTCAGTGGCACACTCCTTCAATCTCCTGTCTTGCTCTTTGCCTCTTTTTCTCTGTTCAAAACCAGTCCCTGGACAGGATCTCACACTCATTCACACTAAGGTGTAAATGATCAAAAACAGCTAAAATCTCACAAGGTTTTTGCACATTAAGGAGTCACAGCTTTAAAACAAAAGGGAATTTAGGGTATTATCCCCAGGAAAAAGGGATATATTTGGGGGGCAATTGTGTGCCTTCCTGCTCTTTGCAGAAATCACACTTGATTTCAGATTGGGAATTTAGGAAGGTGTGTTAAGGGAAATTAATCATGATTTCTTTCCACTTTGGAAAATACTTGCTTCATTTTGGAAATCGTAGGTTTTGTGATTGTTGTTTGGTATACTGTGTTTTATATGTTTTGCTATCTTTTGTCCCTATTGACTGAAGTTTTAAGACTAAGATGTAAATCTTCCCGTTATTGATCAAAATAACTGGTGGGGAGAAATAGAAACAATAATATTTAATAACTGACATTTGCATACCCTTTACAAAGTGCTTTTATATCCGTGATCATGCATATTATTGGTGTTGAATTACTACTAAATAACAACGGGGATACGAATAAAACACACAAAAAATCACAATAACTCAACCCAATTATTAGTATTAGGCACCTACCATGAGTTGCCCGAGGTTCTGTGGGGACCTTGACCTTGCCCCCCAAGACTTTTAAAATTCAGTGGTAAAGGCAAAAGAAGGGCTCCTGCACGTTGGCCATCTGAGAGGTATCAGACTTGAAAACAGAGCGAATATACGTAAAACCCGGGTCACGCTTTGCCTTGTAAGTGAATGTTTTGCAGCTGCAATCTAGAGATTGAAGGAGTGCTTGTCCTTCTGCAGAATTCACGAAGGTGGGAAGAGCACCACCAGTCCCCCTTTGGGGACCTGGGAAAGGGAAGTCCCCAGAGGGGTTCTGGGCTTTACAAATGGTGAGACAGACCTTCTACAGTACAGTTATAAGCAGAGGAAAAGTTCTTTGTGCAAGAAGGGGAGAGCGCCCCGAGGTACAAAGAGCAGATTTAAGGGGAAAAGGATTCTTTCTGCACACATCTGCGAGGGGAGCTGAGGCTGACTGCTGGGGGCGTGTGGGGAAGGAGATTTTTAGGGGGCCGCGGGCTGTGGGTTCCCGCCTGCACCCCTGTCCGCGCCCCACGCTCAGGCAACAGTTGGTCGTGCGGTGCCGGCCCGGGCTCCGGGTGGGGAGGGGGAGTCTCGCGATCGTTGGGGGGGGGGGGGGTGGAGGAAGGGGGGAGGGTGACGGGGGGAGGCCATGACGTAGGGTGGGTGGACGGAAGTGGGGCAGGGTTGAGGGTTATTTAAAGAAGGGGGGCCCGAGTGAAGGGGTTGGAAGCCAGTGATTCCCCACCCTTGCTCCATCTAGCTCTTTCCAGTGCAGCCACTGCCGCCGCCCAGGAGCCCTCGTCCCCTTGCTCGTCCCCCTCCTCGTTCCCGCTCCAACGCCATGGAGCCGGACACCGCCGCAGTGGCAGCCACCGTGGCAGCCTCTGATGCGACCGCCACGATTGTGGTCATAGAGGACGAGCAGCCGGGGCCGTCCACCTCTAAGGAGGAGGGAGCGGCCGCCGCGGCCACCGAAGCCACCGTGGCCAAGGAGAAGGGCGAGAAGAAGAAGGAGGTAAATAGGAAGGGGGTGTGTGTGCGGTGGACAAATCCTGCGCCGGGCCCCTCCGAGGGGCCCAGACCCTGACCTTTGGGCGCCGACAGGTACCGCGGAGCTCGGCTGGGCTGGGGGCGGCGGGCGCGCGGGGTGGGGGCGGCGGAACAGTCTAGCATTCGCTCCCCTCCCCCTTCCCTTTACGCCTCCTGGAGGCCGGGGGCGGGGCGCGGGCGCGGCGCGGGGCGGCGGGTGCCCGTTATCCCGGGACTTGGGGGCTGGGGAGCCCCTCCACAGCCCCCGGCCCGCCTCGCGTTCCCGGAACTGGGGTAACGGGGTGGGGGATGGGGCCGTGCAGGAAAAAGCCTCCGCCTCTCCCTCTCCTCTCGCTCGCTCCCTCTCCCCCCCCTTCCCGTCGGCCTCTGCCTGGGAAATCTGGGCCCTTCAATCCCACACTGGCGCAAAAGGGGTTTTGCTGGGGGCTTATTTTTTGAAATTTGAATTTCCAGGTGCCGGTGGTTGGAAGGCGGAGGACGATAGGAGAGACTTTTATTTCTTTGATTGGCAATGTCGGCCCCTTGGGTGGCAGGGAAAAAAAAAATCATCCCTTGTTCGTTTGGTCCCCGCCTGCTGAGTTAGGCGGGGGTGTCACCCCGAGAAAATGAGCTCTCAGCGTTGTACCTCCGCCACCTCCCAGTCCAAACCCCAAACTGAGGCACGGTGGACGCTGGCTTAGGAAAATTTCCAACGTGTGCACCCTCACCCTCTCCTGCCCCGCCCCCGACGGTATAGTGTTTCACTCCAGGGCCACCCAAATGGTCCCCCAATCCGGCCCCAAGCCTTCCAGGCTTCCGCCTCCCTTTCCTAGTGGGCGCTGCTGGCTCCTGGACACACGCAGGTTTTTTTTTTAAAATTTTTTTTTTAACTCAGCGTCGCCAGGATGAACTGCTGCTAATGTACATAAGGGGACGGCTCTGACACCTATTAAAGCCAGATCCGGAAAAAATATGTATTATCTCCATAAGGCATATTTCATATGGGCCGAGACGTGCAAATAAAACTATGAAACTCGTTGAAAAAATTGAGATAAAAAAATAGGATGGGGCATAAGGATTTTTGATGTATAATAAAATTGTGGAACGGATCGTTTATGGCTGGATTTTCTTCCGTTTACAAGTAGACATTATCGCAATTAAAAAAAAACGGTAGGTAATTAAAATTATGCTTTAGAGATCTCCAGTGGCTTTGTCTGGATCATTATATGATACTATACGACCAAATGAAAAGCTATTGAGGGAAATTAACACCTTTCGCCGCGAATTAGAGTAATTTTAAATTCAGCAGTTGCTTCAGTGACATATTTTACTGTTACAAGGTTGACTAAACAGAAAGACAATTGTAGTGCTAAGTGAAAACCATAGAAAACATACGCATATTAGGATCTATGTGGCACTTGGATCGGTAAGACAATATCGATGATTAAAGCTGGGCCAAATACCAAGCATCAATATAAATCAATGTTGGGAAATTCAGGAGTGCGTCTAGGTGCCTTTTATTCCCTAGATTGGGTAAATGTAAGTGCTCCGCCGTCTTTTGTATGGCAGTAAAGGTTGTCGAATTTCCAGGGTGTATAAATTTTTTGAATTGTGAAGAGACTGGGAATCAATAAAAAACCTGTATAATCACTGAGAGTTGATGCATATATATTCCTACAACTCTGTGGCCTGATCAGAAATTGCACTAATAGTATCTCATTTGTCCGCTCAGCGTAGGGAAATGAGGTGCTGCCTGGAAGGAACTTTCTGGATATCTGAAGTTTACTAATTTAGTCACTACATCTTTTTAAATTTTTCCTTAAAAATCTGAATAGTACCAAAACATCTACTTAAGTGCTTTCATTTGTACCATTGCTTCAAATAAAGTAAATCGGTACCTCCCCCCAATCTAAATATTTACACACTGCCTTGATGCCTTAAATGGTGTCCTAAAGGTGCAGATTAAATACCTTTTTCTCATGTCCGCCAGTTATTGTACTCTGACAGTGATACAAAGGCATTTGAGACCTAGGAGGTTGTTTCCCCTCAATTAAATAACCACCTCCCAGACACTTCGGTATTGTGTTGACTTTTTCATAATTTTTCAGTCTCCTCCATCTATTGTCAGGCTAACTATCACTTTTTAGACACTTCATCTACTTTCATCAGAAAGGATGGGTTTATGATAAAGGACATGGATGTAACAAAACCTTTCATTTAAAACAATTGTAAAATACAAAAATACAAGGGATCCAGCGGGGAGAGGGAGATAACCTGGACACCAAGCAGAAGGGCTGTTACTGCAATGGAACTTAAGTTTTAGTCCTGGGCTTCTGCCATCCTTTCTTGCTGTTGCCAGTGTGCCTTCTTCTAGTGGTCATTCCCAAGTCATTTGCTGCTGCTTTTATTCTCTGTAGAATGGGAAGCCAGATTATCAAACCTGCTGGAACTGCGTATCAAATAAAAGAAAGTAGGCTGTGAATGAGAGCATTTTCGTGATGCATAAAGTAGATGAGAGTGGATTATCTTGTGACATTTAGCTACAGAAGGGTATTTTTGCTTACCTTCTGGTTCTTGAACTTCCTTGGTTTAAGTGACAGTTGGATAACCTAACGCTGTGAAAATTAGAGTTGGTATTTTAGGTAATGAAAATGTCAAGAAAAAGGTCATGGTCTTTAAGACAGGGCATCTTGGTGACCTTGTGCTGCATTCTCATGGCATCTAGACTACCAGATGATAAAATCCATAAGGAATTCATTAGAATATCTTAGTCACCTTTTATCTTTTCTTGTATGAGAGGGTTTATTTGTGAAAACATATACAGACACAAATGGAAAGGTTTAGAAGGTAGGTATTTTAAAATTTGTTGTGGAAGATAGTGCCAATTAAGTAATTACCTACAGCTTTTAATGGCAATGCTCAAGGTTAGGAATTTTAATTAGCATATAATTAAAATTTTATGGTATTCTACCACAAGGTAAGCAAAAAAGTAAAATGTTCTTCTAATGTTAAAGCTTTAATTTTCTATAAGTGAAATTTGTATCCCACATTATTAGATATGTACTTGTGTATATGAGGGAAAGTAATTTTGAAACTTGAAAACTAGATTTCATTTAGCTTTTCAGGGAATGATAAAGGTGTGGATTTTGTTATCCAGTTTTCCATGTTGCTTTGAAAATAAAATAGGGTTTCTAGTATATGTGACAGTTTGGAAGTGTGGTATTGAGGGCATTTTAGTAACTTCTATTCTCATCCATCCAGAATTACATTCAAAACATCCCACATACATACATATGAGATGCTGTAAATCAAGATGGCTGTTATTTGGGCTAAGAATAACTGAACAATATCTGATCAGTGCTCCAAAGGAGAACCCTGACCAGGGTCAGATTCCATAATCTTAGTCTGGATTTCCTCAAAATAGAAATTTTAGTAAATGTTAGAAAACATTTATTAACTACTGGAGCCATGTTTTTCTTATGTTTAAGTTCACATTCTTCTGTTGATTTATGACCTAAGTTTTCAGGAACAGGCTGTCAAAAGCCATGCTCAAATGGACATAATTTCTTTAGTTTTCACAAACAGATTTGTGTTTTGACTTTGCAGTCTGTGTTAAAACTGCAATACTCTCCACTTTGGTACTAATGGGTAGATTTGTGTTTTTATTATTTTATTTCTTGATTTCTTACAGGGAAGGAGGTGTATTCTACATATCTATTTATATTTACAAGTACTAGCTTTGTCTTTATAAAGGATAGGATGTATGAGATAACCCCCTAGATAATTTCAGTATTTTAAAGTAGCTGATTTATATTACTTTTCACTAAATTACAATTTTTTAAAATATCAAAGGTTAATAGTTAATAGCCCTGAGAAAATGCTTCTACAAAATATTCGTGTTTTTAAATAGTTTTGAAAGGTTTTCTTTCCAGTAGGAGAAAATTAACATAAACCAAAAGTTTGAAACTGTACTATTTCATTATTTTAAATATAAATGATTGCACTGCAGTACATAAAACAGTTTAAATGTTCTAATTAGAATATAAAACAATATTAAAAAATCATATCTTTTCAGGAACAGAAACCACAGTCTTTTCTTCTGAAAGTTTGGCTTGTTACATAAAGAAGTGTTTCTGAGAATTAATATTTACTTTCCTTGAATTCTTTGGTTTGTGGTTGATAATAGTCTAGATTTTAAATCTCCTATTTGGTGGTTATACACTTTCTTACACTTTAAATTAGACAGTAGGTGAAAAGGCTCATTTTCCCACCTTTTGGTTTTTATTTTAATTAATGTTATTTCTCTGGCTTTCACAATTCTTCGGATTTTTTTTTAATTGGACCTCAGGTGCACAGAACTGGATTAATCATAAGCCCTGTTCATGACATGCTCTCATCATTGGTCCAGGCATGGCCCATGTTGATTTATTTATTTAGTATTTAATTACTTTTTACTTTCTTCAAATGAGAATGTTGACCTTGCTTTGCAATTTGATGATTTATTTTCTTTGAAATTCTAGAAAAACCTTTCTCCATTTCAACTCAAACTTGCTGCTAAAGCTTCTAAATCTGAAAAGGAAATGGATCCAGAATATGAAGAGAAAATGGTAAATATGTTCTTGGCTAGGATAGTGAATACAGTATTGATTTGTATAGAGGACATGAGAAAGATTAAAAAATATATGTGTTTATATAATGAATACAGAATCAAAGGTTTTAGAATTGAAAAGTAATTTCATATATCATCCACCATAATAGATTTTTGTTGGATAAATGAATCTCCTCATTTTCGGATGAGGAAGTAGAGTATCAGAGAAATGATACGGAATAGTTGGGGCTGGAAGGCACGTCTCTTCACTTTTGTTTCACACTCTTTACCCCATAATAGGGTGTTTTATGCTAGAAATATTTTATCCACGAAGTGAAAATGTAAGTGGCAATATCAGTATGGCTGAGAGAAAGCAGGTCACAGAACCAGCCTGGTATTTTCTTCTCCCTCTCACCTTGCTCTGGATATGTGAATGAATGCTACACATTATGAAACATGTAATATGGTAATACATTTTCCTGAGGGAAGGCTATTTGCCCAATGTATGAAAATATTACATGCTTAAGCAGTATAACCGTAATTACACCCACCTACGGCTTTGCTCTACATTTAATTATTTAATTTTTAGTCACTAAAACCCATATTTTAGCTTTAATTTAAACTAGACTTTTATGCCCTGGGATCATTCAAAACCAGTGAACTTGGTTAACTGAAAAGAGAAATTAATAGGCAGTTAGAACTGATTTTTTTTTTGTCAAGGGGTTGTTTTTGAAGTAATATTATAAAAATTAGTAGAGATGAAGTACATTTTTTGGTTGTTCATGGTGATTTTACAGAACTCCATGCCTTAATGTTTAAGGCCACATCTAACGTAGACAGTTAATGTTTTAACAACTCTAAAAACAACATTCCAGTGAGGATAACATAAAATGGAAAGGTTTTGGCCTCCTTCCAGCTACTGGTCTGAATGTATTTGTCTAATTCTTACATTTATGTTAATGAATTCTTGTAAGATTCTGATGTTATTAATTATGCATCCTTCATTGGTAATCAAATGTTCTCTACCCTGTGGTCAGAAAGTGACTGGGAATTAAAAAATCACCTTCGTTTTTTTCTTTATCTTGATCTTTTAAGATTTTTTTAGTGGAAAAAATGTTTTATTGCATTTATTGGTATAAGCTATATGACCTTTTAAAATTTATTGGGAAACTATATATCGATTTTTCTTTCTTTCTTTCTTTCTTTTTTTAATATCTTTATTGGAGTGTAATTGCTTTACAATGGTGTGTTAGTTTCTGCTTTATAACAAAGTGAATCAGCTATACATATACATACATCCCCATATCTCCTCCCTCTTGCATCTCCCTCCCACCCTCCCTATCCCACCTTCCCTATCCCACCGCTCTAGGTGGTCACAAAGCACCGAGCTGATCTCCCTGTGCTATGTGGCTGCTTCCCACTAGCTCTCTATTTTACATTTGGTCGATTTTTAATTGTTAACATATATCAACTATTTCACTTATATATGTGTGCGTGTATGTTTTTTCTCCAAATCCTCACTTTCGGGAGAAACTTTATATACTCTTAGCATAAAACACAATTTTCCAGATCACTATACTTGAAGAGAGAAGTGTATTGTACCATGACATTGAAAGTATTTTGAGACAAGATGACACTGTATTCTAAGATTTAAATTGTTTCTAGGTGAAGCTTGAAAATTCTTGGTTGGCTTTCCAAACCATTCAGGATTTGCCTTTTGACCCCAATTCTTTAAGCAGAGTACTTCTTATTGAGGCATTTCTTAAGTCTGTCGGATCACTTGGCTTCTACTCAAACCATCTGAAAATACCATTTTCAAATTCTGCTACTTACTAGCTGTGGGAACTTGGGCAAGTTACTTACCCTCTCTGTGCCTCAGTTTTATCATCAGTAAAATGGGGATAATACTAGTACCTACCTCATAGGTTTATTAAGAGAATTAAATGGGTTAGTATGTTTAAAGTGCTTAGAACATAGTACAAATTAAGTGCAATATAAGTATTTGTTAAATTTTGAATGAACACAAAAGGAAATCATTACTTTTTCTTTTGTCTTGTAAATTAGAAAGCAGATCGAGCAAAGAGATTTGAATTTTTACTGAAGCAGACAGAACTTTTTGCACATTTCATTCAACCTTCAGCACAGAAATCTCCAACATCTCCTCTGAACATGAAATTGGGACGCCCTCGAATAAAGAAAGATGACAAGCAGAGCTTAATTTCTGTTGGAGAGTATGTTGGCATCTGTCTCTCTACTTTCTTCCCTCTCTCCTTCCCTCCCTTCCTCCTGCCCCACTTCTACCTCCCTTCATACTTCCCTTCCTTCTTCACTTACTCAGTGTGATTTTATATTCAAAAAATATGGTTATTGTCAGTTTAAGTATGTTTTGGAGGCAACAATATTTCTTATCTCAGTAGAAGTCAATAAGTAAAAATGTAGGCTGGTTCTACCAACTTCTAAGCAAGACTCTAGATAACCCTTCTTTTTTCATAAAAGATATTAACAGTGTATACTGACTTAATTGACACCTTAGCATTTGGGTTGGATATGAAGGTATTTCTTTTTTCATTTCAGCTACCGTCACAGGCGCACAGAACAAGAAGAAGATGAAGAGCTGCTCTCGGAGAGTCGGAAAACATCTAACGTGTGTGTTAGATTTGAGGTGTCACCTTCATGTAAGTACTTCATCATGTTGGTGTTTTTTGTTTTCAGTTTAGTTTTAGAAAATTTTACTTGGTTGTATTAATGAAATTATGAGAGCCTTGATTTTTTTTTTTCAGATGTGAAAGGAGGACCACTGAGAGATTATCAGATTCGAGGACTGAACTGGTTGATCTCTTTGTATGAAAATGGAGTCAATGGTATTTTGGCTGATGAAATGGTAAGGAGTTGGTAGCTAAAACACACATTCTCAGTTATCAGTAATTTTATGTAAATTTGAAATACCTGAGCTGAACTTCCCCCCTGGGGTTTGGAGGCTAATTGTTTTATTTAGTTATAACATAAAAGGCATTTGTGAAGTCTAGAATTGTTTCTTTAAGTAACCTCTAGAACATATACTTTCACAGGCCACAAAATTCTTTTTGAAATTTTCTCAGATGGTATAAAAAAAACCTCCTTGTACTTTTGTTGATGTTTGCACTTTGGCCTCCAGGAAGCTCAGAGCATCTGTGTAACTTTTAATGGTCTGCCCATTGTGTCCTTTGTGCCTTTTCCTATTCTTTAGCTTTTAGTCTTACTTTCCTTGGCCCCTCTTTATTTCTTTTTGACCATTAATTTATGTTCCATGTTTTCATTGTAGGCTACCTGAAATCCTTTTGGGAATGAGGTGGGGATAGAAACCAAACGCTAAATGAATGAATGAATGTATGCATGAGTGAATGTAAATGCCTCCATGTGTGATCAAACAAAGTGTAAGGAACAAAAAAGTGAAGAGCATTGTTGGGTCTTGACAGTAGAGTGCCAGCTGGGAGTCAGGAAATGAACTAAGGAATGATGGACATACAGTTGTCCCTCCATATCCGAGGGAGATTGGTTCTGTGACTCCCGGGGATACCAAAATCCATGGAAGCTCAAGTCCTTATATGAAATGGCGTAGTACAGTTGGGTGCTCTGTATCCGCGGTTCGCCATCCGCGGATTTTGATCTGTGGTTGGTTGAATACCCGGATGTGAAACCTGTGGATTTTGAGGGCAGACTGTGTAAGAAAATGACCAAAGAGAAAAAGTAAGGCCATTTAAGATGCTAATTCATCAGGTCAGAGGAGTATATGAAGACCTGGTTTGGCATTTTAAGACCAAATGAATAAGGTGGGATTTAAGAGAGGGCAGTGATACTCATATATGTTACTCTGGAGCCATATTTGCAATCACATATCCATATTGGCCACATGACTATTGACGCTCTATAGCTTGTAGTGTAGTAGTCAGTCCTGTAGGTACTCATCCCTGGCTAAGCAACTGTTAGGTGTGTGGCAAGTCCTTTAAATCAAAGGTCCTTATATTTAGTATTCTGGGTTGGAAACTACAGTCAGCTCAGACAGGGAGGAGCTTAGTTAATTGGACAACAGAAAGATCAGGATATATCTCAAGCTCCTCTTGACTGCAGCCTGTCTAAAGATCCTTCATATTGAATTTATGCTGACACCAGCTATGTTTTAATTACTAAAAAGGGGAAAGATACTTTGAGTATAGAAAATTTGGAAAAAAATTGAGAAAAAATTAAAAGTAAGTTATAATTTTGTTACCTCGAAATAACCATAGTTAACATTTTGGCATATTTCTTTTTAGTCTTTTTCCTCTGGTTGTATTTATTTTGCATAGTTGAGGTCATATTATATATGATTTGGTATTCTGATTTCTTCACATTCATACATATTTTCCACATAATTAAAACATTTTGGTAAAAATAATTGTTAATTACTGCATAATAATTAATCCTAGGGAGGTTCCATAATTTTACTCATTTCCTCCCTTATTGCTGGTCATATGGATTGGTTGATAGTATATATTATATATATGTATATAGTATATGTTGATTGATATATATGTATATTTTTGATATATAATAATACTGTTATGAGAACCCTTGTAATTTAGTTTTTCTGCACCTCTCAAATTATTTCCATAGGATTTCTAGAAGTGGACTTACTTGGTTAAGGAGTATAAACATTTTAAGATTTTAATGCATAACATCCATAAAACTCATCTCATAAGTGAAATATCAGATAGGATAAATGCTATAAAAATAGCTTTAAGCTTAGGTTTATAAAAGAAATGTATACCTTGTATAGAGATAAAGCCAGAAACTGTTTTGAAAGGTCATACAGCATAGGACATAGTTCCCTTTCCCATAGGTTAGGTAGTGGATTCATGGGTGTTCAGTATATTATTTTTTAAAAAGTCCACTGGACTAGGTGATCTCTAGGGTCCTTTCTGGCTGCAAAGTTCATTTATATTCTGTTCTTTTATGATTCCTTAGGTCTTCAAGGGTGTGAGATGCAAGTATAGAGCTACATGCCCCTTGAAATGCATAGTCTGAATATTTCATGTCTGGGTTGTAATAATGTTGGGGTCAATGGGAAAGAAAGAGCTGTATCTAAGCAGGCTGATAAAGGAAATGTGTCTTTGTGAAATACATGAAATTCCTAATTTTGCAAACTAGTAGAAAAAATAATACAGGTTGCTAGCTCCTTTAGGAGTAAAAGTCTCCTAAATAGAAAATTGCTTTGTTCAGCAACTTTGTAACTGCAAGTTCTTAGCTTCTTTTTGTGCTCAGGGTAAGTATTGAATTGGAATGGTTATTCATTAAAATAAAAAAGTCTTTTAACTTTTCCCTATGTGAGATAGTTGGCAAATATCTTTTGTGAAGTTGCTACTAACAAATGTTTCATTAAATAAAAAATGTTTATGAATTTTTTTTCCTTGTGATGATAATGCAGGGTCTTGGTAAGACTTTACAGACAATTGCTTTGCTTGGTTACCTGAAACATTACCGAAACATTCCTGGACCTCACATGGTTTTAGTTCCAAAGTCGACTTTACACAACTGGATGAATGAATTTAAGCGATGGGTCCCATCTCTTCGTGTTATTTGTTTCGTTGGAGACAAGGATGCGAGAGTAAGTGAGAAACAGGTTTAAAAAGGCAATCAAGGATAACATCATTTCTGGGGTTAAGTTTTATTGCTATAAAAGACATTCGAGTTGACTGCTACTACTAGATATCACTTAAGTTGTGCTTACTCTTTGTTAGGCTCTTTTGTACGTGCGTTTTATGTATTAATTAAGCTAATTCTCACAACACTCCTGTGAGGTAGATGTGTTACCTATTCATAACAGAAAATCCATTATTATGCTTATTGGCATTTACTTTTAACTAGCTTATTAACCTAAGCATTTTGAATTGCACCTCTAAGTGATTCTTTATTTAAAAAAATCTTACTTTATTGACAGTATATCTTACCAGCGATTCTATCGTTTGTGCTGTTTTGATGCCAAAAATGTATCAATTTGCATTTCAATTTTTTTGTTTAAATTTTTTACTTTTGACTTTGACTTGTTTACGTGCACACATGCACACACACATGAATGGAACTTTTTCTCTTTGTACAGAGAGCCTTGTGTTTTGTGTTTATGCATAGACACAGCTTTCAGTTTTGATCTTTGAATAGAAAAATACATGTGTGCATACATTCTTAGATAATATCAGAAATTCTGTGCTCTTCTTTAAAGTAGCTATTTGTCAATCTAGTAGGCTACAATTATTTTAGGACTGCTGAATTAATCTAAAAATAATGAATTATGCAAAAATACCAAAATGAATAATCAGCTTAGAAAGCATATTATTAAACTTGGTCTTTATTTTGCCTCCAGAGAACATAGTTTAGAGTAAAGATTTATTCTATTTTACATATTTAGATAGGTTATCAAAAGATATCCTCAGAAGAATGGTAGCATAATGAATTATGTGATTTTATTCTTATCATTTTGCTTGAAGAAAAATTACTTAAAGTTATTTAAATTTAACTTATAAATAATTTAAATATTGAAATACTGAGCTCATAAGTATAGAATTACAGGCTTGATTCTTCCCTATGCCTAATATTTCGCAGTAGCAAATTAGTCACTTAGAAATCTTTCTGATTGCTGCTATTATATAATGTAATACCATTTCTTATAAAATTTTGTATTTCTAAAGTATTGATTTGTTTTGCTGAAGTTATTCGTTTTATTTATTTATTTATTTGTTTGTTTATGTATTTATTTCTTTTTGGCTGCGTTGGGTCTTCGTTGCTGTGTGCAGGCTTCCTCTGGTTTCAGCGAGCAGGGCTGCTCTTTGTTGCAGTGCAGGGGCTTCTCATTGCGGTGGCTTCTCTTGTTGCGGAGCACGGGCTCTAGGCGCGCGGACTTCAGTAGCTGCGGCTCGCGGGCTCTAGAGCACAGGCTCAGTAGTTGTAGCGCATGGGCTTAGTTGCTCTGCGGCATGTGGGATCTTCCCAGACCAGGGCTCGAACCCATGCCCCCTGCACTGGCAGGCAGATTCTTAACCACTGCGCCACCAGGGAAGTCCCTGAAATTATTCTTGAAGGTCATAGATATTGAGAAATATCTAGGCTTGTGTTGTCATCATGTCTCAGTAAAAATGTATGTCAGTGGTTTTCGACTATATTAGTGGAATCCAAGGGTTTCATGAAGTGTCTCTGGGAGTTTTCAAGAAAGGGTGGATGTATTTAATTGGTGACTGCCCTATCTCTACCCCATGGGAGGTTGAAATTCTTCTAGACACTTCAAAAACTTCTTAATCATGAAAACTAACCTTCAAAGTCAATGTCTTGCAAATTTCCACTCATTAATGGGTTGGGGTTCAGTTTAGTGGGTGGTGACAACAAGTTTTTAAAACATTGAGATAGAACAGAGTAGAAAGTAGCATTGAGGATATGTATTGCTTCTTTCTATATACACGCCCTCAAACATGTATGTGTATACTGGATTGCGACCTAAAATAAAATTTTACTGTGGGCCATGGTCAAAGAGTTTGAGAACCAGTAATTGTTAATTACATAAATAATTAATGTGCCATATGCAACACTTAAAGATTGATGTCGTTATGTGTAGAGAAAATCCAGATCATTATTTATAGACAGATTTGTACCACATAGGATAGATATATTGGATCTTTCTATTTTCCTGGCCTTCTGTAAACACTTTATGAGGTCAGTATTTTGGTAATAAAGTATTTGATGTAGGCTACAGTAGGTATTTAACTGAGGTAGGAAATTATTAGAGAAAATTCTGATCCTGTTTGAAGCTAATGTAGTCCTGAAGTATCCAGAGGTATGATTCCTAACCATAGTTTTTGACCCCTTCCTTTCACACTCCAGAGGCATCAAAGGTCATGGACATGGAAACAGGAGATCTGGTTTTAATTCTGGCTTTGCTACTGACTGTGATGTTGAATGAATCTCAAAGGGCCTTAATTTTTGTCACCTATAATATGAGAGCTTTTGGATTATGTGATCTTTAATATTCTGTCAAGGTATTTAACTCTGAAACTATCAAGTAGTTACACAAATTTCAAAGAAGAGCTAATTTATTTTTGGTTTTTTAATTTTTATTTTTGGAGAAGAGCTAATTTAAATTAAAATATGTGTATGTTCTATGAAACTGTACGAGGAACCATTAAACTGAGTATTTCACAAAATCAAATAAGGGTAAGGTATATGCAGGACTAAATAGGGTCTGGCACCCTGGTTCTTTTTATTTTGCCTCTAACTCCCTAATGTCTTAATTAACTTTTTGAATACCACTTCCCAGGGAGCAGCTGAGATCTACAAAGGCCTTTTATCTGTCCTCTACTTCAGTCCAGGCAATTCTTTTATACATAGTGGGCACTCATTGAATATTTGTTGAAAGAGTCCCTGGCGTGTTTGATGCATAACTGAGTTTATGAAATAATGACTTTGCAGTGAACAGTCAATTTTGTTTATGCACTGTACTTTCAGATTTACAGTACTAACCAGTCCCTTCTCAATGTAGATTTTGCTGCTCCCTGTTAACCTTTGTGGTTTTATTTTGACCTGTAATAAAAAATAATCTGGAATTCAGTTAATACAAGTTAAAAATGCTTTCAATCAACTTGGCTACCACATTGGCCACTGCCTATGAAGAGTTAAAAATAGTTTTAAATAATCTCACTGTTTTAAATAGACTCATGTACTAGATAAAGCAAGTCCCCTTTATAAAATCACGTTTGTAGCCTCATAACATCAGGAATTTCACAAAAACATTAGTGGGCTTTCATGACCCCTTAACAAAATTTATGACTCATCCCTGCTAGAAAGTGAAGGAGACATACAAGAGATCTCAAAAGGTTGGACTCACTCATGTATGTTGAGCTTTTTCCATTTATCGAAATGCTATCATGTTGGTAATGCTGGGATCTTGGTAAGAGTATGGTATTCAGAAAGTAGTTCCTTTGCCCATGTCCTTTTGATCCTTTGTGGTATGAAGAGAGAGCCTAGTAATTGTCATCTTCTGGTGATATGAACTTCTCCGGTTCATCGAATATGCTGTACTCGTTTAATGGAAGCCTTTGCTTCTCTTTTGTTGATGAAAAATATTAGCATGTCATACAGATAATTGACTACAAAAGTATCTTTGGGCCTCAGATTTCCTATCTCTAAAATGGATGAGACCGAATGATTCCAAGGGTCTCTTAGAATTCTTAATAGTCTGTTGATGCTTTAATTCTGTGACATCCTGTCAACATATTCTAATATAAGGAACTTTATTTTGCATCAGGCTGCTTTTATTCGTGATGAAATGATGCCAGGAGAGTGGGATGTTTGTGTTACTTCTTATGAGATGGTAATTAAAGAAAAATCTGTATTCAAAAAGTTTCACTGGCGATACCTAGTCATCGATGAGGCTCACAGAATAAAGAATGAAAAATCTAAGGTAAGCTAGTTCTCAACATATTTATTAAAGTTTTCTTTTAACTACCATTTCTGTTTGTTTACTTCTCTGTATTCAGAATTTAAAAAGTGATAGAAGATTGTGATTTTATTCACAGAATGTGAATGAAAATCAGTTTTTAAAATGATTTTGAAGTTTAAATGATTGAATATAAGACAAATGAAAATTGAGCCCAGTTTTTATGTAAAGAAAATTAGGTGTTCATTTGCTATAACTGTTGCAGCCTAAGTAACTCTGTTATGCTACAGTATTTTAATATTTTGGCAATATTTGGTGTATAAATGTCATTTGCATTGGTTTATTTTTTGAGGAGCTACCTTACGTGTATTCATATGGATTAGAAAAAATCATTTCCTAGAATTATCTGACTTGTGTGAATTAGAGTGTGGTGTTAACATTGAAAAATACCAACATTTCTTGCCATTCAACTCCATCAACAGTAGGAAAAGCGTCAATTATTATGATGAACCTCTCTTTGGATCACTGGGCTGCTTTGGGAGAACCAGGGACACAACTGAAGCAAAATCACCAGGTGGTGCTTTTCAAATTAGAGTTAATACCCGATAAGAGGACGCATGTTAGAGAATAATTGTTAATTTAAGAGCACTATAAAAATGTGCATTTTTATTGATAAGATTACTGTTCTTTTATACTTTTTGTGCTTTAATTTTTGTGGTTTTATATTTAGAAAGTTAATATAAGATATTCGGGGAAAATGGGCTCAAGTGTGGTGCTTAAAAATTGTGACCAGGCCAAGTTAGAAGTTGGCTAGGCATGGTGGATGAACATGATTGGCAGGGAGAAGGCGATACTGTTGTATAAAGTGACTAGCCTGAATTTCATAGAGTTCTGACTGTTTCTGTGGACCCAAAGTGGAAAAAATAAATTTTTTAAAGTGGGGGAACGGTCTCAGGTGTGACTGTGATCTGCATTCTTGTAAGTGTAGAAATGCCTAGAATATTTTGTTCAGTTGTGCTTCACTGTGGCAATGTCACCTGAACCAGGATATTTTGCCACAGAAAATTAATTTTCAAGTTTTATTTTATTCAAAAAATGTATTGGGTTGGATGAAGAACTGATGAACATTCTAATAAATAAAACAATGTTGACATAACTATTCTTTTTCTAGCTTTCAGAGATTGTTCGTGAGTTCAAGTCAACTAACCGCTTGCTCCTAACTGGAACACCTTTGCAGAATAACCTGCATGAACTCTGGGCACTACTCAACTTTTTATTGCCTGATGTCTTTAATTCTGCAGATGTAAGTTTGTCATACGTTTTAAGTGTAATTTTCTTGTGTTCACAGACATCTGTTTTCAAAGCATAGAATGTAGATTGAAATTGATAGTTCTTTTTCACTTGTAATTCTTTATTTGTGTTTTGATTTTCTCAGAAAGGTGCTCTTAACTAGAAATTTTTTCAAACAGGGATATTTAGAGAAATAATGTTTCTTTTCTTTGAGATTATCCTGCCTGTTAAACTTTGCCTATATAATAACATTGCTACCACAACTTATGACATAAGGTAGACTGAGTTCAGAATAGTGCTTTCTAAATTTTCTTTTAATTAAATTGGAAGGGTTTTCTGCATACTAGTTTGGCAGGTGGAGTCATTGAAATAATCTTTAATTATTGCAGGTATTAACATTTGGTGAGTACTAAAGAGTTTATAATATGTGATGTGAAAAGCAACATATTTTGTAAATGTATGATTTATACTGTTTTTATCATTGACACAAGGTTATGCTAGTGCAGCAAACAGAATTGAATGATTTAAGGAGTTTGGAGCTTGATTTTCCTCATTACTGATATTAATTGATAATAAAAAGTACCAAGTTCAGCTATCTATTGGTTTGTATACCTTATCTTGCTTTTGTTCATTTTTACTGTTTGATTAACATTTTCATTAGCATGTTTTCGATTTTTTATTCTTATTCCTACTCCTTTTAACTGGATATAATGCTACTATGGTATGGGGAAGCCTAATAAAAGCTTTTCAAGGAAAAACTGCTGATGGAGTGCCTCTATAATGCGGTTCAAATTTTGTTAACTGCTCCAGTATTTTATCTGTTTTCAAAGTAAATAATATTGGCCATCACAGTTAACATATTTTTGACAGTGCTTTTAAAATGAATTATTGCTATATGAGTTGTATAAGAATTTATAGAATACTGAATTTATTAAAAAAAACAACTGTGCACTTACTGCAGAATTTTCACCCCTCCACAGGACTTTGATTCTTGGTTTGACACTAAAAATTGCCTTGGTGATCAAAAACTTGTGGAAAGGCTTCACGCAGTAAGTAATAGCAGACAGGAAAATTTAGTAATTGTATATATATAACTGAGTTAGAAAACAAGCTGCTATAGAATCTGTTTGAACTTGTGGATTTGCTTCTGGGCTCAGTCTCAGTGTTTTTCCCTCTCAACTTTTTTAATAGCCTCTTTGGGAGGCAAACTCCCACTATATCCTCAGCTTCTCTATGGAACAGCTCTTTTGCTTTGGCTCTCTCCCCTGGATAATGTGGTTCTCTCCCATAGAGGCTGTTCACTCTCCCGTACCCCACAGGTCCTTGAGATTGCATCAGTATTCTCCTAGTTCCTCAATGCCATTTCAAAACCATTGCTTCTCCACTGTCATGTGTAAAACTCTTCCTTTGAGGCTCAAGTTATCTTGCAAGTCCATCCTCCGTCCATTCTTTTATCTGTCATCTATTCATTACCAGGTGACCCCCTCACATTCATTGAACACCAGTTTTCCCTTCTTTGTTAACAGCTTCTTGTATCCTTCTCTTTCACTCATATTACTCCATTTGTACCTGTCCTGTTATCTCACAGAGATATCCAGTGCCTGGACCCCTGCTTTACCCCCATCTGTCAGACCATTTCTGTTACATTTTCTGTATCCAGCAATGAGCCCATTTTCTATCACTTGAACCACTTTTTTTTTTGCCAATATCTCAAACTCCCTTGCTCTCTTGATCTGCCATTTCTGCCCTAAAAGCCCTAAACTGGAATTATGTAACTGTGTCTCTGTCCTATGGGTTTGAATTCTGCTTCTACCACTTACTAGCAGAGTGACCTGCTCTGTACTGGGGGTGCTCAACACTGATAAAGAAGATTACACCCACTGTACAGGTTGGAGCCACTACAGTTTCATGTTCCCTAACATAAGCTGGGATTTGATGATGTTGGTGATCCTTCAACATGGCCTTCTTCAGCATTCTTTCTCATTTCCTAGAACAGCTATTTCAGACTTTCCCCAGTCTCCCCAAGACCTCTAACCCAGGTGTTCCCTGCCCTCCTCCTTTCTCAGCAAGTACCAAGTACCATCATTCCTTTCTCAAAGAGAAAATAGAAGACATTAGGTAGGAACTCCTTCAAGGATATCCATCTTCCAAGGATATCTGCATCTGTGTTACCCCTGTTTGAGTGGAAGAGGTCTTCTTTCTCCCAGCAATGGCTAATTGTTCCAACGTGAACCCTGGATCTCATCTTTTCCTGTTTCCTTATGGACTTTTCCCCTTGATATATCCTTTTTATTGACTGAATTTTCTACCTCTCCTTCCATGTTGGCTCTTTTCCTTCAACATGTAAATATGCTTAATTATCTCCCTTATTAAATCCTAACCCACACTTAGATGCCCCCACCTCACATACACAGAACAGTACTCCCTCAACACTTTGTCCTTCTCAAGCTCTGATTCTGGTTTATTACCTTGATGGCTAAGCTATTTGAAAGTTTAGTTTATCCCCTCTATCTCCACCACCAAATCTCCTATTTGCTCTTTTTTTTTTTTTTTTTTTTTTGGCCACACCATGCGGCATGTGGGATATTAGTTCTCGACCAGTGATCAAACCCCTGCCCCCTGCACTGGAAGCGTGGAGTCTCAACCGCTGGACCTCCAGGGAAGTCCCTATTCACTCTTTTTTAAAATGTACACCTATAATTTTAATTGGCTTAGTGGAGTTTTGTGAGGAAGTGGGTATAGATGCATTTGCTATTTTTTGTCTGCTGTTTTTAACGAGAGTCTCAATCTCTCTTTACAAATAATACTAAAAAAAAACCCCATGTGTTGTCCACTTCTCCCTCTCTCCCCCTACCCTGGAAAAATGTAAACTTGATGTGGCAGAGACCCTGTCTATTTTCCACCACATTGTGCCCTGTGTGCCTGGTCCAGAGTAACTGCTCATTAAACATTTATTGACTTGAAGCCCCAACAGTCATCACACTTTATGTAAATATTTATTTAGAGTTAAACAGAACAAGTCCAGAAACAAATGACCTTATGTAATAGGGAATTTATTGTAAGAATGCAGAGGAGTAGAAGACAAATCTTCCAAGAATCTTGTAACACAAGTTGTAGTACAGCTGGGCCTCTGATAGCACAAACTTGGTCAACTCTGGGGAATGTTTACTCTGTCTCTGGTGGGTCCTATTCACTCCTGAATCCATTGACCACTAGCTTTTATCCATTAAATACAATTGAAACTTACCTCACAAGTGTTTGTGATTTTTCAGTTACTTAGTTCAGGGTATACCTTTTGGTCAATGCCCTAGCATCTCTGTAATATTTAGTACCGCTAACCACTCCTGCTTTAAGAGCTTTCTGTTTAGTGTCTGGGGTATGGGATGGATTTCCTCTTACCTCTTTGGCTGTTCTTTTCAGTCCCCATCATGGGCTTTTCTTTCTCTGTCCCTGAAAGTTTAGTGTTTTGTAGGGCTTTGTCTTTGTCTTCCTTTTTCATTTGTGCTCTCCCTGGGGGTTCACTCCCATAGTTTCAGCTACCACCTCTATACTTGTAACTCCCAAATTTCTCTCTCCTTGTCTCTCTCCTAAGCTCTAAACTTACATATCCCACTGCCTTCTGAGTCTTCTGCCTAAATGTCTCACAGGCAGTTGAAACTCTTAAAAATGCCACTTAGACAAATTTAAGAGGCCCAAGCAGGAAACCAGAAGTCTTCTTTTACGCTTCCCTTTTCCTTACCTCCCATGGATCTCTAGTAATAATAGCCACAGTTTACTGATGTCTACTGTGGTTAAGCTCTACACATGTACTACCACAAATTGTCACAGCAGCCTTGAAAATAGGTATCTTTATCCCCATTTAAAAATGCTTGGCATACATATATACCATAAATCTATATGTTTTGGATGAATGGATGAGGAAACAGGTTTGGAAAAGTTAAAGAACTTGCCCAGCTCACAACAGCTAATCAGGGACTGAGCTGGATGTAGAATCAGCCTGATCTGGGTTTGATTTCTGCTTCTACCACTTACTAGCAAGGTGACTTTGGTGACGTTACTAAAATTGAAATAATTGCCTTTCCCTCAAAGATTTATTGTAAGGATTTAATACTCTATCAAGTTCATGGCGTAGTATTTGGCACATTGAGGTCCTCTAGAGATTTTTTTTTTCTTGTGATAGAATTTGCCTTGCAGGTATATACTGATTATTTCATGTTTTTTTCTCTTTTCATTCGTATCTTCCTTAACATTGAACCATTTTTTCCTCATTCATATATTTAACCATTTTTAAATGGCTTGAATTTTTGTTTCACTTTTAGAGACTCTTGGATCCATACTCTGACCTCAGATTTCCTCTCAGGTTTAAAAATATTGTATGACAGCAGATTTTTAAAAAAAAGGATATTTTGTACTTTTTCAATAGTCAATAATCTTATTGTCTTAATTTTTAATGTCTTTTCTGCCATCAAATCATGAATGTCTAATTTAGGTCCCCTATTCTGAGTCTCTAATGGGCCATTACTTGGTTCTTTTTTACCAAGAAAGTTGGCAACTGGCGTTGGTAGTGTTTTTCAGATTATACAGTGGGAAGTAAATTTCACATTAGGGTGTTGTCAATGAAATAAATGGTTTATAATATTGAATGTTTTATAAACTTTTATAAAAACTCTCACTTTTTAGGTTTTAAAACCATTTTTGTTACGACGTATAAAAACTGATGTAGAGAAGAGCCTGCCTCCTAAAAAGGAAATCAAGATTTACTTGGGATTGAGTAAAATGCAGCGAGAATGGTGAGCTATTTTATTTCCATTAGAATTTATTTATTAAAAATTAGCTTTGTAGTGGTTCAGTTGTGCCTTTAGTTCAAAAATTACATTTTTATGTTTAAATGCCAAGTTAAGTAGTTCAGATATTTTAATAGAAAATTGATGAGTATTTTATTTAACCTTTAGGAAAGGGCATGGGTCTTCGAGTCTATAGACCTGTGTTTGAGTCAGTGCTTTGCCTCTTAATAGCTATTTAGCTTGGACAAGTTATGTAATCTCAGTTTCCCTTCTGTAAAATGGGGATAATAATACTTACTTATAAGGATATTAGGGTTAAAGGGGATGATGTCACTGGCACATTTGTTAGTTATTCTTGCTTTTTCCATCAATGAAAAAAGCAAGCTTGTATTGATAAATACAAGCAGAGCAGGAAATTGACAAGAGGAGTCACAAGGAATCATAAATTAGATAAAATTAAACATGTTAATAATGTAATAATGCTACTAAGAGAAGCAAAATGTTGCTTATATAAATAAAATTAGATAATTTATAATATACAGTGACTTCTCTATTACTGAAGCCAGTATAGAGTACTTGTAAAGAGTATATTTCTCTGGACTCAGATGTTAAGATCAAACCCTCGCTTTGTCCCTTTCTGTGGCTCTGAATAAATTGTTTCACTTCTTTTAGCTGCCTGGATTTCCATCTGTAAAATGGCAGTGACCCTAGTACTTATCTTGGAGTTGTGAAGATTTAACAAGATGATTCATATACCTGGCACTTGCACTCAGTACAAGTTGGCTGTCGTTATAATTAAATATTATTACTGTCCAGG